>NC_081408.1:626940911-627300911 GCF_030272615.1 Cryptomeria japonica | reverse complement strand
AGGATAAATTATTTAATAGTGCCTTAAAAGATTTTTTGTTAGATACTGCCAATAACCCAAAACTTGGCAGCTAACAAAATATCTTGTAAGGCAATAGAAATAATTCTTCCTCTGCCGTCTTTTACAAATAGGAGACTTCCTTTTATCATTTCAATGCATGCATGTGTGTGTGTGTTATAGAAGTAACAATCTTTTACTTTACTTTGGCAATGACCTAGTAGACCTAGTAGACATTGCAATTTGTGAATTGTTGTCTTCTTTTATTATTTTTGTTTCAATCTTGTCTTTGTGGATTGTTTATATATAATGCATGCAATTTCAACACTTATAAGTGTTGAAATTGCTCACTATCAAAAGAGGGCATATCAGTGGCATTTGAATAATCAGATGCCACTGGTGTGGCCTTTTTTATAGTGAGCAATTTCAACACTTTTATGCATATCTTGTTTTGTTCTTCTTCTTATATTCTTATGTTCTTGTTATGCCATATCTTGTTAATTTAAACATTTATGTGGCCTCTTTTGATAGTGAGCAATGCACTTAGTTGACATTAGAAAAAAATCATATGAGATTCATTGGTATAATCATTAGACAAAAATCACATGGTTTCAAGCAACACACTTAGCTGACATTAGAAAAAAATCAAATGATATTTATAACAACAACATCAATTCATTGGTACAATCATTTGAGATTTAAGAATAATAATAGAACAATATAGTTAGTTAACAATAGAAGAAAAACATATCTGCTTTACAGTTGAATTTTTATAGCAACACCATCAATGTATATATATAATTACAAGTAACACACTTAGTTGAAGACAAAAAAAATAATATGAGATTTATAACAATATCATCAATTCATTGGTATAATCATATGAGATATCTGAAAAACAACAATAGTGTTCTGAAAACATTACAAAATATGGCAGTATGTCATTTTATAATCATATCATAATTATATCTAAACTCAAAATTTGCTCTTCAGAGTGCTCAAAAAATACCATTGATCATAGATTGGATCAATTATCCATATGGGTATTAAATGGAGGAGGTGTCACATATCCAAGCCCAGCAGAGGTGTTTTCTTGGTTTGGAGGGGCTTGTAAGCAACTTGCTATATGAGAAAGAAACTCTTGGTTTACATCAAAATTAAGTTTCATTATGTCTGAGCATCCAGGTGCAGTCCCAACTTGCATATTACTAATAGCTACAAAGGCTGGGGACAAGAGGTTCATCATATTGATCATCATTGGGTGTTGGGGGTAGAGGATCTACGGTTGTGGCCACATTTTTTCTTTTCTGTGCTTGTTTATCTTTCTTTTCAACTATCTTCCTCGCCTTCTCAAGCTTTACTTCCTCATCTTTCTTTCCCTTCTCTTGTCTTTGAAAGAACCTTTCTTGGGATTCCTAGAATTTGTTTGCTTCTTTTTCCATCCTAATAATGTCCCTTTCTACTGCATCTTCTTCATGTTCTGCCTTCCTTTCCTTCATCTATTCTTTTTTTGTTCTAACAATTCATCATCTCTTTTCCTTTCTGCCTCTTTGTCTTGTTCCATTTGAATGTACTCATCAAATGTCAAGATCTGTGACTGCCTACTAAGATGTAGCATCCCTCTCCTACCTCCCCACGTAGATTGATTCATTCTCTGCACTGGAAGTCTCAAGAATCTACTAATTTGCCTTGGCACTTGTTGCCCATCCTCTTGGGTGCATGAAATAAAGTTAGGTTATTCTTCACTTATGTGAATTTCTTCTTGACAATCAACACCATCTTGTTGCTCCTAGTTGGTTGCATTGGTGAAGTAATGGATCACATCTGCTAGATCAATTTCTAGTGGACCTGGCATGGAAAGGGTTACATCGTCAAAGTTGACTGCTTCTTGAATCCACTCTGGTAAGACAACTTGTGTTGGCAAAGACATGGTTGCTGATGTACTTTCCACACCCTCATTTGGCTGGTTGGTTTGTGGGGGCAAACTTGGTTCGCTAGTTTGTGGTGGTAAACTTATACCATCAACTGTTACTTGTGTTCCAATATACATCTCCACAAATTCTTCAATATGTTCCTCTCTATAACCATACAACCACAAGCAAGCCTCCACTGCAATGTTCTCTGGTTGTTCTTCGATTATAGTGGCATCATGTTTTGCTCCAATAGTTTGTTGTATATCCACTTCAACATCAAATGCCTCACCTGGCCTCGTATCATTCTGGAATGTAGTTTGTTTAAGTGGCCCAATTCCAATCCTATGAAAGCCACTCATTATATTAGGTAGTGCCAATGCTTGGGAAAAGGGCTTGCTCATAAGATTTGCCAACTCTTCCCTTCCGATTTCAATTTGTGGGTGCTTTGACATCCATATGGTCCTCTATTGTTTGAAATAATTCTTGAATGGAGAAAATATAGAGACATCAAGTGGTTGTAGTTTGTGGCTCATATGAGCAAGCAGGGTTACCAAGTCTATACCTATCCACCTTGCTTCCTCAATTATCTTGAATGCCACATGGCTGCCATGACCATGAAAAATCAGAAGGGTCCTATTCGAGGGTGAAACCCCATCAGGGATTGAACCTGCAAAATGTTCCAACCAATTCAAGAATAACTCCTTTGTCATCCATGCATGTTCTTGGACTGCCATGCATTCTCTTGGATCACAGTTTGCAATGTAGTTTCAGATATGCCTCTTAGATTTGAACAAGTAAAAACTGGGAATACTAAACCCACATCCACTAACACATGCCAAAATAGTAATCCACTCTCTACTTTTTAAAATAAGGTGCGATACACACCTCTGCCCCAATTTGGCTATAACTCTCATTCCTCAATTCATCCCAGCTTGAAAGTTCCAAATTTGTTTGGATCCATAGTCATTCAAGTTGTACATCTTCTCCATGTTGTCATAGAAAGAGACAACAATACAAGGTTGAAGAATAATGGCTCTATCAGAGTCTATTCCTTTTGTTGTTCTCATTGTCAAATCTAGGTGCCTTCATCTAAAACCTACCCACCATGACTTCCACACACACACACACACACATATGTATTTATGTATATGTATATATATATAGATATACATACATATTGTTGGCATTTTGAGTTTATTGGCATTTTGCATAGAGATTGCATTAATGATATGTTGACATTGATGTCAATTGAACCGGTGAAAGGTATTCATGTTATTGTTGATATTGTTGTTTTTGATATTGGCTAGTAACCAGTAAGAAGAGAGTTGTAGATGATGTTGTAACCGGTATGTAAAGTTTGTGAGTTGAACCAGTGTAAAGGGTCAAACCTTTTTATGTAATGTAACCGGTAAACCCTATCAGCTGTTAAAACTTAATCAATCAAGTTTGTTGATTTATTATCTGATGAGCGGTAATGATGGAGAGACGTGTGATCATTGTATGAGGATAAATTCAAATTGTTTTGGCATGTTTACTTATTGTCTAGGAAATGAGCAAAGAGGATTGCATTTAATGCATAGCGTGTGATGAGTTATAAAGTCCAATGGAGCGGTGATCATGGAGCGGTTGGAACTGTCTTGTAGAATGTGAAGAGATTGTCATGATTTCTAATGGTCAAGATTGAACTGACTTGTTTGTAATCTCAATGATGAGAATTAGGGTTTTGTTGTGTTACCGACCTAATTGATTTGTATTTAAGGTGGATGAAGTTGTTTGTAAAGGTTGTTGGAAATATTGGTAGAAAACCTGTTGAGTGTGTGGTTGCCCAACCAGTTAATGGATCTGCATTTTTGAGTGAAGGCAGAATGAAGCTTAGAAGGATCTGATCAAGCAAATGTAGTGCTACTCAGACAGATCAAGAAAACCTGTTGTTTTCTAACAATTACAGTAGAAGTAAAATCTCTTAACCGGGTAAGCTATAACAAGCTTGGTTGCTCATTAAATCCTCTAACAAGGTGGTCCATTAGCTTGGATTCTTAAATCCTCCAGCGAGGTTACTCCTAACAGGGTATTGTGCTTCTAACAAGGCATATTTGTAAATCCCTTAACCGAGTGATTCCTAACCGGAATTAGTTCTTAACATGACTTATTGTAAAGCTCTAACAGGCTTTGGCTCCTAACAGGGCAAACTTCAAAAGAGTTCAGATAGCTATCCTTGTGAGTCCCATCTCACTGTGGTTTTTACCTATTTGGGTTTTCCACGTATAAACATTTGTGTCAAGTGGTGAATGCTTTTGTGGTTGTGATCTTATTTGTTGATTTGGTTAATTTCTGATAAGGCATGTTAAGTAGAAGCATTGAGAAATGACTGATGATTTAAGATTAAGCATTGTTGATGTTTACAAGATTGAAGGTGTTTACAGCTAAAAGTTGTCATAACAATTAAACCAGTTAATGTCAAGTATTCCTAAGAATATTGATCTTGACTGAGACATGTTTACTTTGTTTGACTAAGTTTGAGCTTGGGAGCTTTGTATCAGTTTTTCAATATACTGATTCACCCCCCCTCTCAGTATTCTATCGGATATTTATTGTTTCATCATACCATCAATTGGTATCAGAGCTATCTAGGTCCTCTTAATCTAAAACCCTAACAACTTGAGGAAAAGGTCTTGTAGATCATGATGAAGAAAGAAGGTCCAAAGTTTAACAAAGATAACTATAGAATATGGAGTGATAGAATGAAGATTTACATTAAGAGTCTTGGTAGTCAGTATTGGGATCATATAGAACATAAGTATACTACACCTATTGGACCCTTAACTGATGATCAAAAGAAAGAACAACAAGAAAATCACCAGGCATTAGAAGCTATTATCAGTTCCCTATCTGATGCTGAATATGTAGATGTTCATGGTCTTGAAACTACATATGAAGTATGGAAGAAACTTGAAGATATCTATAGCGGTGATGAGCATGTTAAGATTGCTAAAGAAGAGAGTTTAAGAGGCAAGTTTGATGACATGAGAATGTCTAAAGGTGAGAACATCCAACAATATGGTCAAAAGATGAAAGAGATAGTTGGAGAGATAAAGAGTGTAGGAGGGAAAGTGGAAGATGCCACAATAATCAATAAGGTACTGAGAACACTACTACTGGTCTATGCTAGCCGAGTTGCAGCTATTCAGGTGCTAAAATCCATTGACAAGAAAAAGGTAACTCTTACTCTATTATTGGCAAACATATTGCTTTTGAACTAAATGGCTATGACGGTAGTGTATAGAAATAAGAATCTACATTCAGAGCTTCTGTCTCTAACTCATCTATGAGAAGAAGTAGAGATACTGACAATAGCTATGAATCTAGATCCAGAAGAGATGTTGATGATGAAGACAATTTAGTGGAACTTGAAGCATTGTTGGCAAAACGACTGCCTAGAGACACTGGTAAATATAAAGGTAAGCTACCTTTAAAATGTTTTGCATGCAACAAGGTTGGTCATATAGCAACAAACTGCCCTAATGGTGAAAATGATTACAAGAGAGACAAATTTAAGAAGTACAAGGGTAAAGGCAAGAGAGATTGTCTTGTAGCTATTGACAGTGGTATTATTGATGATGAATTTGATGATGATGTTAGTGAAGATATTGTGTTTGTAGATATTAAGGAAGAAGTATCACATCAGAAGGCACTAGTATGCAGAATGGATAACTCTGATGATTGGATCATTGATAGTGGTTGCTCACAACACATGACTGGTGATTGGAGGCAATTTCTTTCCCTAAAGGAATTTTATGGCGGTGTTGTCAGATTTGGCAATGAATCACCCTGTATGGTAAAAGGTAAGGGAGTAATTTCTCTTAATGGGAAGAGCAGTGCTGATGATGTCTATTGGGTTGAAGGCCTAAAGCACTAAGTGTGGCACAACTTAATGATAGAGGCTACCCACTAGAGTTTAGAAATGGTATATGTAAAATCTTTGACAACAAAGGAGAATTAATTGCAACCAGGAAACAAACCAGAGGTAATCTATTTCATCTCAATCCTAAAGTTAGTAACTGTTTGATTGAAAAAATAGATGATAGTTGGCTTTGGAATAAGAGATTTTGTTATATGAATTTTGACAATAATATTAAAGTAAGCAAGTCTAAGACAGTAAGAGGTCTGCCTTAGCTAGACAAACCAGTTAATGCTCTTTGTAAAGAATGTCAACTAGGAAAGATGACTTCTTAAAATTTCAAGAGCAACTCCTTCTCAGCAGAGCACTTGTTAGATTTGGGTCATACAGACCTATGTGGACCAATAAAAACAAGAAGCATTCAAGGTGACAAATACTTCTTGATCTTCACTGATGATTGTTCAAGGATGATGTGGGTCACATTCTTGAAGGATAAGAATAAATCTTTTGGCAAATTCAAGGCATTTAGAGCCTTATCCGAGAAAGAGAGTGGCATAAAGGTAAAATGTCTAAGAATAGATCATGGCAGTGAATTCACTTCTGCAGAGTTCACTAAATATTGTGATGATAATGGTATCAAGCGACAACTTTCTTCACCAAGGACACCACAAGACAATGGTATAGTAGAAAGAAACAACCAGTCAGTGGTTGAAGCTGCTAGAACTATGTTGATACAAGGAGGTGTATCAAAAACCTTTTGGAAATAAGATGTAAGTACAACTGTCTACACAATGAACCGAGTTCTAGTAAAAAGAGGTAAGGACAAAACCCCATATGAGTACTGGTATGGGAGATCACCTGATGTTAGCTATTTCAAAATATTTGGTAGCAAATGTTTTATTAAAAGAGGTGACTACATAAGAAAGTTTGAAGCTAAGAGTGATGAAGGCATATTTCTTGGCTATTCCACCAAGAGAAAGGCCTATAAATGTTTCAACAACCAGACACAAAAAATTGTTGAGAGTGTTGATATTTGTGTAGATGAATGTCCTAAAATATCAGAAGGAACCAGTTCTGAGAAGAAGGATGAAGATCCTTGCATTTTTCTTCTAGAACCTGAAATTGTTAAATCAGAAACCAGTAAAGAAAATCTTGATGTACTTGTTTAACCGAAACAAATAAATTCAGAGGAAGATGACAATGAAGAAGCGGAACCTAAAGAGAATGATCATGTTATTCCTTGGTATGTGAGATTGAATCACAGTCCTGAATAGATAATTGGGGATAAGGATACTGGAGTACTAACTAGAAGGAGAATAAGAGAGAAATCTTACATGATATCCACCTTTGAACCCAGAAATGCTAAGGAGGCATTTGGTGATGATCATTGGGTGAAAGCTATGGAGGAGGAGTTGGAACAAATTGAGAAGAACAACACTTGGACCCTGGTACCCCGACCAGTAAAAAAGAATGTTATAGGTACTAAATGGGTATTTAGAAACAAGTTAAATGAAGACGGTGTTGTAGTTCGCAATAAGGCAAGATTAGTATGCAAAGGTTATGCACAAGAAGAAGGAGAAGACTATGGAGAAACTTTTGCACCAGTAGCAAGATTGGAAGGTGTCAGGACACTACTTGCATTTGCAGCTCATAAGAAGTTCAAAGTATACCAGATGTATGTCAAGTCTGCATTCTTGAATGGGATACTAGAAGAAGAGGTTTATATAGAACAACCTAATGGTTATGCATTGAAAGATAAGGAAGACATGGTATATAAACTGCATAAATCTTTTTATGGACTAAAGCAGACACCTAGAGCATAGTATGAACGACTTCATACTCATCTGATGAAGATAGGCTTTGCTAGAACTAGTGGTGACATCAACATTTATCTCAAGTCTGAAGGAGATGATATACTGGTCAGTGAAGTATTTGTAGATGACATTATATTTGGAGGAAATGACATGAGTAATTGTTTTGTAGATGAAATAAAGAATGAATTTGAAATGTCATTAGTAGGGGAAATAAAAAATTTCATAGGCTTATAGATACATCAGATGAAGAATGGTACTTTCATTACTCAATACAAGTATGTGAAGGAGGTTTTGAAGACTTTCGGTATGAGTGACTATAAACTAGTTGGAACCCCAATGGTTACAGGTTGTAAATTGTCTAAGGAAGATGCATCTAAGTCTATAGATGAAAAGGAATTCAGGTCAATGATTGGAGAACTACACTATGTTGTTCACAGTCGACCAGATATTGCCTATGCAATTGGTATTGTGGCTAGTTTTCAGAAGAATCCAAAGGAGGCACGTCTAATGGCAACTAAGAGAATCTTTAGATATCTGAAATGTACTGTTGATTATGGATTATGGTATCCATATGGTGGAGATTTTGACTTTCAAGCATACACAGATGCTGATTGGGCAGGAAATATTGATGACCAAAAGAGTACTACTGGTGGAGCATTCTTTCTAGGAGGAAGGCTAGTCTCATGGAGTAGTAAAAAGAAAAGTTGCACTAAACAATCTACTATTGAAGCTGAATATGTAGTAGCTTATATGAATTGCACACAAGCTATGTGGATGAGGTACATTTTGGAAGGTTTGAAGATGAAAATCGCAAAACCTATAAAGATTTTGTGTGATAATACAAGTTGAATAAACATTTCTAAAAATCTTGTTTTGCATGCAAGGACTAAGCACATTGAATTGAGATATCACTTCTTGAGGGAAAAAGTTCAAATTAAAGATGTTATCTTGGAGCATGTTTCTACCAAGGAGCAGCTTGCAGATATCTTTACCAAACCTCTACCTAAGACCACTTTTGAGTATCTTAGAAGTCAATTGGGGGTTGTCCCTCTTCATGAAGTCAGTTGAACATGATGTTGATTGCATCACTCCCTGAATTACTTGTAGAATCTTCAATGGGTTGATGAAGGAGTGGATGTATTCCATAGGGGGAGCATCAAGTTGCAAAATGATGTTGATGCACAGTGAGAGCAAAATTACATGTTTTACTTTCACTTTGGCATTGTTGACAAAGGGGGAGAATAATTATGTGATTAAGGAGAAGAATTATGTGTCTGATAAGGTGAATACTTGGTAATGTAAACCAGGATTCCTACTCACCACCGACAGGCTGAAGACACACAGAGAAAGGTGAATACTTGGTAATGTAAACCAGGATTCCTATTCACCAATCTCAGCAACAATCAAAGGCATTGATATTTATATTGACATTAATGCCAAAGGGGGAGATTGTTGGCATTTTGAGTTTATTGACATTTTGCATAGAGATTGCATTAATGATATGTTGTCATTGATGTCAATTGAACCGGTGAAAGGTATTCATATTATTGCTGATATTGTTGTTTTTGATATTGGCTAGTAACCAGTAAGAAGAGAGTTGTAGATGATGTTGTAACTGGTATGTAAATTTTGTGAGTTTAACCGATGAACCAGTGTAAAGGGTCAAACATTTCTATGCAATGTGACCGGTAAACCTTATCAGCTGTTAAACCCTAACCGATCAAGTTTGTTGGTTTATTATCTGATGAGCAGTTATGATGGAGACACGTGTGATCATTGTATGAGGATAAATTCAAATTGGTTTGGCACATTTTCTTATTATCTAGGGAAGGAGCAAAGAGGATTGCATTTAATGCACAACGTGTGATGGGTTACACAGTCTAATGAAGCGGTGATCATGGAGCGGTTGGAATTGTCTTGAAGAATGTGAAGAGATTGTCATGATTTCTAATGGTGAAGATTGAATCGACTTGTTTGTGATCTCAATGATGAGAATTAGGTTTTTGTTGTTTTACCGACCTAATTGATTTGTATTTAAGGTCGATGAAGTTGTTTGTAAAGGTTGTTGGAAAGATTGGTAGAAAACCTATTGAGTGTGTGGTTGCCCAACCAGTGAATGGATTTGTATTTTTGAGCAAAGGCAGATTGAAGCTTAGAAGGACCTGATCATGTAAATGTTGTGCTACTCAGACAGATCAAGAAAACCTGTTGTTTTCTAACAATTACAACAGAAGTAAAATCCCTTAACCGGGTAAGCTCTAACAAGCTTGGTTACTCATTAAATCCTCTAACAAGGTGGTCCATTAGCTTGGATTCTTAAATCCTCCAACGAGGTTACTCCTAATAGGGTATTGTGCTTCTAACAAGGCATATTTGTAAATCCCTTAACCGGTGATTCCTAAACAAAATTAGTTCTTAACAGGACTTATTGTAAAGCTCTAACAGGCTTGGCTCCTAACAGGGCAAACTTTGAAAGAGTTTAGATAGCTATCCCTGTGAGTCCCATCTCACTGTGGTTTTTACCTATTTGGGTTTTCCACGTATAAACATTTGTGTCAAGTGATGAATTCTTTTGTGGTTGTGATCTTAATTGTTGATTTGGTTAATTTTTGATAAGGCATGTTAAGTAGAAGCATCGAGAGATGAATATGTTGAGTTAAGATTAAGCATTGCTGATGTTTACAAGATTGAAGGTGTTTACAGCTAAAATTTGTCATAACAATTAAACCAGTTAATGTCAAGTATTCCTAAGAATATTGATCTTGACTAAGATATGTTTACTTTGTTTGACTGAGTTTGAGCTTGAGAACTTTGTATCAGTTTTTCAATATACTGATTCACCCCCCCCTCTCAGTATTCTACCAGATACTTTTTCTTTCATCATACCATCACACACACACACACACACACACACACACACACATGGACAATAACCATATAGCCATAAAACTGGTGTGTGTGTGTGTGTGTGTGTGTGTGTGTGTGTGTACATATATGTATATCTACATATATACATATATGTATACATATGTACATATGTATACATATGTATATATACATGTATATATGTATATACATACACACATACATACATATACATGTATGTGTATGTATGTATACATGTATGTATATATATATACATACATTTATACATACATACATACATACATATATATATATATACACACACACACACACACATTTCTACGTATATATATGCATATACATACATATGTATGTATGTATATATATTTATGTATGTGTATGTGTGTGTGTGTGTGTGTGTGTGTGTGTGTGTGTGTGTCTCGACAATAACCATATAACCAGTATATACTCACTGTAAATAATACTATTAGTCATAGATATTAATGAAATGATAAATAATTTAAGGGTTTCGAATAATTAAGAATAATCATCATTTTTTTTGCATTCTCTGTAATTATTTTGGCATTATAAACAGAGAGACACCATTTAATAGCGCACCCATTAAATGAAATGATAAATAATGAAGGGGTTTCAAAGAAAACAAAGAGATAATCAATTTTTTTGCCATTCTCTGTGAGGATTTCAACATAATTAAACTATAACAAAGCATTGAAAAGAAATTCTAAACTGCATATAAAGAAATCATCAATATACAAAGTATAATGCAGCTATGAAGGAGCTAAATCATCATTGGACATCCAATATGTCTATTAATATCATTTACAATGACTATATTGAATGGAAAGCTTTGAATGAAATATAATTCTGAGATATTGAAATAAATATATGAAAGAAATGTTGGTTTATTGAAAATAGTATAAATTAAATTGAAAGATTTATAATATTAAACATTGACTGGAAAGGGAATTTAGTTATTCTATGTGTATCAACCTGAATGAATACCCTTGAATAAGGAATGCGCAGAGGGAATTTGCAGAGATCAGGAATTTTAGGAATATGCAGTGAATTGGATTGTAATGAAAGTGACACAAGAAATTATGTCTTATAAAATAATTCGAATGTGGAATATGAATGCATTCATTTGTGGTAGCTGATTTTTAAATTTGATTTTTTGTGGGAAACAATCGGCCATCTCATATTTAATATGTAGTCCTTCATTGCTTCGTTCCCTTCTGTTTTCTTTGTCGGGTTGAATGAAATTTGATTATTTTTATTAATTTTATGCAAATTATTGGTTACTGGGGAGCCTTACACCAATTGTTGCAAATGCAGGTACCAAATGCAGATCTATTTAATGTATGAAGTTGTGAAGTGATGTTTGGGAGAATGTACACATGCATGTCTATGAAGTCAATATTTGATTGTTTTTATGTCATAAAATGCATCAATAAATGTGCATATGTAAATGTTATTTGAGTACATTTGTACTTTTTAGCCACTTGCATAGAATGGTAAATGTAAACATAAATTTAAAAATAAATAAATATGTATATATTTTGTGCAAGTTGATTTGTATTAAAATTGGAAATGTATTAGTAGTTGTTTTTATTTTATTTTTTTGTGGTCAACTACACATTCAGTTGTGAACTTGTATTGGTGTTCAATTAAATATTTATTGGTATGTTTATAATTATGTACTGACAAAAATATTTGTATTTTTTGGGGGGTCAATATGGCAATAAGTGTGTGGGTATTGGAACTATGTTAGCTATTTGTGTTCTTCCCCTAGTCATACTAGTCTTATGAATGAAATTTTTTAATCGCATCCATGAGGCCAAGTAGCTTATGGGACCCACAAATAGCCAACGAAAAAAACTTGTATATCCAAAACACAACACCCATATTTCCTTTTCTTTCTGTATATTGGATCTTTTACTGTGTATCTTCACCAAAACATCTGAAACCCTAATTATCTTCTCTTCTTCAAACAAATCACCCAAGTTGTTCCCTTTTAATGTCTCAATATAATTGATTCAGATGTCCTTGTAAGTTGAACATTCCAAGATGTAATGCCATTATGTCTCAATCGCTTCTACAGTGCAATATCTACACCTTATGTCTTCCCACTCCTCTTTGGGTATCATCCATCTTTTGATCTCACATCTAAGCTGGTGTGAACTTGTTCTTATCTAAGCGATTAGCATTTTTTATTTCCATTCCTATTTAGTCTTTTGTGTATGGCCATATATAGGGTTAAAATGTTTGACATAGTATTCCTTTTTCCTCCCAAGTGGCCCTTTCTACATGCTTTCTTTGAATTTTCCCTACCCATATTCTTAATTTCCCCATTGTGATTTGGACATTCACTTATGCTAATACCCCACTTGCTCATCCATTTGACATTTTGCTTCATCCACATGCTCTTTCTTCTATCTAATTTTTCACTAGCTGCCATTTTTGGCCAGTGGTGACTCTCCATGTTATCTAATCTTCTTAGATAGCTTAACGATCGAAACATAGTCGATGCTTCAATGGGGAAAGCCCTGACCTCATCTAGGACAATCTCATATGGAGAAGTAGATTTAATCTTGAGGCTATGTGTAATTAAATGTTTTTGTAATCTCTCTATCTGTCTCCACTTTCTTGTTAAGGTGTTGCTACCCAAATCTTCACACCCATATAGCACTATTGGAACAACTAAAAGCCCAAAAAGAGTTTTCTTTATCTTCCAACCCCATAGCTCGACTCTTATACATCTATTTGATGGTGGGGTTATTAGTTTGGATGATAAGGAAAAGGGCTCTACTTTCTATGTCTATTTATGATTTTATAGAATTATATTCTCCTTGGTTATTTTGTTGGAGGAATTCTTTTGGAAAGAATGCTTTAAAGTTGACTAAACTCTAATTAGGTCTTGCATGGTGTCCACATAAAGACTATTAAAAATCTTATTAAAAGATTTTTTCCTTTCGGTTTGTTACTATTAAGTTCGTTGAGGTTTAGCATGGCCCTTAGTAAGGGAGATGGCTCAATGGTGGTTAGGGCTATGTTGTGTGAGAGGTCCATGTCAGTAGAGGACATGTCAGCCAAAACTAAAAATGTCACATTGTAGAGGGTCCAGTTGGCAACCCAAAAAAATGAATTAGCACCAAATTTGTACATGTTTCCCAAGTCAAACCATACGGTATCCAAAAACACCTTTATTTGAGGCAAAACATATCGTCGACCAAAACTAGAGGGAGACTTCTTTTATTGATTTTTCGGTCATTTTGACATGACACTAGACCTCTTCCTTTTATGATGATATTATTTTGTGTGATTCAACCTTGATATAACATCTAGTTAGACCTTGTTGCTATGCTTACTCATAATTGATCATAGTTGAATCTATGGGTGACACTAATTATTGTTTCAAAGAGAGACTTATGATGGTGCATATGATTTGGTTATCATTATTGTGCGTTGTGTTTATATGAGCTATTATTATGATTACATGTGGATATATGTGAATGTATACCTTACGCTAATAATAATATTTTAATGAAATTCAATTATGGATGATAGTGCATGACAATACTAGATGTGTACAATTATTTGATTACCAATTGTACTATTTGATCATTTTGATTAAATGAGTATTATGTCAGGCTAACATTGTCTTGAGCATGTAGGTATTGTTGTGACCAATGGGAAAAGGAGTTAATGAGATGGCCTAATGTACTAAACTAGTGAGTCAATCTAGCCTAATTGGAAAGGCTAAGATCCTTTATTTTATGTTTATTTTTGTAATGTGGAATTGTTATGTAAAGTGAGTTGTGTCCTTGTGTTGTGACATGAATTTTATGTGCAATTTTGTGCTATGTAACAATGGATAAGTCAAGTCCCCAATGTGCCAATTTAAGTGTTATTTTTAAAGTTTCATGTTTCCCCAATGTTGGAATGGGTTTAATGGAGTGTTTTTATCATTTCATTCATAAAATAAACTCCCAAGTCCTAGAACTATGGGTTGGGAGTCTTTTGGAAATCTTAAACCTTGTTTTTTGAGAGTTTATGTGAGGCCCTAGCTCGAGCCGTCATAGCATTGCAATTATTCTCATGTTTTGGACTTATTATTGATACTTTATTTTGATGCATTATGGACATAGATTCTATATGATCCAGTGATTGGATAATCTTGATATGGTGTATGTCATTTACCTTTGATATGCAGTACTTTATTTTGATGCTAGATATTATTGATGGATGCTTTATAAATGGTTAAATTTCATGATGATTATGATGATGTCATTTAGTAGATTATTTTCTATGAATTTTATTGGATAATTGGAAACTTGATTATTACAATTGAAATTGTGTGCAAATGTCTGAATTGTATTCTTTTCATATAATTATATTATATGCGATTTTTGGAATTACTAATGTGCAAAGTGAGATGTGTAGGAAAATTGTTCCATGTGACCATGGAAACTATTCAGAGAATCAAGCGTAAACTTATGTGCGTTTGTGAAGCCAAGGGTTGTCTATTGGAGAGGCAATACCTCATGTGTAAATGTGTTTTAATTTATAAATGTTTATGCTTGGATGTGTGTTTAATTTGAAATTGTTAAATTTATTAATTCCAAAAAAAGGGACATTGCCATGTGTATTTAAGTATTGTGTAATTTTGTGGTGTCACTTGACACGTGTTGTAAAATGAGGTGGTAGTGACATGTCACTTGGAAGGAATTTGTTTTACCAATGCATTTTTCAAATATCCTAGTATGGTCCCAAGAAAGTCTTGGATAGGGAGCCATTAGAAAGGTCAACTCAAGGTTGACCCGTAGGTAAACTTTGGGTGAGTTTCTAGAGGGTTAAACTAACTCCTAAGGTTAGGTTAGGGGCATTTTTAATGGGCCATATGATGTACCTATGGGTAAAGGCCAATTTTAGCCATGTGTCCACTCCCTAGTGACTATTTAGTCACCCCAAAAGTTGAGTTTTTCAAGATGGCCGAATTTCAACTTTTGAGGATCTTACCTAGATTAGACAACCTCCCTAATGAGTGATATTTCTTTTCCCCTTTCTCTTTTACCTTTTTGAGGTGCCTTGTCTAGAGAGCTTTGTAAGGTGTTGGGAATACCAACCTATGAAAATCCCTCACCCTTCCCAAGAGGATTGGAAAGAGTGAGGAGTGTCTTCTTAGGGAATGGTTTGAGAGGGAGAATGTTGATCACCCATTCTCCATTTTTGGAGACATAGAAATTTTGCTCAAGTTTTTGGTTCTAGTTTCTGGAGTTGGATTTTTGGCTAAGTCTTGAGAAGGAAAAAGAATAGTGGATTGGGCAGCTCTCTTACAACTTCTACTCATCCCATTTGCAGGTTTTAAGGTTGGTGAAAATACCTTCTTTATGTGTTGTTTTGTAAATTGTTGAAAGATTAATTGTGCTCTTCTTTGGTTGTTTCTTTGTAGTCATGAAAGATGTTTGAGTTCTTCTTGTGTTTCTTTTTCATTGCTTGTATCATGTTTATTGTTTGGGGTGTTTCAAGGCCATACTCACCCTTGGGAGGGTAGAGTAGCCTTGCGGTGAAGGGTTGTTTGATAGCCTAAGACTGTAGAGACTCTCTTTGGAAGAGAGTGATATATAAGGGTTATGAGACCCTTGCTGCATAGTGTTTTATGTTTATGCAATGGGGGTCATAAGGGGAGATTTGGGCTTGTATGCCATGGGGGACATAAGGGTATTGTTGTGTCAATTTTGAACTTGTGGATATTCTACTTGGTAGCCTTGCAAAGGCATTATGTTCTCCTACTTGCAGATTTCTCCTCTAGGTACTTGGTCCACACATAATAGCATTTTATTTTGTTCAAAAATGTTCAATGATGGATGTTTCAAGTTTTGTGGCTATATATATATATATATATGGACAATAACCATATAGCCACATAGGTTAACAAATTGTTAATATTTTTATTTCAATAATATGTATGCCTGATAATATTATTTATTGTGAGTATATACTTGTTGTAATCAACAACAAAATTGCTAAATTCCTTATTCAAGGGCACTCATTCAGATTGGTATACACAAAATAACTAAATTCTCTCTGTAGTCAATGTTTATTGTTATAAATCTTTCAATTTAAAATATACTGTTTTCAATATCTTGGAATTGTATTTCATTCCAAGTTTTCCATTCAATATAGTCACTGTAAATAATATTAACAGGCATATTGGATGTCAAATGATGGTTTATGCTCCTTTGTAGCTGCATTATGATTTGTATATTGATGATTTCTTTGTATGTGGTTTATGGTTTCATTTCAATGCTCTCTTAAAGTTTAATGTGGCTTTATGGTTATTGTCTATATGTTTGTGTGTGTAGACACACACACGATAGCATTTCATTTTGTTCAAAGGTTTTCAATGATAGATTTGTACTCACTGGTACCTACACAAATTGATTTGTTTTTTCATCCGTTATCTCAATGGCATTAAGGGTTTGAATTCAATGATTTTTCTCTGTTTATAATGCCCCTGTATTATAGTGTGAACTTGACTCATTATAGTGTGAACTATTGGCATTTGATGTTCCAGTGATGCTCTGGTGAAAATTGGTGGTCCCCGATGCTTGCAGATTCTTAGGAGTTGTCATTGATGGAAACTCAGCCTCTTGATCTGATCTGGTATGAATTTTTGGCTAGCCGAATGTCTTGGATAGAGTATTCCTAGATTAGGACTGTCAATGCTATGAAGTATACAGTTCTGTCATTCCCGGTGAAGTAGATTTTGGTTTCTGTGATTAGTGATTAGTTGGTTGGGTATATGTTGAAGATTATCTCGACAATCCACCCTCCGGTGTCAATTCCTAAGCCTGCTTGAAGATCTGGTATTCGGTAGAGCAGTAAAGCATAGTATTCTTCATGTTTGGTGGTGTATCAACTATCTGGAAATGCAAATTTAATCATATATATATATATATATATATATAAAAGATAATGTCTAATGTCTACATCTAAACGAAGCTGTTGTTTTTCTTTTAAGAAAAATAAATCAATCATCTATGTTGTTGTTAGATATAAATAAATATATATTTAATGAAATATTAATAAGCTGGAAATAAAAGAAATATATTTTACTAAACATTCAGGTTTATCTAGTATTTGAGCATGTTGTATTTCACTATCATTTATATTTATATAATAATATATAATCTCTCTCTCTCTCTCTCTCTCTCTCTCTCTCACTCACACACACACACACACACACACACACACACACACACACACACAGATATATATTATACATTAATATAAATATATTATATATATAAAAAAATAATTTATAAAAAAAAATAAAAATAAAAAATAAATCTAATCCCTGCAAGTTTGGGGCCGAGATGGTCTCGGTGCCAAGCGACAGTATGGGTGCATACCCACAGAGCATGTAGTACCCCTCCTCGATCGAACTTGTTATACTCATATTTTATTGCAGTTTACTTTCAGTGGTTACATTACTACTTTGTGTTATTCGGGCTTATTGATATTATTTCATTCTTTAACTGGATATGTGATGTATGCTTTATTTACAGTATTTCAGTACTTGTGATTAGTGTTATTTTTATGGATTATTGTCATGGACTGACACTTTTACCTTACATATGTGATGCGTTATTTATATGTTGCGTGTTTTCAAGTGTATTGGATGTGAGGGGATGATTTTCCTTCACTCACTCCGGTGAGACATGGAACGTCACAATTCTCCTTCATCAGTGTATGTGCCATGTATTCTATATTTGTATATATGCTTGTGTAGTTTGATGATGTAGGATATTGTAGGTACACGTACCGGGTAGGTATGGGGTATCGTCTCCACCTAGCTTCACAGGTTTTGAGAGTGCTTTATTTGTCCGATGGGAGTGGAGGAGATAGTGGTTGACCCTAATTTTACCCCTACTTACACTCTTGTGAGTGTCATTTGGTTGTTCTTTCCATTTGTTTGACCTTCGAGTTTTGGTTTGTTTGACTTTCTCTGAGTCTTCGTATAGGTTTGCTCAGTTTGCGTGCCCTAGTGGATTAGATTATTTATTTGAGTTATGGTGTCATTTCATAGTTGGTGTATTTAATTTATGTATTATTATGCCTTTGTGTTATAGATTTAATTAATTGAACAAAGTGATTAAATTTAGTTTGATAATTGCATTATATTAGAAATATGCTCTTATTTAAAATTAGTGGAAAAATAAATAAAGTTAACTGCATATTTTGTTCTCTCGATTTAAAAATAAAAAATAAAAAAATAGAGTTAAACTATTGCCTTAATTTCTTTTTAGTAAAGTTAATTATTGGCATGAGAAAAGAAAAACAAAAAGAAATGATTTTTGCAAATAACTTTCCATTTACTTTTTGGAAATTAGAAAAATAAATTCTTTTATTATTTTTTTGTATTAAGTATCATAGAATCACAAAGTTCATTTTTTGCTCATTCGAGCATCCACGTTACAAACTTATTACAAATACTAGCTCCTTTCGAGCACCAAACTAGAAACAACAATTGGAAGACCAAGGGTCACAACTTAAAAATCCACTTTAAACAACCAATGAAAAACCAAGAGTCACAACTTAGAATTCTACACAAAGGTGTCCCTCATGGGAGTTGAACTTGGGTCTCCACATTGAGAACTCAATGCTTTAACCAACTAAGTTCAACCCCTTGGACAAATTCTTTTATTATTATATTAAACATTATGTTATTTGGGAAAAATATTTTCAACCTAAAAGTTTAGGTTAAATATATTTTCCTTATTATTCCTGTGAGTTCATGGGAAGGGGGCGAAGATTTTTGGGGGAAATTATTTTGGATGCATAAATTTTGTTGGAGAAGTAAAAATCGAAGGAGTGCCGGTAAGAGGGATTGGCTTGGAAATCTGGTTGCAGGGTTGAGCACTTCCACAAGATTCTTCTAGGAAAGCTTCACAGGTTGGATAGCCTCTGCCTAGTTTTGTTTAAAAAAATAAAATTTAGGACGAATCTCCAATCTTTGTCTCTGGAGATTCATATGTTTTATTTATTTCCTTTCTGTGTATTAAATTGTTTTGCTATTTGAGAAATTGCAGAGGTTATGCTGGCAAAATTTTGCCAGATTTACCCTCCTTGTTTCCAAATAAATTCTTCTGGTGCGTTTTTGTGTTCTTCCTGTATGTGGAAAAATTTAGAGATCTGGTTTAAAATTTCTTCCTTATGATCTGTGTAAGAAGATTTTCCTTTGTAAAGAATTTTGATGTTTTTCCCAATCTTTGTTTTGTCTCAGAGATTGGAGTTTTCTAGTATAATTCTTTACCAGTAATTATTTTGAGGGGTTATAGTTTTATTCCTTTAAAAAAAAAAAAAAATGCTATGATTTTTTTTAGACTCTGTTGTCTCAGAGTGGGGAAGTTGAGATTTTAATAATCTTTGTTTAAAAAAAAAATTTAATTTAAAATTTTTTATTTTTTATTTTTTGTGGGGGGGTGTGCGGGTCGGTAGCCTGCTACCGTCCTACCATACGGTAGCAGTGCTACCGTAGGGTAGCAGTGCTACTATATGGTAGCAGGGCTACCTTACGGGTAGCAATGCTACCGTATGGTAGCAAGGCTACAGACAAACATTCATTTGCCTTCCTTTGCATACCCGCAACAGGTTTTGAGATTCGGGTTTTATTTTTTTTATGTTTAATATATATATATATATAAACTATGATATTTTATTATTTGAGAATTAAAGTATATTATGGAAATTAGTTTCTGTTTATATATGTGTGTGTGTGTGTGTGTGTGTGTGAATATATTTATATGATATATATTTGATGAATATATACTCATATACATATATTATATTTTTATATATATAATTAATTCAAAATTTATTTTATCTTCATAAAAGCATATATTTAGATTCTTTTATTATTTAATCATGAATACATGTTAGGGGATTAATTTTTTTGTGGTTAAATTTAGCTTTATTGGACAAATGACAACTCTAATATTCTTTTATCAATAAAGTTGTATTTTCTATTTTTCTGGAATATCTATATTTGCAAGTATTTAATGCTTTTAACTGTTTTAAAAATATTACCTGTAATAGGATCTTTAGCATAAATGGTAGTTTTTGGTAAAAACATATTTATGTTGTAATTCTGATTTTGAGTTGTCGTCATGTCGTAATGGTTGTTTATACCCCTTGGTCAGGTGTTGTTGTGTAACCCTGTTGATGTGAACCATTGTGTGTTTTGTTCCAAACGGTCAATCCTGGGTTATTGATTTGTGTATCCTTCACCTATATTTTGTCAGGATTAGATATGGCTGTCAGTTTCACTATAGGGTTCTCGTAGAGAGACCATTCCTGTTAGTGTCCTATGAGAGAGTGGCTTTCGAGCATGGGCCGTACCCAAAGAGGATGGCAGGATAACCCCTCAAAAGTCAGTTAATAAGTGATAACCTAATAAATGATTAGGGGGTGGGTAGTTATAATGTTAATTAAGATATTGTACCTCGCACATGGTTGAGTGATTGTATAGGCTCAGGATGTTGTGGGAAGGCCTGAAATGGCAAACTTACTAGCTTGTCTTCACAAAGGGTTGGTAGGGTCCGCATGATACTTGGATGGAGTCGGGGGTTCGGGAAAGGTTACCAGGATAACCCAGGATGGGGGCTGGAACCTATGGAGACCTACCTAGGGTATCCATCTTAAGCCATGTGATGACACTCTCTCTTTAGGGTCACTAGTGTTTTGTAAGTTGAGACACTTGAGTTTTGTGGAGTCATGTCGTACTGTCGTACTTGTCTTCTTATGCTTGCTTGAGGGTCTTCTGCTATCTCCTAGCACAGTGGGGTGGTTCCATTTTGGGGATCACATGGTCAGGTGGTAGTGCCACTTCCCATCAGATATCCTTGTTTGTACCTTCATGCGAGGATCGGCTTCGCTGGTGTTTCTTGGTTTGTTATTCTCGTATAAGCTCATGTTCGTGATCATTGTTCATTTGAGACCCATGTGGTGATTGTATCGGTAAACTATGTAACCTTGGCATTGTAACCTATGTATTTCATTTGTACTATTGGAAGCCATGTAATTATTGAATATTGTAATCTTAATTCAATGGAATGTATGTTATTTCAATTATCTTTCTTCTTATGTGTAAATGAATCATTGAAAGTAAATATATTGTAACACTTTAAATCTTTCAATGTGGAAATCAGTTTTATGAGTATGATTTAATTAATTGCAATCGAGTTCCCTAATTAGATGGATAATTGGATTAACCTTATGATGTTGTTTTAGTTATGAAGTAATCTTTGTTGGTAACCCTTTAGGATTTCTTTTGTTAGACTTCCGCTTGTGATATTAAATGTGCAATGTGATAATTAATGCACTTAATCTTTAAAAAAATAAATTATTTCACCCTTTAGTTGCCTTGTAGTGTGGTTTTCCTTTAGGATTCCTGGCGGAGCATTACATTTGGTATCAGAGCCAAGTTTCAACACTGGGTACTCTGGGTTTGTATTGAGCCCATTCAGCTTGACCTTTTGTGTAGGTCTTAATGTTTGCGTTTCCCTTGTTTCATCCTTGCCATAGATCTGAATTTTTTTTTTGTTTCTCTGTGTTAGGTCATGGCCAGGAAAACCAGAGGAGGTGGCTATGTTGGAGGCCGCAATAGAGGTAGAGGTGGGGGACAGGGTCAAGGTTCCAACCGCCATTGTCCTTTGCCACCACCCACTCATGTGAGTGTGGAGCAGGAATAGTTTGTTCATCGGGATGAACAACATGCAGGAGAGCATGTTCCCGAAAGGGAAGATCTGAGATAGATGTTTTAGGAGTTCTAGCTAGGCTAGGCCCCAGGCCTGAGGGTGAGCAACCCATGCATGCTCAAGTTGTGGAGTTGCATCATCAGGTTCTAGAGGAGAGAGAGAGAGAGAGAGGTCTCCCAGAAGGAGGGAGGTCCCAGCTGACTAGGACCCAGCTCCCATGGGTCACACAAGGGACTTGATGAGGACCAACCCTCCCTTCTTTGATGGTAAAGGTACCGGTCTCAAGGCAGAGATCTAGCTTATCAGTTTGGATTGGTGTTTCACCATGTTTCAATATAGTAGCAACACCAGGGCGAGATGTGCTATCATGCATCTTGATAGTTTTGCTTTGATCTGGTGGAGATTAGAGGAGGAGAAGATCAGTGTGTGCATTAACACCGTATCATGGGAGATGTTCTTGGAGAGATTCAGGTCATAATTTCTCTCACCCCAGTGGAGGCAAACTTGGGCAGATGAGTTCCATGCTTGCGTCAGTATGGTTTGTCAGTAGATTAGTTTGAGCATACGTTCTATGAGCTTAAAAAGTATGTCGGGATTGGTAACGATGAGCTAATTCTTATTCATCACTTCTTGAGGGGTCTAAATGACCGCATCAATGGAGGAGTGAGAGTGTTTGAGCCAGCTTCAGTTGAGGTAGCCATGGCGAAAGCCAAGTTGGTAGAGCAGAACCTTAGCCGTACACATGGTGGTCAGTTGGGGGTGTAGATAGAGAGTGTTCCTTTCAGTGGACCCAGAGCTCGTGGAAACCAGTCCTAGCCAACTGCACCATTTAGGAGTCCTTAGGCACCCGCTAAGGGTGGACAACAATAGTTGTTGAGACCAAAATAGTTCCAGGGCCAGCAAGGTAACAACTCTCAGCATAGGAGGAACATGAACTGGCAGAGGAGCAGACCAGGTCTTCCAAGGTAGTCCTCTCAGGGTGCATCTTAGGCTCCTAGCAGGGGAAGCTTCTAGTAGTCCAGTGGGCCGACTGGAGGTAGAGGACCAGGTAGGGGAGCTTGCTTCTCTTGTGGACAGTTTGGTCATATAGCCGTTTAGTGCCCTCAATGTTCTCACCAGACGGGAAGTCAGAGGCTAGCAACATCAAAGCCGATAGTAGGGGATGCAGGTAGATCCCACATAATGTTTGCAGTGGTTGATGACCGCCAGACTGAGCATCATGGTACAATTATTGAGGTTGTAGGTGTGTTGTGTGGTATTCCTATCTCTGTGCTTTTTGACTTCGGTGCTTCAGATTATTTCATTTCTTCGTCCATTATAGAGCGGTGTGGGCTCACGTCTGCTAAGTAGGCGGATAGGTGGCAAGTAGAGTTGGCTACCAGGGTGCGTGTGTCCCTAGATGCCTTTGTTCCCAGTTGTGAGTTGGACCTAGGACCCTTTGTCACTTTAGTTGACCTTTGAGTCATTCCTTTGGGTTCTTATGGAGCTGTGTTGGGGATGGATTGGCTATCATCTCACAGTGCTCATGTAGACTGTCGTTAGAAGATAGTAGAGTGTTTAGATGACCATGGCAGAAAAGTGGGGATCGTTGGAGTTCAGAGATCGGTATCCTTACGTATGATTTCCGCTATGCAACTTAAGCAGTGTATGTGTCAAGGGTGTCATGTTTTTGTAGTTGCTCTTGAGGATGTGGATGAGGAAGAGAGTCGAGAAATCGCTCTTGATGGTCACCCTATTCTTTGAGATTATGCTAATGTGTTTCTGTTGGATATTCCTGGTATGCCTCCAAAGCAAGACATAGACTTTCGCATTGACTTGGTTCCTGGTGTAGAACCTATTTTGAGAGCTCCATATCGGATGACTACTTAGGAGTTGAGTGAGTTGAAGTTACAGATGGAGGAATTGTTGGCCAAGGGGTTCATTCATCCTAGTGTCTCCCCTTGGGGTGCACCTGTTATCTTTGTTAAGAAGAAGGATGGTTCTCTTCGGTTATGCATTGATTACCGACAACTAAATAAGCTAACCATCCGAAATCAATATCCATTGCCTCATATAGATGATCTTTCTAATCAGGTAAAGGGAGCCATGGTGTTCTCTAAGATTGATATGAAATCTAGGTATCATCAGTTACGCATTCATGATGCAAACATTCATAAAATGATGTTTCATCCTCGTTATGGTCACTATGAGTTCATAGTGGTGCCATTTGGGTTGACAAATGCAAACTTCAGTTTTCATGTGCCTCATGAATGGGGTTTTTTGCACCTACCTTGATCATTTTGTCCTTGTGTTCTTGGATGACATATTGATTTACTCTAGATCTATGGAAGAGCATGAGGGTCACTTGCGACAGGTATTGCAGTACTTGAGGGAGAATCATCTTTATGCCAATTTGGCGAAGTGTGACTTCTTCCAGTCTGAGGTGAACTATCTTGGTCATGTGGTTTCAGGAGAAGGTGTATTCATGGATCCTTCAAAGATCCAAGCCATTGTTGATTGGCCAGTGCCGACCAATGTTTCAGAAGTTTGGAGTTTTATGGGTTTGGCCGGATATTTTCATCACTTTGTTCAGGGTTTTTCCTAGATAGGTCATTTGATTACTTCTCTTAAGAGGAAAGGGAAGAAGTTTGTTTGGACAGAGTAGTGTGAGTCAGCTTTTCGTACCTTGAAGGAACTCCTTGTCAGTGCTCTAATTTTGGCAGTCCCTGATCCATCTAGAGATTTTATGGTATGCACAGATTCCTCTTTAGAAGGTATAGGTGCAATGCTTATGCAGGATGGACGTGTGGTTTCTTATGAGTCTCGCAAACTCAAGGACCATGAGTTGAACTATCCAGTTCATGATTTGGAGTTGGTAGCTATAGTGCATGTGTTGGTCAGATGACGACATTTTCTGTTAGGGCTTCAATTTGAGCTGCATAGTGATCACCGCAGTTTGCAGTATATATTCACGCAACCAAACTTGAATGCTCGACAATGAAGATGGATGGAATTCCTCTGCGAGTATGATTTTGAGGTTCAATATATTCAGGGGAAAGAGAACGTAGTGACCAATGCTTTGAGTCGTAGGTGGCATGAAGTTTCAACATTGTCCCTTGGAGTGGACTTGAGAGAGAGAATTCTTGGAGTTCTTCTTCAGGATACTTGGTATCAGGATGTTAGAGCCGTGATGGAGTCCGGAAGGCCATTAGAGGGTAGGTTTTCTAGATATAATCTTGAGGTAGATGGTCTTCTTCGTCATCTTGGATGGATCTATGTACCTTCTTTGGAGGGTCTTCGCGTTGTGATCATGACTGAGGCCCATCGTGCACCTTATTCGACACATCCAGGTGTCAAGAAGATGCACGTAGATCTTAGACAGATTTATCATTGGGCTGGTATGAAACATGACATTGCTGATTTTGTGTCAAGATGTTTAGAATGTTAGCGGGTGAAGGTGGAGCATCAACACCCGACAGGCTTTTACAACCTAATTTGGTACCGGATTGGAAATGGGATATCATTTGCATTGATTTCATTGCTGGATTGCTTGTCTCTTCGCATCGTCATGATGCCATCATGGTCATTGTTGATAGATTGACCAAGGTTTCTCATTTTGTTCCTATTTGAGCTTTCTATATGGCAGCAATGGTGGCACGAGTCTTCTTGGAAGATGTGGTGATATTGCATGGGATCCCAAGGCAGATCATTTCTGATAGAGATCCTATTTTTACCTCAGCCTTGTGGACCTCACTTCAACATGCTTTGGGGACCCAGTTGAAATTTAATTCAGCTTATCATCCAGAGATTGACGGTCAGACCGAGCGAGTGAATCAGGTTTTGGAGGACATGGTTCACATGTATGTTATGGACCAACAGTCACGTTGGGAGGATTATATTTATTTAGTGGAGTTTTCTTATAACAATGGATATCATAGCTCCATAGGTATGTCTCCCTTCCAGGAATTGTACGGTCGTCCTTGCCATACTCCTTTGAGTTGGGATCGGTTAGAGGATAGGGTTCGTATAGGACCAGATATCCTTCGTGAGATGGAGCAGAAGGTTGAGCGGATTCGTGAGCATTTGGTAGTTGCATAGGATAGGCAAAAGAAGTATGCAGATGCTCATAGGGTAGATCATTAGTTTTCTATTGGTGACTGTGTGTTTTTGAGAGTGCATCCGTGGAAGAGTCCGACCCGTTATGGAAAGGGTTCTAAGTTGGCACCTCATTTTGTTGTCCCTTTTGAGATCCTTGAGAGGATAGGACTTGTTGCCTACCATCTTGCCTTGCCACTGAGTCTATCCCGCATCCACGATGTCTTTCATGTTTCAGTTCTTCGACCTTATCATCCTAATGTAACACATGTTCTTGATTGGAACTCTTTGCAGCTCGAGGACGAGCAGCTTTCCATGGAGCCCGTGTGAATTCTTTAGCATCGGGATTTGACCCTCAGGGGTCATACAATCGACCAGGTAAGGGTTGTATGGGACCCAAATGATGAGACCTCGATGACTTGGGAGGATGCAATGAAGATGAGAGAGCTCTATTCTTATCTATTTTAGGCTTCTAGGAGTAAGCCTAGTTTTTTTTTTTTTGGGGGGGGGGCGCAGAATGTAGTACCCCTCCTCGATTAAACTTGTTAGGCTCATATTTTACTGTAGTTTACTTTCAGTAATTACATTACTACTTTGTGCTACTACTTTGTGCTATTCAAACTTATTGATATTATTTCATGCTTTAACTGGATATGTGATGTATGCTTTATTTACAGTATTTCGGTACTTGTGATTAGTGTTATTTTTATGGATTATTGTCATGGATTGACACTTTTACCTTACATATGCGATGCGTTATTTATGTGTTGCATGTTTTCAAGTGTATTGGATGCGAGGGGATGATTTTCCTTCACTCACTCCGGTGAGACAGGGAACATTACGATTCTCCTTCATCGGTGTGTGTGTGTCGTGTATTCTATATTTGTATATATGCTTGTGTGGTTCGATGATGCAGGATATTGAGGGTACAAGTACTGGGTAGGTATGGGGTATTATCTCCACCTAGCTTCACAGGTCTGAGCGTGCCTTATTTGTCTAATGGGAGTGGAGGAGATAGTGGTTGACCCTAATTTTACTCCTAGTTACACTCTTGTGAGTGTCATGAGTTGGTTGTCCTTTCCGTTTGTTCGACCTTCGAGTTTTGGTTTGTTTGACTTTATCTGAGTCTTTGTATGGGTTTGCTCAATTTGTGTGCCCTAGTGGATTAGATTATTTATTTGAGTTATGGCGTCATTTCATAGTTGGTGTATTTAATTTATGTATTATTATGCCTTTGTGTTATGGATTTAATTAATTGAACAAAGTGATTAAATTTAGTTTGATAATTGCATTATATTAGAAATTTGCTCTTATTTAAAATTAGTGGAAAAATAAATAAAGTTAATTGTATATTTTGTTCTCTAGATTTTATAAATAAAAATAAAAAAATAAAAAAGAGTTAAACTATTGCCTTAATTTCTTTTTAGAAAAGTTAATTATTGGCATGAGAAAAGAAAAACAAAAAGAAATGATTTTTGGCAAATAACTTTCCATTTACTTTTTGGAAATTAGAAAAATAAATTCTTTTATTATTATATTAAATATTATGTTTTTTGGGAAAAATATTTTCAACCTAAAAGTTTATGTTAAATATATTTTCCTTATTATTCCTGTGAGTTCATGGGAAGGGGGCGAAGATTTTTGGGGGAAATTATTTTGCATGCATAAATTTTGTTGGAGAAGTAAAAATCGGAGGAGTGCTGGTAAGAGGGATTGGCTTGGAAATCTGGTTGCAGGGCTGAGCTCTTCCACAAGATTCTTCCAGGAAAGCTTCACAGGTTGGATAGCCTCTGCCTGGTTTTGTTTAAAAAAAATTAAAATTTGGGATGAATTTCCAATCTTTGTCTGTGGAAATTCTTATGTTTTATTTATTTCCTTTCTGTGTATTAAATTGTTTTGCTATTTGAGAAATTGCAGAGGTTATGCTGGCAAAATTTTGCTAGATTTACCCTCGTTTCCAAATAAATTCTTCCTGTGCGTTTTTGTGTTCTTCCTGTATGTGGAAAAATTTAGAGATCTGGTTTAAAAATTCTTCCTTATGATTTGTGTAAGAAGATTTTCCTTTGTAAAGAATTTTGGTGTTTTTCCCAATCTCTATTTTGTCTTAGAGATTGGAGTTTTCTGGTATAATTCTTTACCAATAATTATTTTGAGGGGTTATAGTTTTATTCCTTAAAAAAAATAAAAAATTATGCTGTAATTTTTTTTAGACTCTGTTGTCTTAGACTGGGGAAGTTGAGATTTAAATAAATCTCTGTTTAAAACATAAATTATTATTTAAATTTTTTTATTTTTTGGGGTGGTGGGGGGTAGCTTGCTACCGTCCTACCATAGGGTAGCAGTGCTACCATATGGTAGCATTTCATTTGCCTTCCTTTGCGTGCCTGCAACAAGTTTTGAGATTCGGGTTTTATTTATTTTTATGTTTAAAATATATGTGTGTGTGTTTTCAAACTATTATATTTTATTATTTGAGAATTAAAGTATATTGTGGAAATTAGTTTATGTTTTAATATATATATATTTTAATGTGAATATATTTATATGATATATATTCGGTGAATATATACTCATATACATATATTATATTATTAAATATATAATTAATTCAGAATTTATTTTATCTTCATAAAAACATATATTTAGATTCTTTTATTATTTAATCATGAATACATGTTAGGGGATTAATTTTTTTGTTGTTAAATTTAGCCTTATTGGACAAATGACAACTTTGATATTCTTTTATCAATAAAGTTGTATTTTCTATTTTTCTGGAATATCTATATTTGCAAGTATTTAATGCTTTTAATTGTTTTAAAAAGATTGCTTGTAATAGGATCTTTAGCATAAATGGTAGTTTTTGGTAAAAGCATATTTACATTGTAATTCTGATTTTGAGTTGTCGTCATGTTGTAATGGTTGTTTATACCCCTTGGTTAGGTGTTGTTGTGTAACCCTGTTTATGTGAACCGTTGTGTGTTTTGTTCCAAATGGTCAATGTTGGGTTATTGATTTGTGTATCCTTCACCTGTATTTGTTAGGATTAGATATGACTGTCAGTTTCACCATAGGGTTCTTGTAGAGAGACCATTCCTATTAACTTGTCCTATGAGAGAGTGGCTTTCGAGCGGGGGCTGCACCCAAGGAGGATGACAGGATAACCCCTTGAAAGTCAGTTAATAAGTGATAACCTAATAAATGATTAGGGGGTGGGTAGTTATAATGTTAATTAAGATATTGTACCACACACATTGTTGAGTGCTTGTATAGGCTCAAGATGTTGTGGGAAGGTTTGGAATGACAAACTTACCACCTTGTCTTCATGAAGGGTTGAAAGGGTTTGTATGATACTTGGATGGAGCCGGGGGCTCGAAAAAGGTTACTAGGATAACCCAGGATGGGGGCTGAGACCTATGGAGACCTACCTAGGGTATCCATCTTAAGCTATGTGATGACACTCTCTCTTTAGGGTCACTAGTGTTTTGTGAGTTGAGACACTTGAGTTTTACGGAGTCATGTTGTATTGTCGTACTTGTCTTGTTATGCTTGCTTGATGGTCTTCTGCTATCTCCTACCAGAGTGGGGTGGTTCCATTTTGGGGATCACATGGTTGGGTGGTAGTGCCACTTCCCATTGGATATCCTTATTCGTACCTTCATGCGAGGATCGGCTTCACTGGTGTTTCTTGGTTCGTGATTCTTGTATCAGCTCATGTTCGTGATCATTATTCATTTGAGACCCACATGGTCATTGTATCAGTAAACTATGTAACCTTGGTATTGTAACCTATGTATTTCATTTATACTATTGGAAGCCATGTAATTATTGAGTATTGTAATCTTAATTCAGTGGAATGTGTGTTATTTTAGTTATCTTTCTTCTTATGTGTAAATGAATCATTGAAAGTAAATATATTGTAACACTTTAAATCTTTCAATGTGGAAATCAGTTTTATGAGTATGATTTAATTAATTGCAATTGAGTTCCCTAATTAGATGGATAATTGGATTAACCTTATGATGTTGTTTTAGTTACGAAGTAATCTTCATTGGTAACCCTTTAGGATTTCTTTTGTTAGACTTCTACTTGTGATATTAAATGTGCAACGTAATAATTAATGCACTTAATGTTTAAAAAAAAAATTATTTCACCCTTTAGTTGCCTTGTAGTGTGGTTTTCCTTTAGGGTTCCTGGTGGGGCATTACAGAGTAGCTCTGACCGCACTATGGGTCGTGACCCACAGGGGTGGCTTCGACCGCCACTATGGGTCGTGACCCACAGGCGACCGCGGTTGCACTATGGGCTGCAACTCATAGCAACCTCGTGAAGACTCTTCGACCCGTCAAATAATAATATGAAATCATTGCTTCATTCTTGCTCGACCACCATGGCTGTTAGCACTTGCACACACTCACAAACCCAACAAGAAAAAAGATAGGTTAGAAACAAATAAGCCCTAACCTAATTTCGGGTTAGGGTTTGATATTGATAAAAATAAATAATGTTTAGTTATAGAAATAAACAAACCCTAGTTAGGGTTGTAAAAAAATAAGAATATTAAAATAAATAATAAAGGGAGGGAGTGCCATTTCAAATTTTGAAATGGGAGAATCCCATTTAGTTAATTGTTAGCAAGTTATTTTTATTATTGATATAGGGGTAATTTTGCTTTATATGTAATTTTATATTTTTTTTGGCAAGTAAATATAAGTTTATATATATATATATATATATATATAGATGTTTCTAAGGTAGATTTCTTTTTGTAAATTTTAATATTGGAAACTACTAAAAGTAAAATATTTATTTTAAACTATAGGGTCAATATTCGCCAAATATCAAATATTTGATATTTAATATTTAAAGGGGACTAAATTCGACATTAATGTAAAATGAATTATTAGGCAATTGTTATACTTGTTTCGTTTAACTTTACTGGTCAAATTTAAAAGCATTATTTGCATTTGCTCAATTAATTATTCTAATGAGTGTTAACATTATTTTATTTAGTCATAGAGAAATTAAATACTATTTGAGATAACTAATATCTCTTGATTAATAATTAAATGATTATTTGGTTAAATTAATTTATTAATTAATAAAGTGGTAATGACACTTTTGGGAGAATTATTTTGCCCAAAAGTTTGGGCATGACAATTTAAACCTCCTTTTTACCCTCTTTTTCATAAGTGACAAATTTTTTCATGTGGTCAAATTTTAGTTGAAGGAGTATGGGAGCTCTTGAGGGTATTGTGTGGTTGGTGTGTGTTAGTGGAGAGCTTCTCACATATGTGTGAGCAAGGAGGAAGAGAGAAGAGAATATACTTAGTTTGAAAAGATAGGAGGCAGAGGATAGAAAAAAGGGAGAGGGAGAAAAATTGCTACTATAGAATGTTGTTCTTCAAATAAAAGGGGAAGAATAAAAATTGTTGTTACAGATTGTGGTTCTTGAAAAAAAAAATTGAGAGTGATTTTTGGGAAGAAAAGAAGGGAATAATTTGTGAAGACAAGGTTGGAAAGAGTTGGTGCGACTTCACTCTCCATCAGCAAATAGGGAGGAACTCTTGAGGTAGGTTGTCCATTTCCTCCTTAAGTTGGTTGCATTGTGATTGTAAATTTCTTGTTAAGAAAATGTGAAAATGGTGTCATGAAGCTGTGTTACTTTGAGTGGTATTTGCATTTTTCATTGTGCTTACATGTGTAGTCTTAAGTGTGCCAGATTGAGGTTAGGAGGGATGGTTTCCTCAAGTGAGAAATCTGTCCCATGTATGGGCTTGAGAAATTTTGAGGTAATATGGAGGTTTAAATAAATGGGTATGAATACCCAAGAAAGTTAATGTGACATTCTATTTAGTTGCGTATGAATACCCGTTAATTGTGGCTAAGAGATATGGGTTTGGAGTTGTGAATGTAAGGAGCTATTGGGAGGATTGGTTGTTTGGCATGCAATGTAGTTATTAAGTTGGTAAAATTATAGAGGTGGTTGGTTTATGACATTTTTAGAAAACCCCATAGTTGTGTTCCTCTCTCCCCTTATTGGCTCCATGAATGAGCATTTGTGTTGCCTCCTTGGTTGGGAAAAATGTTGTATATGTGGAAATAGGCATTGTTTAATTGGTTTATTCATTTTGTTGTGCTTCTTGGTCATCTCATTATCTCCCCAGCCTTGAGGGAGGGTTGGTTTCTATCCCTATGGATGGGAGGTGAACGAACTCCCATTGGTCAAGGAAGAATGTTTCCGGTCTTATGTGTAAGTTTAATTTGGATATTTTCAGCTGTGAAGAGTGTTCCTACATTCCGAAGTGAAACCCAAGTCAAGTTACAGTTCATAAGTTAAATGCAAAATGAAAGTTACTGTAAAGTCCTGGGTAAATTTGTACCTTGTTTCGTGTCATACGAAAAGTGGAGATGATATCTTGAAAACCCTCCCTACATAATATAGAGTTGGAAGTAAGAAAATATATATTAGTCAAAACATTGCCCTCTTAAGAAATAAAGAGGAATTTTTGTGTAGTGAATGGGTATGTGTATACGCACTATGGTAAGATCTTTAATGTTCATGAAGTATTGTTGTCACAGGTTTGTGGATGTTTGGCTAGTTAAAGGGAGAGTAATATTATGTGTGACAAGACAATTTCCTTGGCACTCCTGAAATAGACATGTTTTTATGATGAGTCTGTGTTGAATTTAACTAGAGACTAAAGATGTAATATATCATACCGATAAAATAGTTTAATCTCCATGTATTCTCATGAAATGAGGTCTAGTAAATCATGAACAAACATAAAATTAAGGCATTGATATGTACTTTCCTTACAATAGTCCTCTTGTTAACGAATGTTTTGTTTGTGCAAGAAAGATATATGTATCTGTTTCTTCTATATTAAGAAAGCATTTTCATGAGTAGCGAATGCATCTATTGTCAATAATTTCCATTCTTTTCATTCTATTCAATAAACTAATAGTTCTTCCAGTTTCCATGAATACCATTGAAAGGAGAAAAGAGATTTAGAATTTATTTCTGAAATAAGTTGTCAGCGATCCCTTGACTGTTGCTTTCTTTTCTTTTTTGCAATGTAATGTTCAAGAACAAAAATAAATAGAGTACTAAGCCAAGACAAGAATGAGTAAATGGAAGGTAAATCACATCTTTGCATACATAAATTTTGACATACAATACAAGGGACTATTGTCTATTGCCATATGCATATAAAGGAAGATAGAGAATGCATGCTACATAGATAAAATAGAGATAACATGGAAACCCAATAAATGGGAGCCTATGGATAGAGACTCATCTTTAACCCGACCATGCTTGTGAATAGGAAGCATTAAGGGTTTCGTGGCTACAACCACCATTGTGGGTGTGAGGAAACACAACAACCATGAGCTCCTCATAGTGGGGGGCTATGTAGCCTTCAACAACACCCTTGTCCCCCTTCACCCTCTATCCACACCCCCTTTGTACAAGCTCAACACTTTGCACATGAAAATGCACAAATAAGAAGAAGTAATTAGTGGCAACCTACGCTAGAAAAAATAAAACATTCAAACAATGGTGTATACATAAATCCCACAACCATATGGAAAATATTCATGTGAGAGTGTTGATATCGAGAATGGGGTATCAAATCCCCTTGTATTTCCATGGTTGTTTCCACTTCCATATTCATGCACTCAAACCACATTATTGAACATAGAATATAGCTTTAGGGTTGTATATGGTGAAAATGAAATGTTAAACTATTATAAAACCAACAAAGATGCAACCATATAAAACCCTAGCTCTACAATTAAGAATCAACCATACACCAATAAAGAACTTAAAACATGCAAATCAACAAAATATGAAAGATTATACCATTCAGATGTTTAGTAGGGTTTGATCTCCATTGTTTCCTATCTCCATTGATCTTGCTTGATATGGTTGCTGTCAGATTTTGTATTGTGCACAAGAGCTCAACAAAGAATGGATAGTGGTTGTGTAGACACTTGATTGCTTGATTGCATGAAGGTTTATTAATTGCAATAATTAGTTAGTTAGGGTTGATAAGGATGAAAGGATCCTCTTATATAGAAGACACCTTATAAAATAGAGGGATAGGATTAAGAGGTGAAAGGATAAATGGTCGGTTAAGATTAAAGAGTAGGTATAGAAAATGAGAAAATATTAGAGAGGTAGTTAAAGAAAAATTAAGATATGAATGACAAGTGTCATGGAGGGAAAAAGCTAATGAATTAATTAAATAAATAGAGATTCATTTAATTAATATAAGAAGGGCTAATTAAATTTATTTATTTAGGGAAAGTATAATTTAAATTAATAAAAAAAAAAATTTAAATAGGGAAAGGCTAGAAGCGGATAAATGAATTAATTAAATAAATAAAAATATATTTAATTAATAGAAGGCTTAGGATAAAATAATTAAATTAATAAAATATTTAGTTAATTAGGCTAGGACAATTTTAGGTGTCTTCATACATATACATATACATATACACACACACACACACACATATATATATATATACATATGTGTGTGTAAGTATACATATACATATACATATACATATACATATACATATACATACATACATGCATACATACACGTGTATGTATGTATATATATGTATATATACATACATGTGTGTGTGTGTGTGTGTGTGTGTGTGTGTGTGTGTGTGTGTGTGCGTGCGTGCGTGCGTGTTTTTATGCATATGTACCCAAAATGAACCCAAATTCAAATATTTTTTGGGTCATATTGGTGCACCCAAATCCAAACTAATAATTTAAAGATTTTTCGATCCCATTAATTATTTATAAATCCATTTGAACTTTATCTTCTCCACATTGAGCATTCACTTCATATTCATATCTCTATATAAACCTAGTATTTAAGACATTATAAACCATTTTATTCTCCTCCCTTTAAAGGTATTATCTAACTAGCTATTAAAATACCATTTTATTAGGGCTATATTAACTTAGAATTTTGTGGTAGATCATGAACCAAGATCTAGCCATACTTTCAAGTATTGTGCTATCTTAGATGCATTTTGAGACCTAGAATCTTTCCATGTAATTGTAATCTTGAACCCAATTTTGATAGACTATCATACATCTTTAAAGTTATTAAAGAGTTTCAAGAATAGATTGTTACTATTTATTTGATAGAAACTCACTTTTGTTCCTATCCAATTTATGTTCAAGCAATGGATCCTTTGTGTCCTCTAATAATGTTTATTATAATTATTTTTGGTCTCCAAAACATGTCTATCAATTTATTTTTTTATAATCTTTCAAACCTTAACACTTTGATTTTCTCTTGTAATAATATTTCAAAACCTATAGGAGATATTAGTGGAGGTTGAAAAAATTTCTACCATTGTTGATTTGCAGGCCTCTCCTACTACCTTATGCTTCTCTTGGTTTCTCTTGGTGCCAATCCTCATATGTCTAGGTTGGTCTATTTGTGTTAGCTTTTTTAACTATTTTTTTCCTTGTTTTTAATTTTAAAACTTTGCTCCCTTCTAAGATGATAATCTTCCATGATTATTTGGGTTCTTGTTCATACTCAACATTTATGAGTGGTGGTGGAGGGACATTGGGTGATCCCCCTGAGGGTCCGGATGGCAGAAGTGATTCGAATAGTCTTAAAGATAAAACAAAGCCATTCAAAGATATTTTTTCAGGTGAAATTGGAGAGTCAGTGTCAATATTAGCTAGATTTGAGGTGCAAAGTAATGGAGAACTCTATGGTGGTTAATATGCTAGAGGAGAAGAAGGTAAGCTCCCTCCCTCTGGCTCTAGAGATCTTATTTTTGTTCCAAATTCAAACATGGTTGTTGATACAAATAAGGAAGAAAGTAGGATAAAGAATGTATTTGTTTTGTTTCACGACCCTAAACCATAATCGACTGCCAACAAGGAGGTTTTTGGATGAATTGTATCTTAATGTTTGGGTTAAGAAATTGGGGCTACATTTTGCATTTTGTAGAATGGTTCAAAAAGGATTATTTCTTGTGTTTTTCAAAAATCATGTTATTCAAAAGAGATATATTCTACAATAATTTTGGAAGGTTGGTAATTAAATTTTGAGTAATTTCTTGGTCCCCAAAAGTTTTAAATGATGAAGTTCTAGCATTTTTAGTTTCAAGGTGGGTTATTGTGAGGAATTTTCCACCACAATTATGTGCATTTTTGCCTTAGCTATTGTCCTCAATAGGTAAAGTGCTAAAAGTGGAAGAAATGAGAAGTATACTCCTTCATATGGATGCCAACCATTATTCCTCAGGGTTGAAATCATTCTTGACAAATGGGGGTTGATATGGGACATGATTTTCTAACTTGTAAGATTGAGATTTTGGGGGGTTAAATAGTTGTTTCTTATGAAAAAAAGAAGGGTATCAAATAAAAATTGTTCTAATTGAAAAATAAGAGCACATGGGCGACCCATGGTTCCACTTGAAATCGAATGAATCTTACCCCAAAGAGCATGAAGAAGAGGGATTGACCAATAAAAATCCTAATTAGATTCTATGGTGGATAAACTAAAACCTCCTATTTTGAATGATAAATATGTCTCCCCTAATATTCACTCTTCCCATGATAGTCCTAAAAATGTGTTTGAAAATGATACTCTATTTTTGTTTCCTAATTTTAACCCTAGACACAAAAAAATACCCAAGAATTGGTCTTAGACAAGATTGAACAAAGGATCTTTGTGGTAAAAAATAAACCCTATCAATAAATGGAAAAAAAATTGGAATCAATGGGAATTGCAAGATTTGTGGTTAATGAGGAAATCAAAGAGGGGAAAAGATGCTAACCTAACCCAATATGACTCTTCTATTACTACCGATGAAGATCTACAAAGGGAGGGGGTAATGTCCCCCTAGAAATTGGGGGAAAGAAGGTGGGCAAAAAGAAGAGAAACCAATTTATTAGAGAATAAAGTGAACCTAGCTTAAAGAAGAAAGGAAAAGAGGATAAAATCCCTAAATGTATTGAAAAATTTAGGAATTGAAAGGTGGAACCCAAATCCCTAATGTTGATGATCCTAAACTGCATTAGTTGGAATATCAAGGGATTTGAATCCTCTAATAGAAACTTGCAATACATTTGGAAGAGATCTCATTCTATTTAGAGTAGTCCATTGTTAAGTCGAACAAAGTTGAAGAGGTATTTTAATACTTTGGATCTTCTTTTTTTAATTTTATTTGTCTTCTACATGTGTTTTGTAATTTCATTTTAGATTCATGGAATAAATATTTGACTATTTTTTATTTTTCATAAACAAATCTTAGTTATTTTTAAATTATTTATTTTTAGTTGCAAACCTTAACTATTTTTTTAATTTTTTAATCTTAATTTAACTAGAAATATTAAATGCTAATTTATACTTTATTCATTTGTTATTGTAGTGTACTTCATATCCATAGATTGCTTTACTATCAAACATAGTTCAAGAGAACCTTTGTAAAAACATGTTATCCTTGTTGAATCCACAATAGGATTGAGAAGGGGGGATGAATCAGTCTAGATCTTCTAAAATACTAATCTATCAAACTTTAAGCAACTTTTAACTATTCTACAACAATACTGAAAAAATCAACCATTAACACATGAACACAAAATATACGTGGAAAATCCAACAAGGAAAAACCACGATGAGAATCACACTCACAATATAGATAAAATTGATTACAATATTTTAGGCTTACTACCAAGGAGCAATATGCACTTAATGGACTTTTGAAAGGCTAAGGTGCACAACCTTAGGGTAAGATACAATGACTTGCACAATTAGAACTCACTACTTTAGGGTAAAATACAAAGAGCTGCCAAGAGACGTGTTGTCTTCTAGAAACAAAAAGAAGAGGATATTTGAAATAAAAATAATCTACCGATCATGAATTTGTCTTTAAACCATCGTGTCAAGTGACCAATATCATGGTAGACAAATCTAACATCAACCACTATCTTAAAACACTGTCACACCAAATATATCATCATCAAGACTCTTAACAAATTGACTTTCACATATTTGTAGTACCAAATCTACTTGCTCAACATCCACACTCACTTCACATCAAATTTTACACTTTCTATCACTTGACTCATACATCCACACTTCTTAAATACAAGTTAGATCATCAAAAACGTAGTTGATGGTCAACCACAAGCAAAGTATACAATATTACATAAAATAGGCTACCCTGACCAAAAACACTCGATGTGGTCCACTCCAGGAGATAGAGGGGTCCAAATCCATCACAACACATCCTTGTAAGTCAAATCCAATGAATTGCGCATGCTAGCTCCTCCAATGTCAACACTAAGCGTAATGTGTAGACAAAAAATAAAACTTAGCAACCAGTAGGCCAAAAACACCTTCCAATGCAAATTACTTAATGTAGATCTCCACACACCATGGTGAGAATATGACAATAGTCTAACTCAACCTTCAAAGCATATCCAGACCAAAAAGTATGATCCAAACAAGATAACCCAATTGAGCACATTGAAAACACAATGCAACTGAACATACCAAGAACAAATCAACATAACTCACTTAAGGAACAAAAATACCACTAGAGAATTGAAATTGAATACTACATGAACCAAATAAACATTCCTCAAAACTGCAACATTTCAATTCACATATCTGAAAGCCACCAAGCATATTCTAGACTAGTCTGATAGACACTTACTATCAAAATGTAGCAGCAATTAACTCATCATTCGAGCAATCAGAGAACCTATAAACTTGATAGTACACTACTCACAAAACATTAACATTATATCCAAATATGCATACCATACTCTTCACAATCTAGAGGAATACAAAACATTCTTCCATAACTATAACTTTTCAGAGACACTTCATACATATTTACCAAGTATTAAACATTTGATTGTATACACCACTGAACACCAATTCCTATTATCAATATCAACAATAACACCAGATAGGGAAACCTTCATCAAACTCAACAACAACACCAAATAGAGAAACCTACATCAAACTCAACAACAACACTAGATAGAGAAAAATACATCAAACTCAACAACAACTAGAAGATAGAGAGACCAACAATACTTCATTTGAACATCTTCAACAATATGCTACAACTTTTGCAATACTGCATACTACTAATAAAGACAATACAACATTGATATAAGCTCAACAACGATATGCATTATCAGACATCGGGTTGACATTAATGACAATATGTATTGCCAACTACATAGGTTAACAATGCAACAAACTGAGAGGGGGGGGGGGTGAATCAGTTTGCACAAAAACTTACTGCAACTTAAACCACAAAATAAATCTAACAGTTAATAGTTAAAGCATTAAACAACTCTGTAGTACCCCTACCCTAGTCTACTTCTAACCTTGGCTTAATCTTGATTAGTTAATCGTAATATGATGTTACAATCAGATGTTTGATTTCACGCATAGCTATTGATGTGGTTTTCTCACTAGTTGTATGCAGGTTATTCAGTGTACCTATTTCGTGATTTTAGTATCGGACTAACGCTTTCATTAGATTTTATAAATGTATGCATGTATGATCTTTTGTTGCAGGAGATTTCAGGTGCGAAGTCGCATGAGTGCGAGGTTCGTCGTCACCTGGTTTTGCAGGTTTGAGCATACCTTTTAATCCTTAGAGTTGGATTAGGTGGTCGTAAGACCTTAGTCGACCTTAGTCGTGCTCTAGTGAGCATCGCCAGTCGTCGTCGGTAATCCCTTCTTGTTTGGGTTTGCGAGTCGTCTGTTTGGTTGACCTTCTCGGTTTGCGTGCTTGGTGTGTTTGGTTAATTGGATTAATTAGTCCTTAATAATTTCTTGATTAAATATGCATTTGTGCATTGATGATTGATGGATTAAATTGATTGAGAATTCGTTATGCGTTTTTTCGTTGTTAATGAACTGCTCGTTTTAGATTGGAAGTAAATTTGAATTTAATGGCTGATTTTGATTGTTAAATGCATTATTTATATATGCTGATGAAAAAGAAGGATTTGTATTTAATTGCAAGAGGTTTAATTGCTTTCTGTTGGATTCTGGTATTTGAAAGGTTAAATTGAATTGATTGTGAAAGAAATCGATTTTTAATTGATTAAGCAAGTTATTTTGTTGATAGCTAAAAAGAAATAAATTTTGAGGAATTAATTGTAAATAAAAGTTTTTAATTCCAAAAATGGAATTTTTGGGTCAACTCTGCCATATAACCCAATTTGGGGAAAAATTGGGGAGGAGGGACAATTTTGGAGGATTTTGGATGGAGAAGGAAGAATTTGAGCAGCTGGAGATTGGGATTCCCCGTCAAATCTTGCCAGGAATGCGAGATCAGGTAGGAATCGTTTTTCCATTTGGGTTTTAAAAAAAAAAAATATATAGGATACCCAAACACGTTCTTGTTGAATTTGTTCATTCTGTATATTGAATTCTGGAAATCTCAGTGGGTGTGGCGTTTTGGGGATTTCGAACTGTATTTGTGAAAAAAATATATGTTTATTTGATATCGAGCTGGGCGTTTAAATCAAGTTTGTTTTTTTTAATCAAATCTCATTCTGGGATTGTAAACCAACTGTGTGTATTAATTTAATATTTAAACGTATTACTTTATGAATCTGGGCGTGCGTTTTTCGCTGTAGGTTGGGGTTTGGGAGAGCGGGGAGCGGAGCTCCACCCGCTCCCCTCCCCTTCCCCCGCGCGTCCTCCCTTCTTTCCCCGCTCGTGGCTTTGTTTTCGCCTCCCCCGGGCTTCGCCGTGCGCGGCTCTCCCCTCTGCTCGCTGTGTGGGTTACGGTGGCTGCGGCCCACGGCGGTGGCCGCAGGAGCCACGGTGGCCGTAGGGCACCGTGGCACCTGTGGGCACCACCGCGAGCGCCGCCCACGCCCTTTCCCTGCGGCTAGGGTTAGGGCACGGCCCTCGCCGCGTTCCATGCGTGTTTTTTTTTAAATGCTTTTCCTTTTTATAAAAGAGCTTAGTTTTAATTAAATGCATTTCTTTGTTTAAATGTAGTTGTTTTAAACGAAGTTTTAAATGCGTATTCAATGTAATGTTTAGTATAAAAAAAAAAGGGAAGAAAAACATATGATATTTATATCATTTAAAGGAGAGTAATTTTAATGTTGAGTTTAATTAGTTTTAAACTGGATTAGGGTGGCATATAGTGGTAAATGATAATTAGATATGGATTTATCTTATAATGGGTTTATAAGTGAATTAAATATTCAATCCCATTTCTCGACCTATGCTCCTTTCCTGATTAATTTTTAAAACTGTTGATTTTCGCAATTGAAAATTGTTGATGATGTTAAATTTTATCGTGGAACAGATCATTTGAGTAACTGTATAGTAGTGAAATACTTATCGTTGGGTATTGAAATTAAACGATGTGCTTTTGGAAATGATTAGCTTCTTTAGTTTCTCTTTCTACATTTTTATTTCCGTAATTCGTATAATGCATCTGGAAGTGAAATTATGAATCTGTAGAGATTGATTTTAGTCCAGTATGTTAATGACGTTTTGATTGGAGTTTAAATATCTTATTTTAATTGTTTAATGGTTGTCTGAATTTGATTATTATGAATTTGGTTCAAGAACTCTTTATGGCTTAATTTGCCTGTTCAATGCTTGAACCTTAGGAGTTAGAAAACCAAGAACAACTTATCCCCAGTTGAGGTAGATAACTGAAATCTGATTTGGATCTTGTAGAAAACTTGATCGTTTTTAATGTTTAAATCAACTTGAGGGAATAATGTCTTTTCTGATTATTGCCTTGCGATTTTAATTTCTGTATTCGCCTTAATTATGAAATGGCATGTTTTGCTTTGTGTAAAAGGACCCTGTCGTATGGATGATTTGGTGTTCCTGTTTTAGTCCTCGATTTCCGAGTTGACTGTTGTATTGCGATGTTGTCATTATTGGTCATATCCTCTTTGTACGAGTCGAATAATGATTCGTGGTTAACCTTAGTTGTCAGGTCTCTAGTTAGAGTACCGTCAGTAAGTGATTACCCTTGAGTCGTGTTTGACCAGATGATTGTTCTCCTTCTTGAACTCCGTTCGTCTTACCATGTGTATTCTGTGGTTTGAGTTCGTCTGAGTTAGTCTAGTGTCGTATGGGAAAGTGGCTTTCGATTGGGGGCCGCGCCCAAAGTGGCTGCTGGGTAACCCGTCGAAAGTGAGTCTAATAAGTGATAACCTAAGTAGATTAGAAAATAATCTCTAATTAAGATAATTGTGCCTCACACATGGGACGAGTGCTAGCATAGACTCGACATGCTGTGAGAAGGCCTGAAATGGCAAACCATCTCCTTGTCTTCACGAGAGGATGTGTGGGTCCACATGAGGCTTGGATGGGCCGGAAGTTCGGATTAGGTTGCCAGGGTTACCAGTGTATGGGCCGGGACCTATGAAGACTTGCCATGGTATCCATACCAGGTTGTGTGATGACACTTGTCCCTACGTTCGCTAGTGTGTTGTCGTCTTGTCCTGTTTTGAGTACCTTTGTGAGTCGTCCTTTGTCGCTGCCCTTGGGAGTGTCGGTTTCATGCTAGACCTTGGGTGGTGATGGTTCAGTTTTATGGATGCTCTCTTGGACCTCTTGTTTTAGCTTTGATTATGTTCAGCTGGATCCTGTTCTTTGTAAGGATCGTTTATGTATTATGGGCTGATGTGGTCATCTGTATATTATTTATGTATCGCCTTGATGGCTGGATTGTATGGTGTAACCTCTTGTACTCTTAACCTTATTATTTATCCGAGGGGGTCTTGCAGTTGCGCAGACCCGGAGATGTAGCCCATTAGGGGTGAACTCCGAGATCACTATGGTGTTATGTGATGCGTTCTTTTATGTCTCTTATTTCAGCTTTATCATGTATGATTAATTTATGTAAAATGGTTAAGTGGATAATTGGAATTAACTTTAAATGCTTTTATTCAGTTCTTTCTTGAATGCCATGTGGATCGAATGCATATTTGGTTGAAATGCGATTTATCGTAATGCATGTGTGAAATCGTCCTTTGAAATGCAACGAATTGGGTTATGGAATAATGTATCTTAGAGTAATGAATTATACTCAGTTGTTGTTAACGAATTTAGATATGCTTGGAAAGATCTCTTATGCTTTGATGAAATCCTAGTGTATTAGAATGTTATATGTATGGTTTGTAATTTTAAATGAAAAGATTGAATGAAGTTTATGAATGGATCCTAAATGATGAATCTTGCTTGTGATTTATATTTCCATCCTTTGAAAGAAATTATCCTGATTGTGAATTATCTCGTTATTATGATATTCAGCTTTTGGATTAATTGTGTGTGTAAAGTGTATTGTGAAAATTTAAGTAATCTCGTTGGGAAACTCTTTAGGAGATTGTCGTTAATGTCTTCCGCTATGTTATCTGAATCTTTGTTATCGTGTTGCATCTTATGTGTTGTAACTTTAAAAAAAAAAATTTTGCACTCTATTCTTGTGTTATGGCTTTATCCCTTCGGGGTTTCCTGGCGGGGCATTACAAACTCCACATCAATAACACACATAAAACCAAGTTTTTTGTCATTGAAAACCTGGTTAAGGAAAAAACCAAGGTGAGAACCTACCCACAATAAGATAATACCTTATTAGGAGTAAATGAAAATATTACAATGGGGAATGCACATGCATTTAGGAACACTGCCTAGAGCTCACTACTCAAAATAAGAAACCCATAAAGGCTACAACCTTAAGGGAAGGCTCATTGCCTTACAAGAAGTCTCACTAAATTACAAACGCATTTGGACTAAAATTCAGATCACATGAACTATGAAAATAACATCTCCATATGCTTGAGTACAGTTTTGGTTAAGCACACAATCTTGTTTGCAACACCACTTCTCCTTCACACTTCTGAAAGATCAAATCACTTGTTCGCACATCCAACTCGATCATACACTCACAGATACAACACAGACATACATCTTACATGATTATTGTTGGCAATAGGCACTCTATTGGTTAAGTTTCATTATGTTTTCATTGATGGCAACATGATTTTGGGTTTCGACTTGATATGGTGTACCGACAGGCACTTTACAGACTCTACACCGACATCGGTAGGATAGAATATTTCTTTGGTCACCAACAATGCATGCTGACATGGTATAGTAAAGGTCATCAGTATTGGAGGCCAACACATCTTTGATCCGGCATCAACAAATTATTTTAATGCTTATTCATTTATGTTATATGGCCGACATGTAAATATGATATTGTATATATCTTTGTAAGCCGACATAAGGCATAAATTTGTATAGGGTATATAGGGGAGATTGACTAGATCATTGTTAATAAGGATAAGGATGATAGGATGAATATATGGATGTGATGTAATGTGAAATATATCAGAGAGACTATGTATGTGAGGAATTCATTGTAAGGGTTATTGCGGTACTGAGGTTTAGGGTTTTAACCAAAACAGATAGAGCTTAAACTGGAACTGTATTCTAGCATAGGAGATGCTATATTAAGTAGTTCATACTTCTCCATATTGTTGTATGGATTGTTATGTAGTCAGTGAGGCTCCTATTGTAATGAGCAGTGTGCTCTAGGTTGTAAGCCTTCCTGCAAGTGTAGGCCCATCATATATTGTAATATCTCTTCATATGGCCAATGAATTGATATTGTGGGTCACAAATCCCATAGTGGTTTTTCCTTTTTGAGGTTTTCCATGTATAATTCTGTGTGTTATGTTTCTCATTTATGTGTTTGGCTTATTGGTTGCATTACTTCTTTCAAATTTGTTTATACCAGTATATCGGTTGGTGTATGAATGTTTTGTTAAGGTTAAAATTTACTATTCTGGTATAACACTGATTCACTCCCCCTCTCAGTGTTATTAGTTTCCAATAATTAGTATTAGAGCCTTGTTCCTTAGAGGAAGTTTAATAGCTTGAAGAAGATCCTGAAACCGAAATAATTGAATATGGCTTTGGAGAAGTAGCTTGAGATGGCACTTGAAGATTATGATATTGAAAGATTCAAGAACTTAAAGCTACAAGATGAGTTAAATTCTGCTAAAGAATTTATTGTTGTCCTACAAGAGAGACTATCATCTGTTCAAGCTAGGAGAAAGGAACTTTTGCAAAATTAGGATGATGAAGAGAAAAATGCACTTAAGGAACAATGTCAAAAATTGAGTCAGGAGAACATGGTTATGAAGAATGAAATGCAAGCTATGAATATGAGGATGTCTAAGGATATTGAGGATAGAAAGAAAAAGGAAGAAAATCTTGCTGTATCCCTGAAGAACAAGTTTGAAGAATGTGGTAGGTTGGTTCATGAAAATGGGATGTTGAGGATTGATTTGTTACAATCCCAAAGAAATGAGCAAGAGATTGAGAGACAAATGTCAATACTAAGAGATGATTTAACTGCTACAAGTGAGTACAAAGAAAAAATCAAGATCAACTTAGCACAACTTGATGAGTTACTGAAGAGATGGAGGCAGATTGGAGATTCCAGTGGACTTAGATTTGAGCAAGGATAGAGTTCTGGTACTGCTAATGAAGATCAAAACCATAAGGCACTGGTAAAGTAATTCAATACTTATAAATTCAATGGTAGATGTTTTGTTTGCAATAGATTTGGTCACAAGGCTAGGCAATGTAGAAATAGAGCAAATAAGAACCCTGATTTTGCTCCTGGAAATTTTTCTAAATGCAATAAAATTGATCATAAGATAGAAGATTGTAGAATGATGTAAAATACTATGCTTGTGGAAAATTTGGACATATGGCTAATCAGTGCAAGTCAAGCAATTTCACCGATTTTAGCAAGGTAATTTAGAAGAACAATGTTACGTGTTATGCATGCAATGAAGTTGGACATATTGCTAAGTTCTGTAGAAGCAGAAATCCATTGGTTGGTAATAAATGATCAAATGATAAAGGCAAAGAGAGGGTTAGTGAAATCTGGTAAGATCATACTCAGAGATGGGTTAGAAAGACTGAAGAGAAATCATCAGATGGGAATGTCCTGGTTACCTATCCGATAGAAGAGGTTGCTCTTGCACCGATAGTGAGCTCATCCGGTAGCTAAGGTAGATGCCATAGGGGTAGGCAAATTTCATGGAAGATAATTCATATGCCCCTAGAGGAGATTCTGGAAGATGTTCCAGATATTGGAGAGGATTATTCAGCATTGATATGTTCAGAGTGAGATTCAGTATCTTTCACCGATAGTCATTTATGTCAATGGAAGATTAGAGTTTCCTTGATGGATAAAAGGTCAATTACACTTCATTGTTATTCACCCAGCATTCAAAGTGATTCAGAGTGACTTAGTGCAATCAGATGCTACTCAAAGGCGATCAGATTTGTTCTTGAACGATCACACTGACATATGGAAGGATTTGTTGGAGGTTTTCACCAGAAGCGTTCTAAAGGTATTTTTATTGAATCATGGAATCAGGATCATCTTCTACTCCTATTTTTGTTGCAAATCCAACTGTAGTAGAAGTTAAGGACTTCCCCAAGCCAATTTTTGAATGGTATCCACACGTGGCTACCAAGGAAGATCCAGTTGGAGTGTTTTCTTGCGTTCTAGAGGGAGTGGTATATGTGGAAGATGTTAGAGCCTATATTCATTGTCATATAGAGGACTTAGGCACTTCAGAAATCAAAGGGATGTATATGAATGAACTCATGGGAGAATTTGGTAAAATCAAACCAACATATCAACACATCAAAGATCTAGGGTTCATTGATATTCTGGATATTCCGGAGTTCGAGGATGAGATAGTCAAATATGTACTGAGCATAGTACATGGAGAATTCATATGGCTGGATTGACCCTACAAAATCACTAAGGAAGCTATCAAGGAAATTACTGGCTTGTCATCGATAAGGCCACATCCGGATAAGAAAGTATCAAATGACTTCATAAGGAAGATCACCGACGCCACATCAGACAAGAGATCGATGAAGGTAAGCACAATCACAACACCGACATCAAATTTGGAAGCATGGTCATAGGCTACAAGGTAACTTGGTCTAACTGACTGAATTCGGTTTCCAGTTCATGTATTCTAACCGCATATAGGATGATGAGAGAAAATATCAAGTTAGATCTTTGTAACTAAATGCTTGAGGAGCTATTGATCAATTTAGGGAAGATTAAAGGTGAGAAGAAGGGCACTTTTCGGTATGGAAATCTTTTGGTCTTCTTAATGTTGTACTTGTTGAATGATACTCCTAGTTCTGGAAAGAAGCAATGGGGTTTTGACATCCCAATAGGAAGACAACTAAAATAATCAATTGTTGCATTGGAAATCTTAGAGATGATAAGGTATGGGGTTACTTCAAGGCTTTTCAAAAATCTATGAGGTCTAGAATAAGAGTACCTGAGCATATAGTAGAGAAATACTCTACCGACATATGTTTCATGGTCAAGAAAGATGAGACTCTCATGGAGGTAGTCAAGCCCCGAAAGATTTGGATAGCTAAAATGGGCTATGAGGTGGATGCATTAATTCTTGATGCATATGCAAAAATTCTACTTGATGCAGATATAGATGAAGCAAAAAAACCTTGTGGAACAACACAACAAAAGGCTCTTGAGGTTGAAACCGAGTTCAACCAAAAGAGAAGGGAAAAACAAGAAGATAAGGCAAGCAAGTTTGTACAGGAAGTTTCTAAGGATATTAAGGCTCTTATTAATGTTGTCCTGGAGAAAGGGAGAAAGAGGAAGGATCCGATAGTTCACATTGAACTAGTGACTGCTGATTCTGAGCCTGAGGATGACACACCATTAGCATTCAAAAGGGTTGTGAGGAAGAAACTAGAAGAACCTAAAGTGGAAGCCAGGGATAACTTTAAGAAACCCCCCTCGGGCAACTGTGTAAAATCCTGGCGAATCAGACATTATTTTCAGGGGGAAATTTTCATATCGATGGCGAATTTTGTTTTTTAAATGATGAAAAAATTATTTTGTATTGGCGATTTTTTTTCTAGGGTACGAAAATACAATAAATTTATGGCGAATAATACCTTGTTCTATGGGGAAAATATTTACTGTGGGAGGCGAATAATTATTGTTAAAAGGAACAAATATATAATTGTATGAGCAAAATTTTTTCTCCGAAGGAAAAATTATTTAAATGTATTGGCGATTTTTATCCACTGCTTGAAAATTATTTAAATGTATTGGCAATTTTTATCCACCGCTTGAAATTTTTTTAATTTGTTTTGGAAAATATTTTGTTATTTATGGTACAATATATAATTCATTGGCGATTTCATAAATTCATTGCCATTAATAGACAAGGCACATCACATCACATCAGTACATCACATCACATAATACATTGAGTCCAGACTATGCACGATGTATCAATAAGCGCGGTCTCTTTGACACATAAAGGGTGATACGTACCTAAAATCTATCAATGATTTTAAACCATTCGATGATCGTATATCAATGGCTGAAGTTTTATTTCGGCCCAATTTTTTGAAGAGAACATAGCTCACCAGAAAGTGTCTGGAATGGAATTGGATTCAATAGACACGTATCAAATGTCATGAATCACGATCGATAATTTCGTTCATTTAATATATATCTTTTCACTTACGACAATCCACTCTATCCCCACGACTTCCAATGTGATACTTGCCAATTTGGTACTGGTTCATAGCTGTTTCCAATTTCGCACACTCACGCATTTATGGGAAAGATTTGCAGAGATACGAAAGATTTAAAATTTTTTATAGCAGTTAATACTGTTAAAGAAGTAATTATTACAATCAAGAGCTTCAACAATTTATATACAATCTCTGCTTCTTTCATCTTCAATTAACCTTTGCCATTTGGTAGATAAATCGTCAGAGCTCATGGTATTTTAGGTTTATAGGCTCACTGCTCAGGTTGTTTAATTTATTAATCTATTTTCTCAAGATGGACACTCCCATCTACTTGAGAAGCATTTCTACAAAGGACCAAAGGGCCTTTCTAGGCTCCGTTAGAGACCCAATCCTCCAATCAGTCTGCAAGGAGGTTGGGTCGTTCACCAATGAAGCTGTGTGGATGGTGCTGGGCAGAGAATTTCTGCGAAATGAAAATAGGTACCATGTTAACACGAACCTTACATCCCGCTTCTTAGCATCTCTTCTGGACTTGGGAGGAGACAATGTGGATATGCTGATGCTGTTGAGGAAGGTTTTTAAGGAAGACTTCCTCAGAGATGACATTACTCTTGTCATTCTTGCAGAAGTAGGGGTGGGGATCCCTTGGGTGAGTGATTTATCCAAGCTTCTCCTCCCTAACCAAACACTGCCAGTGGCTAGGCAACCGTTTCTCCTAAACCTGAATGCAGAGCAGCTAACGCGTCACGGAAAATGGGCATGGATTGGTAGGGACTTCCTCCGAAAACGGTTCCTCCTGGATGACTTTCCAAACTACATGTGGCTTGAAGAATTCTCTCAGCTTATGCTGTCTGAAGAATTCTACATGGAAGGAGGGCCAGTTTCTTAGGGAAAAATTGTAAACAATTCCAATACTTGTAATTTTTTTTTCCTATGTCCTTGAACCCTAACAGGCTGAGTGCCAGTGGCTCACTCATTTTGGCTTTTAAGTTTTTGGGGGACTCAAGTCTCTGACGAAAAAATTATAAATTTCAAAAGCATAAATATTAATGATAATTTTTCAAATTCCAGTTTGTTTCATTTTGCCTCTTACAGTCTTATGGATATAAAAATGCTTTCTATAATTCTATTTCATTTTTATTAATTAATTTCTTTCAAATGTTTTTTGTATATGAGCTACGTTATTTCAATTATTTGTTAAACAATGGAAATAAATTTAATACCGTGATCTTTTTATGTAATGCTATAAAAAAAAAATTCAATTCGTTCCATTAATTATTTGTACATTAATTATGGTTGATTATAATTTTATAAATATATACTATTACTATATAGTCATTCAAAATACAAAATTTCAAAAGTTGCAAGATACAAAAGTTTATCGGTCAAGGTTTTTTCATTCAATTAATTGAAACGTTTCAAGATACAAAATTTGTCCACAGCTTATAGCAAGCAGACAAAAAAACTAGTTCATTGCCGATAGGCTGCTCACTCAGTCTCACTATCCCCTTGGGTCGCTTCCTCCCAGTCCCTTCCCTCCTCAGAGGTCGATGCTTTGTCTTTCCCTTTTGCCACTTCAGCTTCCATTTTTGGAATGCAGTTTAGGAACCTGAAGTCGGGGTTGCCCTCCAAGCTTGCCAATAGCTGTATGGCCCTTCCTTCTTCAGCCCTATCTCTCAATGCCCTACCAACCTCCATCCTTGCCACCACATGCAAAGCTTTCAGGACTTCATCCACCCTCATTAATTTAACAAAGAGTTTCATCGCTTCCCACCCCACTCGAGCTCATTCACGACACTGGTATTTGATTTCATCCTCTGGGCCACGAATAAAAGGAAGCAATTCCTCCTGGTCGACCCCTTCCATAATTCAAATGCCAACTCCCGACACCACCCACTCCAAGATTGAATCCAGGTTAATCAAAAACTCCCCATCAATCAATTTGACCAATGTGAGTTTTACCTTTTCCACCTCCGGTTCGAATTCATAGGCCCATGCCATAATCAGAGAGTAAACCTCCATGTTAGTTCGATACCGGTGACTAATATGTGCCACCTCCTCTACAAGCATCAGTCGAGTTGCCACCCACAACTTCTCCTCCTTAAACCTGAACAATCCTTGCATTCGTTTATCAGATACTTTTCCCAAAAAGGGCACCAACTTCTTGTTTGTTCGAAGTGTGAAATTGGCCTCCATTGTCACCTGCAATTTCAAAATCACTTCCTGCAAAAAATGTCTTACAGAAGGTACGATTCTATGAACTACAGATTTATTCTATAGCTGCTTCAAAGCAAAAAGTGGTACACAGATCAAAAGGTAAAAAAATCTGCCTCCGTCTTAACTCTTATAGGCCGGCTAATGAATGTGCACGATAAGACATTAATGCCATGAGATCAGGAAAAAGATTTCCTGCCATCCTCCCCTTCCTCTTTTCGTGCAGCATGCCGCAGACAACTCCTTCTGCAACAATTAATCACCACCTTGGCATTTGTACTTTCCAAATTTGCTCACCTTAATAGGTTGAGGACTGCAGTTGCACATTTTTTTAAATTAATAGACTAAATTTATGTTGAAATTTTATATATATTTTTAAACTATTTTTGAAAATTATATATTGTAAACATATTTTCAAAGAATTTTGTTAAACGTTAAATTAATATTTTAGATTTAATATTGAATGTTTTCTTTTTAATATTAAACTTTTACCTTTCAAATTGCATATCAAAATTTATATTTTTATTTAGTTATTTGTTTTATTCTATAAACTAAGTTTCATGTTTTATACTATTTTTGAATTTAAAATTTTTACAAATAATATTAACATTATATTTAATAGTTATCTCAAACTATTGCCCAATGCTCGAAAGTGAACTTTTTAAATTTAATTAAATAGAATTAAGTGAAAGTCTATAGTCTATAGACTATAAATCTCTTTTTCAGGTAGAATTTTAAAATGATTAAGTAGACTTTAAAAACAAACCCGAAAAGTAACACGAGTATGGTGACGTGCCAGAAAAATGGCAGAAGTCGTGGGACCCACTTCATCTAAAAATAGGTACCATCGACCGTTGGATGAACAAAGATCAACGGCTAGGGTGGATTTCGGCTCGAATGTGGGAAGTGAACACCTTTCTGAGAACTTCGCCCAAAATTGGACATTTTAAATTTAATTAAATATAATTAAGTCTAAAAATCTCTTTTTTGGGCGGAATTTTAAAATGATTAAATAGACTAAAAATCAAACCAGAAAAGTGACACGAGTATGGTGACGTGCTGGAAAAATGGCAGAAGTCGTGGGACCCACTACATCTTAAAATAGGTACCATCGACCGTTGGATGAACAAAGATCAACGACTAGGGTGGATTTCGGCCCGAATGTGGGAAGTGAACACATTTGGGAGAACATCATCCGAAATTGGACATTTTAAATGTAATTAAATATAATTAAGTCTATAAAGCTTTTTTTTTTGGTGGAGGTTTAAAATGATTAAATAGACTAAAAATCAAACCTGAAAAGTGACACGATTATGGTGACGTGAAAGAAAAATGGTAGAAGTCATGGGACCCACTACATCTTAAAATAGGTATCATCGACCATCGGATGAACAAAGATCAACAACTTAGGGTGCAATTCGGCCCGAATGTGGGAAGTGAACACATTTGGGAGAACTTCGCCCGGAATTGAAATGTTTTACATTTAATTAAATATAAGTAAGTCTATAAAGCACTTTTTCGAACGGAAGTTTAAAATTATTAAACAAACTAAAAAAATAGACCCGTAAAGTCACAACAGGTACCTTGTTCCCTCGTCCGTTGGATGAGCAAAGATCAATGGCTTAGGGTGGATTTTGGCCCGAATGTGGGAAGTGAACACATTTGGGAGAACTTCACCCAAAATTGAACGTATTACATTTAATTTCCTCAGAATTTATATTGAAGTAGTGAATGTTTTGTCCTTCGGCATCAAATACTTATTAATAATAATTAATAAAATTACAACATGATTCTTAATGTCCTCAGAATTTATACTGAAGTAATGAATGTTTTGTCCTTCGGCATTGAATAGTTATTAATAGTAATTAATAAAATTACAACATGATTCTTGATATTTTGCCATTTAGGTGTTACTTTTCTACTTTTTAGAGTTTTCAAAATAAGAGACTCGTAAATCATAGTCATCTTTCATTTCTTGGACAAACCTGTAAATCAAGGGAGATTCAGAAACAACTACTAGATTGAGGAATGCAAGTTGCAACAGAGACTGTCTGCGCCAATCTAGTGAAATAGAAATTCCAATTTTCGGGTAAAATCTAGAACACCTACATCTCGCCTTTTTTGCTTTTGGTAATCCCGTGGTCCAATTTGAGGGTTAGCATTTTCAGGTTTTTATCTAGCATTATTTTGAATTATTAACAATAATAGTGATGGGGAAAATAGGAAGCAGTAGTTCTACAAGAAGCCAAGTGAAAAACAAAATGTACCTAACCGAACTGGTTAAAACACCAGGTTTCACTGATGAATACCATGATATTTATGACCCTGCTATCCATGGTGAAAAGTGTATCATAGATATTAGATATACATTGTCTAGTAAGGCGGTAGATGCTTCCAGGGCAAAATTTACTATTTTCAACCCAATGTTACAACAAAAAACAAATAAAATCGCATCGTGGGATGTTGGATTGGGAAGCATGGTGTTACCTGAAGTATTCCCTTGCCTTGATTTTGTCACGGTCTGCACCAAAAATTATGATGAAGATAAAAAAACAATTGTCAATAAAAATACAAAAGAGGAAATTCTATCCATAAACGAGGGAGAATTTGCTCATTTGTTGAACCTAGGATTTGAAGCCCAAAACTCAAACGTCCAAATTGACCTAGGAAAGCTAGCAGAGAATTATGAGAGTCTCGATCTAAGTCCCAGAGATTCATTTATCAAAGCTCTAATAAAGATTGGTACTAGTATTGTGTTTGATCAAAATTTTGTTCCATGGGTTGGGGATACTATTTCCTTGTTGTCGTTTTGCCTGGGATTGGAAAATGATAGGGAAGTGGGTGCAAGCCTTCTTGAATTGATTTATAATATCCATTGTGCAGGTCAGCCAGTAAGATATAATTTTATTGAGCACATTGTAAAATCCATGCAAAAACAGTTACTAATGATCAAAAAAGGTTCCTGTAAGACATTTAGGTTCTCATCCTACTTGTGCTATCTCCTTCTATCCAAGTATCGTGCAATATTTGAGACCAACAAGATTCAAATTGTGAGCTATAAGATTGATGAGAAGACCGGGAAGAGAACAGAGTGTCCAATAAATGATTGGACCCCAAAGATAAGGATGCATGATAACAAAAAGAACTACAACCATTTTGTAGGCTTCTTTTTGGCACCAATGTATAATGAAATTACAAGCACTCCAATGCCTAGGTTGCCTGTGTCTTGTAGAGATTGCATTCAACTCAGAAGTCAAATAGAATTGGCTGACTGGTTCTTCATGGAAGAATTCACTATGTTAAGGTTTTATGGATCGGCAGTAAAACCATATAGACTTCCAATACATGTGATAGAGAGGGTATTTGCATTAGAGTATGTACGGAAATTGGAGAGCATAGATAGACACTTCCATGGTCAGCAAAAGAAGAGCATATTTCCTTCCTTGCATTTCTAATGTGGAGGGTTCACATTTGAGAGAAAAGCATTCATTGTGGCACATGATTTCTTGACAGTTTTTAGCTTTGGTGATGAGGGTCTCTGGTAGTACGATCCAATCGGTGTAGTTCAAGCAAGGCTTAAGAAAAATGGGAACTCTTTAGTGTTATGTCAACATGAAAGTAAGCCATTGCTAGAAAAGCTTAGAAACAAGGACTCCTGGGATGAGGTTAAAAAAGAGATGGAGAAAATTGCAGCTGACAATAACATTTCAATAGAAGAAATTTCATCACAAATTATGGCATTGCAAATGCACACAAAGAGGACAACAGAGGAGGGCCAGGGAATCCAAAATAGGAGGTCGTACAATTTCTACCTAAAATCTGCTAATCCATCTAAAAAAACTATTCCCAAATCAATTTTGCATGAATGTAAAGAGAATTATTTCACTCAAACCAAAATAAATGATTTTTGGACTATGAGGAGGAATCTCGGTGAACCAAAGACAAGTACAGAATTTGAGAGCATCGACGAGGATGTAGAGTTTAGCAAATTGTGGGATATGGAGCATGGCGGGACTGAAGGTGATGATGATGAGCATGAGGTTGCCATTGAGCCCCTTCCAACAACTACTACAGTCCCTAAAATATTAGGTGGAGTCAGTGAGTCCATGAAAGAAAAATATAGCAAAGGGGAAAACCTTATGGAAAAAATGGGTTTTGAAGGTGGTGGTCTAGGTCTCAGAGGAGAGGGAATTTGGTATCCACTTTAGGTACAACTTCCATCATAGTCAAAATCAAAAGGTCCTTATAAACCAGTCATTGGACTTGATTCTTCAGATTCATCAGGGATAGGTATTACTCATTACCCTCAGGGTCCACCTACATTTGTTTCAGGTTCAAATCCACAACCACCACCACATCATGGTATTCCCATTGGTGGTGAATCAAGTGCCACTACCACTGGTGGGGAATCTGGGGATAGTATTCCTATTAATGTTCAGTCAAGTGCTGCTGTGATTGGTGGGATTGGTATAGGTACTACTACTAATACTAGTTGTCTTGGTGTTGGACAAGGGCAACAACAAAAAATCTCTCGCAAGAGGCCACTAGAGGTAGATACTCAATCTCATACTATTGAGAATCCTATATCAAGTGTCACTGACACTACAAATCAATCATTTGCAGCTTCAAATCACACACCTCAAAAGACTATGAAAACTACACATGAAAGTGTCAGTGGGAGTGGGACAGCATTAGGAACTGCTGTTGGTAATCCTCGTCAAGCATTAGTTAAAACCACAGGAATAAGTGGAACTGGAGCCTATGGTATTCCTATGTCACCTTTCAAACATTCAATTGCTTCAACAAGCCCAGATTTTCAATTTCGTGATTACTATGAAAAATATGAACACACAACAAAAGCAAATAAAGAAAAAAAGAAAGCATTTCATAGGAATTCCGTGTCTGAAGTTGTAAACGAACAACCTGCAAGGAACAAGGTATTTCCAACATATGACCCACATAAAGATATGATGGAGTTCATGGTTGTTATGCCCCCGGACACATCTAAAGATAAAAATCCACCACATAGTCAGATAGATCCCTCTCAATTTCAAGTTAGCACCCTCCAAATGGATTTTTCCAAAGTAAATAATGTGGACAAAATTAGTGTGTCAAAAAGGACTAACAAAGTGGTCTACACTTCACTGCTAAAGATGGAGAGAGAAAAAAATAAACTGGAGAAACAAATAGAAAAGTTACAGGCAGACTTGGAAAATGAAAAATCAAGGAGGAAAGCAGCAGATAGCAAGTGCAATGATTTACAGAAAAGGATTAAAAATTTGGGTCTGCAGTAGAAATTGCAGAGCAGGAGAAGAAGGATGCAGAATTGAAGGACCTAACTGAAAAAGTGGCTAAAAGCAATAAAAAAATTGTTGAGGAAAAAGCCAGTTTTCAAAAATTATACAAAAGTTATGAATCTGTTGCCGTAGAAATGAGAAAGTTACAGTACCTATTGGATCATGGGAAGGAAAAAGAAAAACATTTGCAAGAGGAAGTAGAGGAAGAAAGAAAAAAATGTGCACAAATGAAAGAAGAGCTGCACAATGCAAATGATAAAATAAAAACTTTGGAGGATAGATTGAAAGACAATATGAAAAATACAACGAAATATATACAAGAAAACATTTGGTGGTGAATAATGCAGAGTAGTGAGAAGTTGTGTGAATGGTTTCAATTGATTGAAAGTATGAGACAAATTTTTATAAAAATCAAAGGGCACTATGAGAAGAGCACACATGTTTATTCAAAAGAGGAAATGGCAAAAAAGATTCTAAAAGTAGTCTACAGTTCCAGTGGCAGCTACTTGGCATCCAAGGGAATTAAGAGCCGCATTGATGCCACAGTTAAGACATCATCTATCATTCAAAAATGCCAGAAGCTAAGGGAAACATCAGAAGTTATGGACAGTTGTGGAAAAAAGATAGTGAAGCTGCAAGAAATGAAAAATAATTTGATTAAATTTGGTTTGCCTAAGCCTATTGACACATCAAGTAAATTCATTGGAGAAGAAGCTTACAAAAAAATCATGGAGATAAAAGTGAAGTCTGATTTAGACTTGCTTCCAAAGGACACAACTCCCAAAAGCTTTCTAGAATTCATGCAACCATTTACAACTCTAAATACGGTATTGGATGAAATAGTGATGTCAAGTAAATTTTATAAATATGGAATGTTGACGAAGTTGGAGTTGACTTTCCATAGTTTACAGAATATTGACCTTCCATCAGATGAAGAGTGGAGCACCCTACAAAAACTAGCACAAAATTCTTAAGAATCATAGTATGTATTGCACAATTTTCTTCTTTTATTCTTAATTTCAAGGTTTTATGTTTTTTTTGTTTGGTATTTTGCTAATCCAGCCTATGAATCTATTTTATGAATAGGAAAAAAAAATAACTCGCTATTGCTATTTTGCTAATCCAGCCTATGAATCTATGATGCACAGTGCAAAACTTCAGCTAGTAAATTTGTATTCTCAAATTCTCCCTTGCTTTAACATTTATGCATTTCTCTATTTCTGATTAGTAGGTTTTAGGAACTGCTATTATCTATGTTTAATTTGTCATGGCGTGAATTAATATTTAATTTTGAACTCTATTTTTTGAACAAGAGACATCAAACATGTAGCATATGTTAAATTGCTAATACGGCCTATGATGGCCATATAAATATGTGTTGAGTTTGTGATTTTGATGTTCAGTGTTCACATGTTGCAAACTTGCAATTCGACCTGAAGCTGTTGTTGCTCCCTTGTTTCTATAAAAGGGAATTTAGGGTCATTTGCAATTTTGCAAAGACTACTTCTAAAACTTTGTATTCACTTTTGCATGGACATTGGAGAATCACACAGGAGTTGTTGTTACTCTCTTGTTTTTATAAAAGGGAATTCAGGGTCATTTGCAAAGGGTTCTGAAACTTTGTATTCACTTTTGCAATTGGTATGGAGAATCACACAGATTTGAATTTGGTGTATTACTATTGAATGAACTGTATCATATGGTTCTAAAATGTATCACATAGATTTGAGACTCAAACATGTATAAATAAACAATAAACATCTCTGTATCAAAAAACACATTATGGTTTTTTTTTATTATGCTATTTTAAAGCTGGAAATAGAAAGTTGAAAAATATAAACTCAAATCAATATTAAATTTTGATTGCAAAAAGTAATATGCTTTTGTAATATGAATGATGAGATACAGTAATAAGATTAATAAATACCAATCTCTTATTGTTACAGTTTCCATTCATCCTCATCAAATTTAGTGCTTTCTTGATTCTCGTCTGTTATTTCTTCACTCTGAGTCTGAGTCTGCATATCTTCACCGAACTGCATCTCAATGCCACCAATAGCTCCAGTATTCCCACTGGCACTTTGGTTTGAAGTGTTGCCCAAACCTCTTCTTTCACATTTGGACCTCCAGATTTGCAGTGCCCTATCGTAAGGAAAAGTGTGGACATCATACCTAGATGTATAGAGCCTCAAGCAATTTTCTAAATTTTTGTCTAGTTTGTTTCTTAGCTTTGATTTTAGGAACCCCAAAGCACTGAAAAATCTCTCATCTTCCACTGAACCCAATATCATGGTAAGACATAAATCAGCAAGCTTCACATATTCTGGCATTGAATCACGCAAGGTTTTGTTCTCAACTATATATTTCCAAACCCTTGTTACTGATCCCTCTTCGCGGGGGTTATCCATTTTGGCATATTGTTCTTTCATAGTGTATGCAAAACAAGCTGATTGCTCTCGAAGATGAGTTTTGTCTAATATTCCATTTATAGTTACTCCATTAACTTCTCTGGAAATGCAAAATTGTTTTACCAAAGTCAGTAGCTTACTTCGAAAATCAGATGCACTATTGAGGCTCCAATAATGAGGAAACACAATAGACATGGCTTCGAGTAGGTTGTCAGGAGGGAATCTGCTTCTAATTTGTGAGGAAAGATCATATGCAATTTTCGTCATAGAAGTAGTTACAGTCTCAACAATCTTGTCGAAATATTCCTTTGTAACTCTTGCTAGTTTCTTCCTGGGGCACTTTCCTAGTTCCTCGAGGTCGATCGTGGCATAGAAGTGAATTGGTATCTCAACTCCTCGTACATTGGCACATACCTCCCCATCTGCACCGATTTGTAGAAAGTTATCAGGATTGTTCAAATCTATGAGTGTCCGCCACTTAACAAATTTTTCATCAGATAGTGTTGGTTGATTTTGATAGAGATTTTCGAGGGTCAGGCATGTCATCTTACACAACGTAGCATATTCTGCAATATACAAAGCTCTTTTTTGGGCAGCCTTCATAATATTCCTCATTTCCTCTAGCATGGGCAGAAGAGCTGCTAAAGTTAAGAGTGTCTCTAAATTACTTAACCTGCCAAGAAGTTCTAGAAATTTCGGTTGATCTGATTCGTCCCGAGTTGTGTGAAATAGTCCAATCAAGGATGGATATTCTGAAAACACTCGATGTGCTGGACCATCCAAAGAGATCCATCTGGTATCATTATCCTTGAGAAGCTTGTTCCCATCAGTTAATCCATCAGCAAAGTTTTAAAATTCCATAAATCGCTTGGGACTTTGACAGAAGTGTGAGTAGAGCTCTCTGATTAAAATTTCAATTTTTTTAACTGAAGCAAACTTGCTCACAATTCCAAAAGCTAGATTCAATCTGTGAGCCATGCAATGAATTGCAGTAATGTACGGTGCAAATGAAGTTTCAATCTTTGTACAAAGTCCGTTCCTATGACCTTGAATTACTAAAGCTCCATCTGCTCCAACACAAACCAATTTTTTGGCTACCGTCATGTCATCCATACCTCCATATTCAATTAAACTTCTCTTTACTAGTTGAAATAAATTTTCCACTATCGCACTCTCCTTCATTTTAGTAACAGATAGTAGATGAGGTTGGCGGGTATGTTTCTCTACAGTATAAACATGCATGCATACCCATGAAGTATTATCTATTGTGGTAACTTCATCTAAAGAAAATGCAATGAAGTTTGACTCTCTTATTTTTTCTTGTACATCTTCTTTTTCAACCTTAGCAAGACAACTTGCCCATTCCCATCCACTGTTTACTGACCAATGTCTATTAGGATAGTTAGGAACTTTCAGAAAGTGTAATAAACCACTAATTGATGGGAAATCTGTCATAGCACGCCCTCTGCTCAAAATATGAAAAACAATGCTTAATTGAACAACTTTTCCCAATTGTTCTATTTGCATTGTTTTTCCAAAAATAGCTTCAATAGAACCTTTAACTTCAGTAGGCTTCATCTGTAATTTCTCATGAAAATAATACTCTTCGACATTCCTCACATGCTTACATTCATCCTTTGTTTTCCATCTTATCACTGATTTTTCAACCCCGTCTATCATTTGTTTTTCATAAACTTTACCCATATGCTTTTCTATGGTGTCGAATTTTAGCTGCAACCTAATTTCCTTGTTATGTTTCCAAGTATAAATCTTACACCTACATTCTATTGGAGGCTCACCTTCAATTGGATTCTCGATTGGTTCAATGAATGGATACTTTGATGCCCAATTAATTTGAAAATTCCTCACTGACATATCCCACTCCTGATCCTTTTTTGATTGTGGTTCACCCTTTTTTGATATGGCTAATCTTTTCCCCTTCCGTGCATTATCATCAATGGAATTATCACCCAAGTCGATTATATCATTCCAACTAACTTGGGTATCTACTAGATAATCTTCTTCAAGATCATCTTGATCTGAGATATCAGGTTTGTCGCCGTCTTCAACATGCGGTGTAGGTGGCAAATTTTGTACTTGTACTTGTGATGATGTACCTTCCTGATTTTCATATCCAATGCCAAAGTACGAAGACAACGTTTTGCTTTTTGTTGGCCTCTCTTGGCCTTCCCCACTTGCAGGTTTCCTACCCCTCTTCCTGTTCGACATTTCCAACAAAATAAAGGCTGCCAACAAAATATCAATTTGCTGAAGAAGCAATAATAGGCTATAATGTATAATATACCACTTCAAAAATATGATCACTCACCTTTAGGCTTTAGATCACTAGTAGTCGCCAATACAGTCAACGACTCAACAACAATGATTTTCCTTGGTCTGAAACTTCACTATTGATAAGAATTCAGAGCATAGAACCCACCAGATTGTGTTGAGATATTGAGATGGATCTGATCTTTGCATGTATTTATACCAATCCTTATATGGTGAATTCCACAGGAATTTTATATGGTATACAAATATTTGGCAAATCCTGCATAACTATAACATGACTTATGTAATTTTTGAGGCGATTATAGGTCATCCAAATAATAACCGAATACAATATAGTTGGCAAAAGTTGGGGTGAATGGAGACACGCGTCAGCAAGATGTCAGGCGAATTGGGTCCCCCTGGCTAACAAATCTTCACATGCCTATAGGCGAATTAAGGTCATCTATTAAGGCAACCTCAGAGAGTGTAGGCGAAACAATTAAATTTACCATGTGTCCACCATATATTGTATTGGCAAAATCATCACATAGAAACATTTATTTTCATAAAACATACGGCGATCGAGCCATGACTATGACGGAAATTGATAATGTTCTGGTGACATGGCCACCCCCAAACGGTACAAAATATTTGCCATTTCCGACATGGCCGACGTGAAAAATTTGCCATTGGCGAATATTCACCACTAAAGTAAACTCTGGTGGAAGCAAAGAAACAACCAGTTAGGAAGGTCACCATCAAATTACCAGCACAGAAGTAGGCACCTAAGGCCACACCATCAACTGGATCCGGTACTTCCAGAAGGAGGAAGACAAGTGGCATTGATTTGGCACTAGAAACTGGTAATGTAACAATTATTCCACCCAAGACTTGTGCTGAAATTGTTGATGAAATAACTAAGGATGGGATGCTGAATAATGTTAAGTCTTATTATGATACATTTGAAGATGATGAACTGAGAGAGGTAGAGGAAGCAATTCTTCTATATTTAGATATCTATAAGAAAGCATTAATTGAAATAGAAAATCAAATACCAATAGAGCTATACAACATGTTAGATGCTAGAAGGTTATCTGCAATGCAAGAAGAGAAACACATTAAGATGCAAGAACTTTTAGCTATATGTGTTGCTATAACTCCAAATGAAATGGAAAAGACAATTGAGGCTGTAGATAGGAAGGTATTCAATAGCAAACATAGAATAACTAGCCTGATGTTAGGAAGGATGAATGAGATAATAAAGGAAACATAGAAGGCTTGGATAAATTTTTTGGGAGAGCATAGATGATTCTTCACTTCACCAGAGACAAAGACCGATACTGTAGATACACCGGTTGAAGGTTAAGGTAAAGGGGTTATGGGTACTCCACCCTCAGTTTTGAAGAATATCAAGATAGTGGAAATTGAGCCACTAGTTAATACAAATGCACAGACAAATACTAAAACATCGGTTAATGCTGAGAACATTATACAGGATAATAACATTAAGGACACTTGTCCAGTGGATACTAATTTACAGGTTGAGGATACTATTCCTAGAAAGGAACTGGCAGTTGCATAGACTTCACTAAGTGGCGAAGCCACTGATGCAAGTGAGGAGGCAATAAAAGTTAAATCACCAGAGAAAATAGGGGAATACGGTAGGGAACCAATTGCTGGCACATCATTATTGACAATTGACACTTCTCAAGTTGAGAAGAAAAACATCACAGAAATGAATCCCATAGAATTGATGATGATGGCTTCTCAAAAATTGATGAAGGAGGGAACCAAAGATAAAGGAATTATAGATCAATCCATAACTATTTTGCACAGATTGGTTCTGGAATGTAAGATTGAGAATGAAGCAAGCCCTTCCGACAAGCTTAAGGTAATAACATAGTACATTTCTAAAGTTTTTCAATCATTACAACAAATCTCTAACCGATAAGCACTTGAAAAAATCACTTTGGCTAAGAGAGACGCTTTTGATCAGATCGTTGAGAGAGAGAAGAAAAAGATTGAGGAGAAACTAATTTTGATAGAAAATTCTTTGAAACAAGGTACTAACATATACAGGGTATGTTGCAATACAAAGATTCTTACAACAAAAGTACATGAAAAGATAAAAGAGATACAGGACAAAATTGCTAATATTGCTAACTCTTTTGATGGACTAATTTCACTGACAACATCTATTGATGGGAAAATTTTGACTTTGGAGAACCAAATTTCTGCTCTTGAAAAGGAAAGAGATAAGATCATTTGGAGAGCCAGATGTCTCAGAGGTTTGGTGAGTCCAAGATTGGATTCACTTGGTGTACATAAGAAGGAATGCATGGATATGCTTGGTAAGCCCACACCGACATAAGTCATTGAGAAGGAATCAATTGCATATTTATTGAGTGGACTTGTATCCATCTCCGACACATTCAAAATCGGTTGGGATACTTATGTGGAGTTATTAGAGAAAGCTTACCCGAAAATCTTGAAATTGGTCAAGCTCCAGTAAGACATTTTTGGAGGTATTCAGCATACAGTTATTATTCTTTGACATTCTTTTTACAATTTTTGGGCATTGATGTCAAAGGGGGAGTAGTATAGATGTGAAAAATAATGAAGGGTTGCATACATTAGGGGGAGTTACAGATTTTTTGGAATTTTGGAGTATTGGAGCATTTTGCATATTCAGCTCAGGGGGAGTAGAGCAGGATGAAACCGACAGTTGAAACCATGACAATTTTTCACATGAGTGTTGCCAACAATGCTAAAGGGGGAGATTGTTGGAAATTGAAACTCTATTGGTTAGGTTTCATTATGTTTTCATTGATGGTAACATGATTTTGGGTTCCAACTTCATATGGTGTACCGACAGGCACTTCATAGACTCTACACCAGCACCGAGAGGATAGAAGATTTCTTTGGGCACCGACAATGCAGGCCGACATGGTATAGTAAAAGTTGTCGGTATTGGAGGCCGACACATCTTGGATCCGGCATTGACAAATTGTTTTAATGCTTATTCATTTATGTTATATGGCTGACATGTAAATATGATATTATATATATCTTTGTATGCCGACATAAGGCATAAATTTGTATAGAGTATATAGGGGAGATTGACTAGATCATTTTGAATAAGGATAAGGATGATAGGATGAATATATAGATGTGATGTAATGCAAAATATATCAGAGAGACTATGTATGTGAGGAATTCATTGTAAGGGTTATTGTGGTACTGAGGTTTAGGATTTTAACCGGAATAGATAGAGCTTAAACCGAAACTGTATTCTGGCATAGGAGATGCTATATTAAGCAATTCATACTTCTATGGATTGTTGTCTAGATTGTTATGTAGTCAGTGAGGCTCCTATTGTAATGAGCAATGTGCTCTAGGTTGTAAGCCTTCCTACAAGTGCAGGCCCATCATATATTGTAATATCTCTTCATATGGCCAGTGAATTGATATTGTGGGTCACAAATCTCACCGCTGTTTTTCCTCTTTAAGGTTTTCCATGTATAAATCTGTGTGTTATGTTTCTCATTTATGTGTTTGGCTTATTGGTTGCTTTACTTCTTTCAAATCTATTTATATCGGTATACTGGTTGGTGTATGAATGTTTTGTTAAGGCTAAAATTTACTATTCCGGTATAACACTGATTCACCCCCCCTCTCAGTGTTATTGGTTTCCAACAATTATTACATTTATTTATACAAACACCCAACTTCAATTTCAAGGTCGGCTAAATCCTCAATACAAATAACAAAATAATATCCTCACACGCTACAACAATACATGTGGACCAAAATAATATTGGCTAAGACACAGTCTTGACCCAAATCAATACTGCAAATAAGAAACACCTCCAATAATCAAACCTCGATCATCCACAACACGCTACAACCACTAAGAATGTTGCATAACACAAAAAACACCACCGGACAAAGAAAATCTTTAATAACACGCACAATGATCAATGTAGACCACCAATATGCATAGAAAATGATCTAGAGACATTCACAAGCAACGTGAATGGCACCACAACAAATCAAATTTCTAGAATCATTATCATCTCTCTACCGGAGCTCAAGAACACCATCACAACTAACTGTCAACCTGAAAGATTTGCTTGTGGATATCCAAATCATGAACCAATCGAATTGAGGACACACATAAATTTCCATACCACATCCCACACATCCACAACAAAAGATATAGCAATTCTGGAGCAATATAAAGCATAAACTAGAAAACCGAATAACACAAACAACTACATAACATCCTCAATACCGGATCACCAAACTCGATCAAAACATCATGTGGACCTCTACAAATGGGAATGAACCTTCTATAGACAATATACCATAAACCTTTGAATCCATATCACCTCATCTCCAACACACAGGCTACACCAACTCATCTAACCAAACTGCAACACTGGAATACATAGAAGAATATGTTAACAAAAATTTCCAACAATCTCCTCATCAACAATCTCCACATATGTTGACATCAATGACAACATATTAGCCCATGTCCAACAATCTCCCCCTTTGGCATTGATGGCAACATATGAATGTGAAAAACAATCAATGCAAAGAAAGAAACAACTCGTAACAATCTCCCTCAAAAGAAGCATCTCAAAATACTTTAGGGTTTTTCACAAGCTTCTCTCCCACTTTGAAATCAATGACAAAGGCTCAGGAATCAACATTCCCTCCCCTTTGAATTGGCTTCACAAATATGATCATCTGAACTGAACACCAACACTGACTACTCCCCCTAAATAGCAGCCTCACTCATCAATGTCAAGCATAAATTATCCTTGTGAAGTTCACCAGATTGATGAAAATCCATGAATCTTAGTTCTCATCAAGAGGGGAAATCACCCCTAACTTCTCTCTGAGATACTCAAAAGTATCTTTAGACAAAGGCTTTATAAAGATATCTACAATTTGTTCCTTTGTAGATACATACTCCAATTTGACTTCTTTCTCATTCACCTTCTCTCTCAAGAATTGAAACTTGATTGATATATGCTTTGTTTTGGAATGCAACACTAGATTCTTTGAAATATTGATAGCACTTGAATTATCATACTATATAGAAATAGTCTCATCATAAATAACTCCTATATCCTTCAAAATTTGTTTCATCCAAATTACCTGAGTACAATTGCTAGCAACAACAATATATTTAGCCTTTGCAGTAGATAAGGAAATAGCATTTTGCTTCTTGCTCGCCCAAGAGACCAACTTATTACTCAAAAATAATGCACCACGAGTAGTACTCTTCCAATCATCAACATCACCTGCCCAATCAACATCTGTAAAATCACTCAAAGTAAAGTCATCATTCTTAGAATACCACAAACCAAAACCAACCGTTCCTATCAAATATCTAAATATCCTCTTTATAGAAATAACATGAGATTCCTTAGGATTAGGTTGAAATCTAGAAACATGACACACAACATTCATTATATCAGGTTTAGAATACAATAAACCACCAATCATAGATTTATATCTGGTCTGATTAGCTATTGGTGAATCATCATCCTTTGTCAACTTACATCTAGTCATCATAGGTGTACAGATAGGTTTAGAATCCTCAAAACCAAATTTCTTCAACAATTCCTTCACATACTTTGATTGAGATATGAGAATACCTTTATCCAACTGTGTAATTTTCAATCCTAGAAATAATTTCATCTCACCAATCATAGACATCTCAAATTTATTCTACATCTCTTCAACAAATTTCTTACATAGGCAATCATTTCCTCCAAAGATAATGTCATAAACAAAAAATTCAACAATCAAGATGTTAATTTGATTAATTTTGAAATAAATATTATTGTCAGCAATACCTTTACTTAATCCAAGCTTCATAAAATACTTATCCAATACAACATACCAAGCTATAGGGGCTTGATTCAATCCATACAATGCTTTCTTGAGCCAACAAACCATGTCCTTTTCATCTGTCAGCTGAAATACATCTAGTTGCTCAATGTAGACTTCTTCTAATTCACCATTAAGAGAATATAATTTGACATCCATATGCTAAACCTTAAATCTTTGTGGTCAACATAGGCAAGAAATAATCTAACATCTTCAATTCTAGCTACCAAAGCAAAAGTCTCTTCATAATCAATTCCTTCCATCTGTGAATAACCTTTACAAACAAGTCTATCTTTATTCCGAACAACTTTACCCTATTCATTCAACTTATTCCAGAATACCCATTTAGTTCCAATTATATTTTATGCTTAGGTTTAGGACCAAGAATCCATGCATTATTCTTCTCAATCTGATTCAATTCTTCTTTCATAGCTTTTATCCAATTTTCATCTTTACAAGCTTCATCAACATTCTTAGGCTCAATCTTAGAAATCAAACAAATTTCTTTAGCAAGTCTTCTTCTAGTCATCACACCCTTATTCTTATCACTAATAATATGATTTTATGAATAATTCAATCTCACATACCTGGGAGTTTTAGGATTTTCTTGAATTCTAGGTTCTTGGACTCTTTCTTCTACACTAGCATCTGCACCTTCATTCTCAGGCTTTTCCAGAACAGTCTGAACTTGACTTTGGGTTTGCACTAGCTTTCCTTTATTTGAAATGGCATCCTGATCATCAGAATCATATCCACAAGATTTAATTTGTCTTATATTTCCTTCATCAAACTTCACATTAGCACTTTCAACCATCTTTCTCAATCTTTTATTATAACATCAGTATGCTTTAATTTTAGTAGAATAACCAAGAAAGATTCCTTCATCACATCTAGCATCAAACTTTCTAAGATCATCTCTTTTGATATAGAATTTACTACCAAAAATTCTAAAATATCTAACAATAAGAGCATGACCAAACCATAACTCATAAGGTGTCTTACCAATATCACCTTTGGCATTTACCTGGTTAAGAGTGTATACAACAATACTCACATCTTCTCTCCAAAATAGATACAGAAAATTTCCTTTAATCATCATGGTTCTAGTAACTTCTTGAACTATTCCATTCTTCCTCTCTACAATGCCATTTTGCTGTGGAGTCCTAGGAGCAAATAATTGTCTCTTAACTCTATGCTCTTTACAATATGCATTAAACTCACCAAAAGTGAATTCTCCACATCTATCAGATCTTAGACACTTCAACTTCAATCCAGTCTCAGTTTCAACTCTAGCTTTGAAAATCTTGAACTTCTCCAACAATTCAGATTTCTCCCTTAAGAAGGTAACCCACATCATTCTTGAATAATCATCAATCAACAACATGAAATACCTATCACCCTACAAGCTTCTCACTCTATAAGGACCACACAGATCAGTATGCACAAGATCCAACAATCCATTAGAATTATATTATTTTCTCTTATAAGTAACTCTTGTTTGCTTCCCTCATTAACATTCCTTACCTACCAGATTAGAAGGCTTTACTAACTTCGGTAGATCTCTCACTGCTTGAGTAGAACTTATCTTAACCATGCAATCAAAATTTACATGAAACATCCTTTTATTCCATAACCAACTTTCATCAATCTGAGCAATCAAACAACTTTTTCCACCAACATTCAAGTGAAATATATTGCCTTTAGTCTTTGTTCCCGATGCAATCTCAGTTCCGGAGCTACTCAAGATCTCACATTTTCCATTCTTAAATTTCAAGTTATATCCCTTATCAAACATCTGTCCAACAGTATACTACTAAACAACTGCAACAACTTCATTCCCACAGACACCTAACTATGACAAGAAACCATACAAGTTTGACTTCAATGACAATGCAATAGATCATTGACAACATTCCCAAACATTCTCCAAGTTTCCAAAATTCTCCTCCTTTGTCATTGATGGCAAAATTTGTGCCACCAACAGAAAGGAACATACAATATTAATCTCCTTTTGAACTCTCTCCCCCTTTAACATCAAGGACAAATGGCGCAACATCTATAACTTCAACAAACATAAAATTTTCTTCCTTTCATAATGAATCTCTCTTCATTCTTTTGAAAATAATTCAAACCACTGTAACACACCCCCTAATAAGGACAACTTCCATAACTAGAACATTCAATTCATCACTACTCCCCCTGGGAGTAGACACAACATCAGTCCAGGAGACAAAAGATATGCCTTAAATTTGTGAACAAAATATGACTTATTTCTCATGTTCCTTCTTCGGATTCATTTGTTCTTCTTTTAGCCTTTGTTGTGATTTTTTTAATATCTTCTATTTATTAATTTCATATATGAAAGAGTTTCTGGACAACTGTCTTCTTTGTTGACTCATTTGTACTAACAACATTCATTTTTGAACCTACTTCAACACTGTTATATTTATAAGATCCTTAAACTTCACAACTTCTTATGTAATATGAACAACTTCTTTATTTGTTTGATCAATCCTTTGCAATCTTCTAGATCCATACTTATACAATCCACCTCAGTCCTTTCTAATCAACATACCTCTTTGCCATCTAAAAACAACTGATATTTTATCTCATCATAAACCTCAACCAATGTTCCAGATCAATGCAACCATCCAATAATCACTAGAACCAACTTCCTAAATATTTTATTGCTGAAAGCAATCTAGCATCCAAACAATAAAGAGTCACAATAGATCTGCATTTAGTTCTCCCTCTTATACCAAGAAATTCTACTTAGTTTCCTCAAGAATCAACACCGGCAAAGGATGCAAACCCATCCTCACATCTTTCTTCTACCTTTTCTTTTGATTTCTTTACCCACATCTTTTGCATCTTCTCCTTTTCTATAATGATATCAATCTTCTTTACTAGACCATTCCTTGTATTCCTTTCTCTACAAAATTTGGCAATGTCCAAGTTTGTTACAGTTATAGCATACCAGACCTCTCTATGAATCATTTATATTCATCCTGAAACTTCCACTTCCATTTCTTCTAAAATTAGGACTGCACTCAATAGCCTTATGCCCAAAGTTGTTGCAAGCATAGAAACATCCATTGAAGGGATGAACATCCCTACCAATTTTTTTATTCCTATATTTATTCCAATTCATCCTACTTCTGCATTGACTTGCTTTGTGCCCAAACTTATTGCAGTAGTTACATTGCCTATTAAATGATTATTTTTTTATCTAACTTCTGCATTCACTCGATCCATGTCCAAATTTATTGCATGAATTTAATGGTGAGAGTAAATCAAGGTTTCACCAATTAAGATAATAAAACCACTAATCTTACCAAATTTACCATTACATTAAAATAAGGGGGTAAATTCAATAGATCTAGCCACAATTTAATTAGGAAAAGGGATGAAACACTAATTAAATTTACCAATTTTTTGTCTCCTCCTTTTGAGTTGAAATGTGGATGTAAATAGTGAAGGTTAGGGTAAAGCAATGTATAATTGAAGTGAAACAATAATAATAGAATGCTACAGATATCCGATAGAGCCATAGACAGGGATCTTAGCAGAAGGATATGATCAAAACCTGTTGCTAAAAGTTTGGGTTGAATTGTTGGGACCATGATGCTAGGTCACCTTAATCTTGTAACTCTAAGACAAGCAAGTGGGATTTATTTTGGACCAGGGAGACACACTAGATTCATTATCGAAAGCTTAGGCAAAATTTTTGGGACTATGGTGCTAGGTCACCCTGTTCCTCCACTTTTTGCTTCTTCAAAATTTGAACTAAATCAATTTCCTACACACATAAATAGAAGAAAAGGGGTTGTGGATAGGGTTTTTTTTGGCAACAACAATGCAGGAAAACTGAGAGGGGGGGGGGGGTTGGATCAATTTTCACCAAACTCAAACAAATTAATCTCTACTTTAGATCAGATCAAGAACAACAATAGCAAGGATAAACACCACATCAACAACACACATAACACATGGATTTTTGATGTGGAAAACCTGGTCAAGGGAAAAACCATGGTGGGAACCTACCCACAATAAGATGATACTCTGCATTAGTATGTGTAAATATGACAATGGGGAATGCACATGCATTGAGGCACACTACCTAGAGCTCACTACTCAAATACAACAAAGGGCAACAAACCTGGGAAGGCTCACTACCTTTCAAAGATCAGACAACAATCTAGATTACATGAACTGAAAGAATAACATCTCCAAATGCTTGATTACAGTTCTGGTTAAGCACACTATCTGCACAAAAATACTTCTCTGCTCTTCTCCACTACCTAAAGATAAATTTTCTTATTTGCACATGCACTACTCTCTTAGATCATAAATACAACCACAAAAACACAACTTACATGATTACAACACTTATTTATACAAATCATCAATTTTAACCTTAAGGTCGGCTCAACACATAAGACCTAATTACAAAATTACATCACACAATACATAAATCAATAACTAGACCAATACAATGTTGGGAAGGACATAAAATGGACCCAAATCGAATCCTCAAACATGCAACACCACCGAATATCTCGCCAAGATCATCTGCAACACGCTAAACCACTATATATGCCGCATAACATGAAGAATACCACCAGACCAGTAAAATCTTCAATAACACTCACCATGATCAACATGGACCAAAAAAATGCATAGAAAATGATAAGAGAACATCAACAAGAAACATGAATTCCACCTTAATAACCGCAACAACTCGGATAACAAGAATCATCATTATTCCATCACCAAGGCTCAAGAACACCAATTGACAAACTGAAAGATATGCTTGTGAAGTTCCAAATCATGAACCATCTGAACTGAGGACACACATGAACATCCCAAACACTCTATAAAATCCACACAACATAAGGAATAAATTCTAGAGCAATACAATCTAGAAATATCAATTCTACAATACAAAACCAACAGAAAAATAAACCATCACACCGGATCACATAACGTGATCAAATCACCTTCCAAAACACTAAAACTCATACTAAATCAACTAGAGATATGTATATCAAAACCCATTAATCTGCATCAACACATCTGCAACAAATTACCCAAACTATCTCTCTGCAACAAACCAATTCTCTGCAACATAGGAACATGTTGACATCAATGACAACAACACATTCCAACAACTCTTATACCCAACAAGTTTGCCTTGGGTCTAACCCTAGTTTAGAAATTAACCTTGAAATTAAAATGATAATTATAATGGAAATATAATTCAATTGCAACAAGATGTTTTCCTTATGAGAAGAAGGCTACATCTGAAATAGAATGCTTGTAATTAAAATGTATACCTTGATGAAGCTTGTTTGAATCCTCATACAAGGGTTTTAAGATGTTATGTAGAATGTCTTCATGGAATTTTTATATGGATGCCATCTTTAATTCTTGAACTTGACTGAACTTCTTCTCCAATGCTTGATGAATAGTTGATTACTTGCTCACTTGAATTAAAAGAGATATCATAAATCACATAGATGGCTTAGATTTCAAATGAGAGGGGTAGGCTTCCTTTTATGACTAACTATCCAAAAACTATTTGAATTTTTGGAGTAGGCTGGCATGAGATCTAAATTATCACTCACTTGATGCGACCATTGTGAGGAACAAATTTGGGTCCTGATTGAGAAGAACAAGGCACCCTAACACCCTGGTCCTAAGAATCGGGACTTAGCTTTGGGGAAAAGACAAAAGAGAAGGTGAAAATGAAAGTTCGTGAAGGGTGTGAGAAGAATCAAAGTAGGCATCAAGCTTCAAAAGACAAAACACCAAGGTGAGGTCTAGGCGAGGATGAAATTGTATGTGAATACAATTAACAACACTACACCATTAAAAGATTACAAATTCCTCGATTGAACAAGAGGATGTCTCCTGAGGCTCTTCAAATTTCAGATTGGATTGGAACCTTTCTGACTTTTATTAGGGTCCTTGAATTCCTCCTTGACCTTTTCTTTTCCATGCTTTGTTCTTGTCTCATTCTTGTCTACCATTTTAGGTACTAGTTTCTATGTTTGATTTTCCTCAAATTGGTTTTGTTCCTCTTCCATTATATTTACCCAACTTTTATCTTCTAGAGAAATAGAGATAACCTCAGTCTCAGGTTCTAGTATAGACTTATCTTGATTCCACCCTTCACACACGTGCACTAGTAGACAATTACTTTCACTATTATCCTTCATATAGTAGATATTTCCCTCAATTCTTATACCTTTTGCAACCAATATCCCAAAGTTTCCTTTTCTAATCATACATCCAGACTTATAGAATGTGACTTCATAACCTTTATTTCCCATCTGACTAACACTCAACAAATTATGTTTCAAACCTTCAACGTAATAAACATCATCAGTTTTATGCTTACCATCAATTGTAATATTTCCTTTCCCACAAATGAGTGCAACTTCCTCTCATGAAAACTTCAATGATCCTCCATCATACTTCTCGAGATTAATGAACTTTTCTTTTTCATCGGTCATATGATTTGAGCATCTAATGTCAATGATCCAATCTTTCGATTCCACTTTGGCATGCAATGTAGTCTTTTCACTTACTAAATTTTGCTTGTTCTTAATTCCTTTTGGTCTTCCAAATATTTCCTTATTCTTTTCCTCTATGGCCAAAAACAAAGATTCTTCATTCGAGTCATCACCATTTTCATCCTTGGATGAATGTGTCTCCATAGAACATAGGCTCCTTTTTCCTTTATCTCTATCATTTGTCCTTTTATTTGTGTCATATCTATTGTATATCCTTTTCCTCATCATCATCAGATCTCTTATAGTCTTCCTTATACATACATTTAGAAGCATAATGACCAATTCTTCCACAATTACAGTATTTCAAAGGTAATATACCTTTGTAATTTTTGGTTCCTCTCTTTAGTCTTCTAACCAAATTTACTTTGATCTCATCCATGTTATCACTTGCTTCTGGTTCAACTTCAGTCATCCTTGAAAATTTGAATGCATCATATTTTCTCCCTTTTGATATCTTCCATCTTAGATATTTCATAGGCAGATAGTGATCCAAGAAGTTGGTCAATACTATAATTATCTAAATCATGAGTTTATTCAATAACACACCTTTTGAGCTTGTAGGGTCTAGGCAAAGTCGGTAAGATCTTTCTCACAACGTCACCTTCTTCTATCTTTCCACCAACACCTTTGATAGCATTCACAAGCTCATTTACCCTCTCCATGTAACTTTCGACACCCCCATCACATTCATATTTTTGTTGAACAAATTCTTTAACCTAGCATGCTTTGTCTTAGGATCTTGTTTATATGTAGAACTTAACTTATCCCAATTCTCTTTGGCTTCTTTTATTCCTATAACTATGGATAATATTGTATCACTTAAAAAATTTATAATTGCAATTCTATCTTTTTTATTATTCTCATGGTTCTTAACTTCATCAAGACTTTGAGGTGTATTCTCTAGAGGCTTATAGCCAAATTTAAAAAATTTCCAGATCCCACTTGGCAAAGTTTCCAAATAATATTTCATCCTCTCCTTCCATTAAAAGAAATTCATGCCATCAAACTTTGGTGCCTTGAAATTGAGTTCTTGTGCCATTTCGGATCTACCTCAAGTGGTTAAGATTTTCTAAGAGAAGCCTCACTCTGATATCAATGATTGAACCTATGACAGGACTGAGAGGGGTGGGGTGAATTAGTCTAGATCTTTTAAAATACTGACCTATCAAACTTTAAGAAATTTCTAACTATTCTACAACAATAGTGAGAACATCAACCATTAACATATGAACACCAGATATACATGGAAAATCCAATAGGAAAAAACCACAATGAGAATCACACTCACAATATAGATAAAATCTATTACAATATTTTAGGCTCACTACCAAGTAGCAATATGCACTTGATGGACTTGCAAGGCTAAGACACACAACCTTAGGTAAAGATATCGACTTGCACAACTAAAACTCACTGCTTTAGAGAAATATATAGTGAGATTCCTAGAGACACACTATCTTCCAACAAAAAAAAGAATAGGAGAGCTTAAATAAAAAGAATCCTGTGATCATGAATCTATCCTTGAATCACTATGTCAAGCAACCAATATCATGGCAAACACATCTGACATCAACCAATGTCTTAAAACACTATCACATTGAATATATCACCATCAAGGCTCTTCACAAATTGACTTTTGCACATTTGTAGTACCAAATCTCCTTGCTCAACATCCACACTCACTTCACATCAAATTTCACACATTTTATCATTCGACTCATACATTTGCACTTTTTAAATACAAGTTAGATCATCAAAAACCTCGTTGAGGGTTGGCCAAAAGAAGAGTGTACAATATTACATAAAATAGGCCGCCAAACAAAAAACACTCAACGTAGTCCACTCCAAGAGATAGAGGGGACCCAAATCCATCACAACACATCCTTATAAGTCAAGTCCAATGAACCACACATGCTAGCACATACTCGAAAGTTGGCACCAAATGTAATGTGTAGATAAACAATAAAACTCATCAACCAGTCTACCAAAAATACCTTCTAATGCAAATTATTTAACGCAGATCTCCACAAACCATGGTGAGACCCATAACAATATTCTAACTCAACCTCTAAAGCATATCTAGACCAAAAAGTATGATCCAAACAAGATAACCCAATCTGACACATTGAAAACACAATACAATTGAACATACCAAGCACAGACAAACATAACTCACTTGTGGAACATAAATACCACCAAAGAATTGAACTAGAATATTGCACAAACCAAATAAGCTTTTTCTCAAAATTGCAACACTTGAATTCATATTGTAGACACCTAAAATTGTCCAGTCTAATTAAATAAATATTTTTATTTATTTAATTACTTTAGCCTAATTCTTCTATTAATTAAATAAATCTTTATTTATTTAATTAATTCATTTATCCTCTTCTAGCCTTATTTCTCATTTAAATAAATACATTTATTTATTTAAATTCCCCTTTTCCTAAATTAAATAAATATCTTATTTATTTAATTATCCCACTTCTTCTATTAATTAAATAAATTTTTATTTATTTAATTAATTCATTAGCCTTTTCCACCCATGACATATGTCATTCATCTCTTAATTCCTACACTACCTACCCTTTTATTATTTTATTATTTCCTCTACCTACCCTCTAATCATAGCTGACCATTTATCTTTTACACCTCTCAATCTTATCCCTCCATTTCTTATAGTGTCTTCTATATAAGAGGATACTTCCTTCATTATCAACCCTAACTGACTAGCTACTTGATTACTCGACTACACTACGACTTTGCACTTTTACATGCGATCCTACTTGCAACCACATTTCCATTCTTTGTTGAGCTTTTGTGCACATATAAAATCTGAGAGCAAATATATCAAGCAAGATCAATGGAGATAGGAAGAATGGAGATCCAAACCCTATTGGACATGTGATGGTATAATCTTTGTGATTTCATTTGATTTGCATTGTCTTAGGTAATCTTCATATGTTATGGTGGATCTTTGTTGTTGTTAGGCTAGGGTTTTGAGGTTGAATTCATTTAGTCTTTCAACATAGTTGTTTCCATTTTCACTGTATACATTTTGGCATGCCCGATGGGACTCTTGTCCCTTTTGCATTTAACATCTTTTGTTGCAGATTTTTGTTTTGAAGTTGCAGATCTGACATTTCCAACAACATTTTGATATTTCGCTTTTGCGCACTTTTGGATCACATTTTTGATTTTCTGCCGCGTCTGCGTCTTCGACAATATTTTATTTATTTTTTTGCAAATTTCGAGGAAGCGCATTTGTATTCCATAGTTGCGTCTATGAAGTCTTGAGGTGCGTCTGTGTTAGGAAAATGCGTCTGAGTTCGGGAGCTACGTCTATGTTGGATCTAGGCACGTCTGTGTATTCTAGAAGCATTTGTGTCTGTGATAACTACGTTTGTGTTCGGTTGTTACGTTTTTGGTTTCATTGATTCAGTTTTTCGTCATTCAGATTTCAGATCTGGTTTATTTTGGGCTAACATTTTCAGATTTAGCTAATGAAATTGGTGCATCTTGTCTTGAAAGCAAAATCATTTTGTTGAAGGCCCCTATTTTCACAAAGTCTTTTGGATCTAAAATTTACCTAACTTGTGTGCTTGCAGGAAGGGGTGATTATTTGAAACAATCCAAACTACTAATAGATCTTTGTTGCAGGACCTTGGCAAGGGTTTTTGATCTTTATTGTGTGCCTTGTTTTCATAGATTAGAAAACACTTCAATTGGTGCACTAAAATTGAACCATTGTCTTTTGTGTCTTGAACAATAAGCTCTTTTTGTTTAATCTTTAGAGGGCCTGTCTCCCCGTGTGGTCATTAGGACTACTAGTGAGGAGAGAATGACCCAAGTGGTAGCAAAAGAAAATCCATCTTCTTCCAAACCACTATAAATAACTATATCCATGGTGAAAACTATGGATAACATGTGCTGATTAGTTCAGACCGACACTATATCTCCCCATAAACCCGTTTGATCAAATTTATTTGATCATTTGTAGGGTGTAACCCCTACCAGCTGGGAGCCTTCTATATTTATAGAGCTGAAAGTGCTGCATGTATGGCCACATGAGCAGATGCCCTTACTAGCACCTTTTTGTTTTAGAAGCCAAAATCCTTCTAGTTGTTGGGGCAGGAGGTCGGACCTCTGGTAGCAGCCCACACACATACGGTTCTTAGTAGAGATACAAAGTTCACCACGAGGAGTTTTCGTGGGGACTAATGCTTGGCTACCCCAAGAAGTGAGTGCCGAGGGTGGAGCCAGTGGGGTCAAGCATCTAAGTATCCGCTCTGAATAGCGTAGCCTCGGGGGAAATTCCATGTGGGATCAACAACTATTGTCTTGGCCAACCATAAGAATTGTGCTTGACTTATTTTGAACAATCAAACATTCAAGACCAAACATCAAAACATTGTGTCTTTTGTGTCTTCAAGTGTATGCAAAACAATTTTACATCAAACAACACACTTTTCTTGGAGTCTTTGAGTCTAAACACTTGCAAACATTGAGTCTTCATCAACACTGTGTCCTCTTGTCACGAAAAAAAAGTCAAACATTCAAATTTGGTCACAACAAAACAACTTCATAGATTGGAAAAATTACACAAAGTTTGTAGAAACGCGTCTATGTGAGATAGAATAGCGTCTATGTTGTCTAAACATGTCTGTGAAGGGCAGAAACGTGTCTATGTTCTTTTGAGCCACATTGCACTTACAACATATCTGAGACACGTTTGTGTTTGACAGAACCACATTTGTGTCATTTAAGCATGTCTGTGTCTGACTGATAGCATCTATGTCCTTTAAGAACGTCTGTGAAGTATATAGGCACGTCTGTGTTTAGGATTGAAAACTTTCATAATTCAACAAACAAGAACAGTTAGTTTCAGACTTATTGAGCTTCCTAGGCTATCTCTTCAGGTTTTCATCTAGATTCAACCTATCTTTGGGTCTCACAAAGTCCATCATTTCTTTACACCTTACATTACATTCTCATTTGTCTAAACTTGAGTCAAAAGGTCACTTGCTTGTCCTCATCATACTTTGTCAACACATTACATACAACAACATTTTGCTCAGTGGTCCCTCATCAAGGTCTATCACCTTTGGGTCTCATTTGGTCTTACTTAGAGTCAAGGTCAACTTACCTCATCAAGAGAAACTATCATCTCTTTGGAAGCCACACCTACTCTACTACATACATACTTGGTCTTACACTTTGGACATTGCAAGTACACTTCAGATTCATTTACATTCCATCCGATTCTTGGTCTTCCATACTCTTTCCATTTTCATCTAGTGTCATACATCTTGGTCAATACCTAGTTCATGGTTGAAACCCATTCCCAAAAATCTAGGAGAGAAGCTAAAGAGGCTCAAGAGTCCACAAACATGAGTTCCTATGAGTATGACAATGATATCTTTTTCAATTCTGATCATACTACATTACCTGACATGGATGCCTATAGAAACATTCCAAATGTTGAGAACATGGACACGACAAACAACAATGATACACACAATGACAATATGGACAACTTTTCCGTACATTCAGCAGAAGTGGAAGACACCATTATGAATCCCCATTTCAATCGATTGGTTGAGGAAATAATGAGGAGAGATAGACAATACTTTCTACAAGTGATGGCACAAAGTGGAGCCAAAATCCCTCATGATTTTGACATGTCTCAAATAATGGAACATAGACCTTTGCAACAAACTCACTCCAACATGGATCAAAGGAGGCCTAATAGTGGAGGAAATAGAGGACCACATATGGTGCCTGAATCACCATCATTTTTGTTTCAAAAACCTGAGGTCCCATGCACACATGGTCAAGCATATGATACTCACCTTCGCAGACCATTATGGAAGTCTTATGCAGAAAAATATGCTCAATCACATACCAATGCTAAGGATCAACCACCAAAGCAATTGGATATTCAAAGACATGCTCAAAATTTGGACACAAGGAAACCCCGCGTCAAATTTGGGGGCAACACATTAGAACAAACTCATGACATGCCTATAGAGTATGGTATACATGGACAAAGCAGATATTCCATTCCTCACCATGACTCTATACCAAGTGGTCCATATACGCAACATCATTATAGACCTCCTCCATATGAACATGTGTATGATCAATATCATCCATATATGCAACATGCTCCTCCTCCACCCGGCACCTCAACCATGGGGTATGGTCCAAGAAGTCAGTCTCCACCTAAGAACAATTTGGAACAGCAAATCAGGGACTTACAAAAGAAAATGGAGGACATAAATACACCGAAGCCAACTTACACAATGAGAGACATATGTCCTTATCCATTTGACAAGAGCATTCCAATGCCTCCATTTCCTACACACTTTGTGACACCTAAGTTTGATAAGTATAGAGGAAAAGGGGATCCTAAGGCACACATAAGATAGTTTTTCACAGCTTGCATTGAGGTAGTAGCAGAAGAGACATATTTGATGAGATTATTCCCACAAAGCTTAGGGGATCAAGCTATGGAATGGTTCTCCCAACTTCTACCTAGAATTAAGTCTTGGGGTGATCTAGCAGAGGCATTCATCCAACATTTCTCATACAACATAGAGACAGATATATCAGTCACTACTTTGTACAACACCAAACAAAGGGAGGGAGAATCTTTTTCATCATTTTTACAAAGATGGAGGAATCTAGCCAATAGATGCTCTTGTGAAATTCCACAGAAACAAATGGTAGAGATGTTCACCCAGAATGTTAACAAAGACATTGGTTATGACCTAAGAAAAGCTTGTTTGTCCACCTTCAAGGACGTCAATGAAAAAGGCTTAGCAAAAGAGAAGGTCCTAATTGAGCAAGGATTCATCAAGATATTCAAGGAAAACAAAGATGACTTTAAAGGAAAAGATAAACCAAGATTTTGGAATAAAAACAAGAACACAGTCAATGATGGTGTTGTGGATGCCAATACGGTACAACCAAAAATCATTTTTTCTGGATCAAGCTCTATAAATAATCAAGTGAATACTCAAACAACTTTAAAGTCATGAAGGAAGTACACTCCATTGGGAGAACCACTTGAGTCAGTTTTCAAGAAACTAGTGGCAAACAAAGTAATCACTATTCCAGATTTTCCTCCATATGAACCAAAGGTTAAACCAAATTGGTGGAATGATGATGAATATTGTGAATTTCATAAGAGCAAAGGGCATAAAATAGGAAATTGTCATCGACTGAAGAACATCATACAAGATCTCATTGATAGAGGGGACATTGAGATTGAAGGACACTCATCTAATCAAGAACATGAGATGTTTAAGGAACCATTCCCAAAACATGACAAGGGAAAAGCTGTAGCCATAGATGACCAAACCAACTATACCAGAGCATCTTATAACTATGATTCAACTATCAATCACATTTCAATGGACAATTATGTCTCTACCATTATCATCAAGGACAAAACGCCTGAGAATTCTACCCAAAGACCCAAGATTGTCTTGAAAGGCATTGGATCTTCTTCCGAACCTAACTCTGAATGTCATGTTACAACCCATCAAGGTAATTTCACTTTGCAAGGTGCTCCAGCTAAAAAAATTGCTTCCTCATCGACCAAGCCCGAGTATGACCTTGTAGAATAGTTAGGGAAGACACCTGCTCTCATTTCCATCCTTGAGCTCTTACGCATATCCCCCACACATAAAGCCATTCTTGATAAAATCTTGAGAGACACTGATGTTTCTACTGATTTGAACGTGGACCAGTTCCAAGCCATGGTGGGATACCTTTCCATTCCACACTCCCTTACATTCACAGAAGCTGATGACACCTCCGTAAGTTAGCCACATAACACACCTTTACACATTGAAGCCTTCATACACAAACATCGAATAAAACGAGTCCTGATAGATGGAGGAGCAGGTCTAAACATTTGTACATTGAGCACTATTAAACAATTGGGATATTCTGATAAAGCTGTGAACTCTACAAACAAAATTACCATCAAGGCATATGATGACAAGGAGTGTTCATCCAAGGGCACATTCACCTTACCTCTCAGAGTTGGGCCAGTTACAAAGGATGTGGTTTGTCAAGTCCTAGACCTAGATCTCACATACAATATATTACTAGGACGTCCTTGGATTCATGAAATGAGGGTAGTCTCATCTACATATCACCAATGCATTAAGTTTCCTCGCAATGGAGTTGAGATAACAGTTAATGGTGATCCTAATCCATTTATATACTGCAATAACTTGAGATCGAAAACTGAGATGATTATTCCAAGTAATAGGGAAGTTGTTCCTTCTTCTGCATACATTGATCCCGAATCATTAAAACCTTCAACATCAAAACAAGGTGAGCTTAAAGGGAAATTTGAGGACAAGGGCATGGGTGAATACACTTTGAATCAAACCATGTACTTATGACAAGTCATGAGGTTGTTAGGGTTTCAAGCAAATCCAAAGCAAATATGAACTAACAATTATATGTAGATTTAAATACAAAAGATAAAGAAATAAAACAGGACACAGATAACACAAAGATTTAACGTGGTTCACCTAGAATGGGTTACGTCCACCATACATAGCCATCCAATCTTTCTTATTATCCAGCAAAAACAATACATCAACCTTACAATGCCTTAAGCATCCCAGCCGCTTATAACATGCGTTTTTAGGGCAACAAACAAAGTTGGCCTTTTTAGGGTTTTATTACAATGTCCGTTTTCATCAACAAAAAATGATAAAATTTTTTTTCTCGGGGGCTGCCAAAAGATAAAGAAATAAAACAAGACATAGATAACATAGAGATTTAACGTGGTTCACCCAGAATGGGTTACGTCCACCATACATAGCCGTCCAATCTTTCTTATTATCCAACAAAAATAGGACATCAACCTTACAATGCCTTAAGCATCCCAGCCACTTATAACATGCGTTTTTAGGGCAACAAACAAAGTCGACCTTTTTAGGGTTTTATTACAATGTCGGTTTTCATCAATGAAAAATGGCAAAAAAAAATTTCTCGGGGGCCGCTGCCCCCGAACCCCTGCCAGGGGCCCAGCCAGGCCCCAGACCCCAGTGAGGATACGTGCTAAGTGTATAGTAATTTGCTGATCAGTCACCACATTTCAACAATCTCCCACTTGGAGACTGATACTACACGACACCACTGTACATGCAACATCCGCTAGATAAAACACTAGGACTTGACTGGTATAAATTCCACAATTATCAATCAAGAAGACCAATAGAAATTGATGAAGAAATTAGCTTCTCTTGTGGAACTGCCTTTGTGAACATATCGGCAGGATTCTCACTTGTGTGAATCTTCTCAAGCCGTAACTGACCCTTCTTCAAAATAGTCTGGATGAAGTGGTACCTGAGCTGAATGTGCTTTGTCCTTGAATGAAAAGTAGAGTTCTTTGCAAGATGAATGGCACTCTAGCTATCAGTATACAATGGGCTATCCTCTTGTGTCTGACCCAATTCCTTTAGAAAACATTGCAACCAAATCATCTCTTTGCTAGCTTCTGTAGCAGCAACATACTCAGCTTCAGTGGTTGAAAGTGCAACAACCTTTTGCAGCCTAGAAATCCAACTGACTACAGTTCCCCCTATAGTAAAAACATACCCTGTAGTACTCCTCCATGAATCAATATCACCTGCCAGATCAGAGTCAACAAATCCACTTAAAGCAGCATTAGATCCTTTGAAACATAATACCTTCATAGTAGTTCCTTTCAAATACCGAAGAATCCATTTCATAGCATTCCAATGTTCCATACTTGGATTACTCATAAACCTGCTCACAACTCCCACTGCATGTGCAATATCTGGCCTTGTGCATACCATTGCATACATCAGACTACCAACAGCTGATGAATATGGGATGTTAGACATTTTATTAACCTCTTCCTGTGCCTTCGGGCACATCTCCTTAGTCAAATTGAAATGACTAGCCAAAGGTGTACTAACTGCTTTTGCATCCTGCATGTTAAATCTTTTCAACACCTCTTTATATACTCACTTTGGGACAAATTCAAGGTTCTATTTTTCTTGTCCCGTGTAATCCTCATACCAAAAATTTGCTTAGCTGCACCCAAATCCTTCATAGCAAATGACCTGGCTAATTTCTGTTTAAGATAATTTATATGTTGCATGTTAGACCCAGCAACAAGCATGTCATCAACATAAAGCAACAAGATAATATAACTTCCATTATCAAATCTCTTAAAATATACACAATGATCAGAATGACATCTATGATAACCATGTTCAGCCATGAAACTATCAAATTTTAAATACCATTGTCGAGGTGCTTTCTTTAGGCCATACAGACTTTTCTTCAACCTGCACACCAAGTTCTCCTTACCTTTGACCTCATATCCCTGTGGTTGCAACATGTAAATTTCCTCCTCCAAATCTCCATGGAGAAAAGTTGTTTTGACATCTAATTGTTCAAGATGTAAATCATCCGCAGCCACAAGACTAAGTACAGTTCTAATTGAAGTCATTTTTACAACTAGAGAAAATATTTCATCATAATCTGTACCCTTTTTCTGTGCAAAACCTTTTACCACAAGTCTGGCCTTATATCTTTTCTGACCTCCTTCCTCCTCCTTTAGCCGATAAACCCATTTGTTAGGCAAGGCTCTTTTTTCTGCAGGTAAAGGGACTAAGTCCCAAGTCTTATTTTTCATCAAGGAGTCCATCTCCTCTTTCATGCCTAGCTCCCACTGTTGTTTGGCATCTACCTGCATTGCTTCTTCATATTCTTCTGGTTCACCAGAATCCGTTAATAAAATAGAATACAAAGAAGGAGAAAATCTTTCAGGGGGTCTACTTGTCCTCGTAGAATGTCTAACACTTACAAAAGTTTGTGGGACAATCTGTTGTTGCTGAGCATCAGGTACCTGTGGCATTTCATTTTCAGGAATTTCATCCAACACCACATATTCTTGTTTGTTCTGTTCATGCTTCTTTTCCTGCATCTGCTCTTTATACATAACATTCTCATTGAATATAACATTTCTACTTCTAATTATTTTCTTATTTTCAAAATCCCATAACCGATAGCCATATTCATCTATCCCATATCCAAAGAAGGTACATTTCTGAGATTTAGCATCAAGCTTGGTTCTGTTTTCTTTATCAACATGGACAAAAGCTTCGCAACCAAAAGTTTTTAGAAAAGAATAATTTACCTTTTTACCAGTCCATGCCTCCTCTGGAATACCACCATCCAAAGGGGTTGAAGGTCCTCTATTTATCAAATAGACAACAGTATGTACAACATCTGCCCAAAAATGTAAGGGCAATCCAGCATGCAATCTCATGCTCTTCGCGCGTTCCATGATAGTCCTATTCATTCTCTCTGACACACCATTTTCCTGTGGAGTTCTTGGAACTATGTTCTGCTTTCAAATCCCATTTAAGGAACAGTAATCTTCAAATGCTTTTCTGCAATACTCACCTCCATTATCCGATTTGAGACACTTCAACTTTTTTCCTATCTCATTCTCAACCAAAGCTTTCCATTTCTTAAAAGTTTCAAAAACATTTGATTTTTTTTTAAGGAAATATACCCATGTTTTTCTGGTTGAGTCATCAATAAAAATAACATAATAATAAGAGCCACCAAGAGATGATACCTGAGCCGGTCCCCATACATCTGAATGTACAAGCTCTAACTTCTCACTCTTCTTCTCTTTCCCAACCTTGAGAAATCTGACTCTTTTCTGTTGACCATAGACACAGTTTTCACAGAACTCTAAATCAATCTTCTTTAGTCCTGGCAATAGATTTTTGGAGTGAAGGATTTTCATCCCTTTCTCACTCATGTGCCCAAGCCTATGGTGCCACATTATCAAATCTGTTCTTGCAACATTTATTGTTGTTGTCCCTGTAGTAACTTTATCCGTAGCAGCTAAGGTAGAGTAAGTGTTACCAGTACACAGATATAATGTGCCTACCTTTGCACCTTTAGCTACTACTAATGATCCTTTAGTGACCTTCCACATACTGTCTGAGAAGGTAACTATGCAACCTTCACTACCTAGTTGCCCTGCAGAAATTAAATTTCTTCTTAAATTAGGAACATGTCTTACCTCCTGCAGAAACCAGTCATTACTATTCTGCAACTTGATCTTTATCTTTCCTTTTCTAACAATTTGACAGGGCTCATCATCACCCAAATATGCCTGTCCAAAATCACCTTGAACATAATCTAGAAAATATTTTGTATGGGGTGTGGCATGAAATGAAGCCCTAGAATCTATTACCCAGGAATCATTAACATTATCCAAACATAAGATTAAAGCATCTTGTAAAGTATTACTTGCAATATTAGCTTCCTTACTGTCATTTTTATTTTTGTCTCCTTTGTTTTTCTGAGACCAACAGTATTTCTTTAGATGACCAGGCTTTCCGCAGTACCAACAATCTTTCTTTCCTCTAGATTGAGAGCGTCCTTTCTTTGACTTCCCTCGTGACTTCTCATTCCTAGGGCCTTTTCCTCTTTCCTTTGATCTTCCTCTGTTCTCCACATTTAAAACACTACCCGATGATGTTGAAGTCTCACCTGTGCTTTTCCTTTGCATTTCCTTGCTTAGGATAACACCAACAATATCATCAAATACCAAAGTATTTTTACCAGAGACAGAGTTACTTACAACCATAACCAAGCTATTCCAGCTTTCTGGCAAAGAACATAAAATCAAGAGAGCCCTAACCTCTTCTGCAAAGGTAATTTTTACCGAAGACAATTGACTGGTAATTGTATTAAATTCATTTAAGTGCTCCGCTACAGATCCTCCCTCACTCATTTTCAAATTAAACAAACGCTTCATAAGAAATACCTTATTCGAAGCCGAGGGTTTCTCATACAACTTAGCCAATGTTGCCATCAAATCTAGAGTCATTTTTGCTTCTGTTATATTGAATGCTACAGACGACGCAAGGCACAATCGAATGGATCCCAGTGCCTTTCTATCTAAAATGTCCCACTCTTCATCTGATATTGTGGTTGGTTTCTTTGCCTTTCCTTCCAATGGCCGCCACAAATCCTTTTGATACAGGTAATCCTCCATCTGCATTTTCCATAACTGATAATTCTGGTCGTTAAACTTTTTGACCTTGAATTTGGAATCCTCCATTGCTCCCACTCAAATCTGAAAGTCCTGCCAATTTACAAAAAACCTCGCTCTGATACCAATTGTTAGGGTTTCAAGCAGATCCAAAGCAAATATGAACTAACAATTATATGCAGATTTAAATACAAAAGATAAAGAAATAAAATAGGACACAGATAACACAGAGATTTAACGTGGTTCACCCAGAATGGGTTACGTCCACCATACACAGTCATCCAATCTTTCTTATTATCCAGCAAAAATAATACATCAACCTTACAATGCCTTAAGCATCTTAGCCACTTATAACATGCGTTTTTAGGGCAACAAACAAAGTCGGCCTTTTTAGGGTTTTATTACAATGTCGGTTTTCATCAACGAAAAATGGCAAAAAAAAATTTCTCGGGGGCTGCCGCCCCCGAATCCCTGCCCGGGGCCCAGCCTAGCCCCGGACCTCGGCGAGGATATGTGCTGAGTGTACAGTACTTTGCTGATCAGTCGCCACATTTCAACAGAGGTCATCAAAAGAATATGGAAGACCACATCCTAATAAGCAGGTATCTATCATTATACTCAAATGGGACCCTACTATCTTTCAAAGATGGGGTGAACTGGAAGAGGAAGACTTATACAAAATGCTTTACAAAGACCTTGAAAATGATACACAAGATCACATCAGCATACCATGTGAAAAGTATGGCAAAGGGTTCAAGATTCTACAAAAAATTGGGTATGATGGTAAAAGCCCTCTTGGTTTAAGAAAGGAAGGCATCATTGAACCTTTACAACCTGAATTGACATTCAAAAAGGAATGCTTGAAGGGACTTGGTTTCGTGACTTCCAAGGTCCACACTCAAAGGACAAAAGAAGCATTACAAATCAAAGCTGTCAAAATTCAACAAGAGAATCGCTATTCCACAGACTCCAATGAATGGGAATGGGGTTCAGACAAATCCGCCAGTGACTATGAGCTCACTGAGACATTCAGAGAGCCAGATGAACCCACCGAAGAAGAGGAATTTTATGAAAAATTCAAAATTGGTCAAGAAACAACCCCGGAGGATCCCATACAGTCCTTGCCTCTAGGTCCTAGGTTGAAATCACATAGAATGAGAGCACCTGTCCCAAAATGTGCTACTAGTGATGATAATTTGGATTCATTCATGATCGAGACTAATGAGGAGAGTGCCAATGATGACCTTGATAACTACCTTGACATACCTGAATATAACTACATCTTCACTCTTAGCTCTGCTAACTTCGAAGACATCAAAGGCCTTCCCCTTGTTCATCACCAACTTATTGACTGGGACCATGAAGGACTTGCACAGTTTGACACATTCCAAAATGATGAAGCTTTTATTGACTATCTTGGCATACGAGATGATCTTCCCCCTAGGGACCATAAAGCGAGATACACTATAGAACTCAATAGCGTGGCATATTTTGGTGAGGTGTCAGGCCTTCTAGTCATAAAAATATAAAAATAAAAACAAACCAAGGGTCTTATGGTGAAAACCACATTGTGGCGCTGTCTGACCCCAAAAAAGTAAAAAGAAAGGATGTATCTGAGGGCAAAAATCTCTCTGAGGCACCCGAAGATGGAAGGCTCGACATTCTCCCAGCATCATATGAGGAAAAGTCATCCATATTGGAAAAGTCATCCATATTGGTAGAGGAGACTATCAAAACAAACATTGGCACAAAAGAAGTTCCACACAACATATTCTTGGCTCAATCTTTGACAGAGTCAGAAAGGTCAAAATTCATAAGTTTCTTCACAGAATGACAAATCAACTTTGCATGGTCATACGCTGATATGCCTGGATTGGATCCGGATTTGGTAATGCATCATTTGACAGTTAAACTGGGGGCAAAACCAATGAAATAGAAATTAAGAAAGATGCATCCATAGGTCACATTATTAGTCAAAGAAGAGTTGAGAAATTATTGGATGTCGGATTCATACGCCCAATTGATTATCCCGAATGGATCTCCAACTTAGTGCCTATCAGTAAACCAGATCGTAGTATCAGAATATGTACAGATTTCAGAGACATCAACAAAGCTTGTCCTAAGGATGATTTTCCATTACTAAACATTGACTTGATTGTCGATCTCACAGTAGGTCATGTGATGTTATCTTTGATGGATGGATTCTCTGGTTACAATCAAATAAAAATCGCATCCGAGGACTAGCACAAAACAACATTCACTTGTCCTTGGGGAACTTTATTCTAGAATGTCATGCCCTTTGGGCTAAAAAATGCAGGCGCTACATATCAAAAAGCCATGACTACTATCTTTCATGATCTCATGCACGTAACTGTGGAAGATTATGTTGATGACCTCTTGGGTAAATCAATAGACAAAGATACACATTTGGACATACTTTCAGTCATCTTTGATTGGTTGGAAAAGTATAAAGTAAGATTAAACCCCAAGAAATGTGTCTTTGGAGTAACCTCCGGGAAGCTCCTGGGATTCATTGTATCAAAAATAGGAATCGAAGCCGATCCAACAAAAGTCAAGGCCATCCTAGAGATGTAACCACAAAGAAATATCAGTCAACTTCAATCTTTGCAAGGGAGACTCTAGTCTATACAAAGATTCATAGCACAACTTGCAGATAAGTGTAATCCCTTTCAGCACTTACTACATAAAAACATCAAATTCAAATGGGATGATAATTGTCAACAAGCTTTCCAGACACTCAAAGGTTATCTTCTGAATCCACCAGTTTTGATGCCACCAATTCCAGATCAACCTCTATTACTATACATATCAGCTACTTCAACAACACTGGGGGCACTCTTAGCACAACAAGTTGCTGAGGGCAAAGAAAACGTAGTATACTATATCAGTCACACATTGGTGGGATATGAGCTAAACTACACACCAATTGAGTGTGTATGTCTCACTGTGGTCTTTGCTTCACAGAAATTATGACATTACATGCTAACTCATAAGACTAAGTTGGTTGCAAGGATCGATCCATTAAAATACCTTCTCAATAAAGCAACACTTACTGGGTGACTAGCCAAATGGGTGATGCTCCTGAGTGAATTCGACATTGAATATGTGGACAGAAAAGAAATAAAAGGACAAGCTATCATAGATCAGTTAGAAAATGCTCCCATGTTAGATGATGTTCCTCTAATTTTAGAATTTCCAGATGAATCCATTCTAATAGTGTCACATGCAAAGCCTTGGCAACTATACTTTGACGACTCATACACACAGCATGGGGCAAGAGCTGGCATCCTCTTCATAACTCCTCAAGGGTATTCTATACCAAAATCATATCGATTATCATTTCCCTGCACTAATAACATAGCGGAATATGAGACATTAACAACTGGATTACGCATTGCAGTTCAGTGGGAGATCTAGGAACTTCATGTTTTTGAGGACTCTCAACTTGTAATTCGTTAGGAAACTAATGACTACCAAACAAAGGATGATAAATTAATGCCTTACAAAAGAATGGTGGATGACCTGAAACAACATTTCATGAAGATAGACTTTGAGTAGATACCGAGAGAGCAGAATCGAGCCGTGGATGCCATGGCTACAATTGCTTCACTAATTGATCTACCACTGAATGAGACCCACTATGAGTTCTTGGTGGATAACCTTTTGGTTCCCGCATATAAAATCACTCCTATTGAGATGATATGTGTTGTTGGTCTGTCTTGAGTCCCAATTATACGGTTCCATTTTCACATACCTTCGTGACAATACCCTACCTCCTGATTTGTCGAATAGCCAACGTCGCACTTTCATTCGCCAATCTCCTTGATATGTCATTTTAATTGATATCTTATACCATCAAGGTCTAGATGGCACTCTTCTTAGATGTTTAGAAAGCGACGAAGCTCAGATTGCATTACGTGAAGTACATGAAGGGATATGTGGTCCACATTCTAGTGGTCCTACCTTAGCCAAGAAACTCATCAGGACTGGATATTACTAGCCCAATATGGAAAATGCTTCATATCAGTTTGTCAAGAAATGTAAGAAGTGTCAACTTCATGGAGACCTCATCCATGTGCCAGCACAAGAACTTCAACCAATTGTGACTCCTTGGCCCTTTTGTCAGTGGGGACTCGATCTCATAGGCAAGATTTACCCTCCATCTTCTAATGATCATAAATTCATCATCACTGACACAGAGTATTTCACAAAATGGATTGAAGTCGTGCCTCTCACACAAGTCACTAGAAAACAAATTGCTACATTCATTCTCAACTATATCATTTGTCGATACGGTATTCCTGTTTCCATCATCACTGATTACGGGCATCCCTTCAAAAATCAGGATGTTTGTGAACTCTGTGACCACTTCCATATTACCCATCATTTTTCCACACCTTATTATCTCCAAGGTAATGGTCAAGCTAAGGCGTCTAATAAAACAATCCTTAAAATCTTGAAAAAGACAGTCAACGACGCTGGCCGTAATTGGCATATCCAGCTTAATCCCGCACTTTCGGCTTACTGCACAATCGTCTGCACACCTACAGGAGCTACACCCTATTCACTTGTCTACTGCACTGAAGCTATCTTTCCTATTGAGGTCGAGTTACCCTCTTTACGAGTCTCTTTGCAAAACATTATCAGTGATGAAGACTACAGGGTCTCTCGCTTACAAGAACTTGAACTATTGGATGAACGAAGACAAACTCCTTTTAATCATCTCAAGGCTTATCAACAATGAATGAGTCATAGCTACAATGATAAAGTCAAGCCTCACACATTTGAGGTAGGTGACTTGGTTCTCAGAGAAAATCCTAAAAATCTGCAAGATAGAGAGAAGAAGGGTAAGTTCGAACCAAACTGGCTTGGTCCTTACATCATCACAACAGCATATGGATTTGGAGCATATCAGCTTTCAACCATAGAGGGTGAACCTTTGGAGGATCCTATCAACAACATGCACCTTCGCAGGTTTTACACATAGCCCTTAAGAGTATCCTAATTCAAAAATACAAAAAAATAAAAATGAAAAAAAATTCAAAAAGACAAAAAAATCATAAAAATAAAAAAATCGTTACTTGGTGAAAAACTGGCAAATAGGCGCCTTGTGACACAAAAAAAATTGAAAAACAGAAATTTTTTTTGTCCAAGGGTGAAAACCACTTCGGTGGTGCCCTGGGCAAGTACCATGGTGAAAACTGGGTCACCAGTGCCATGCATAGAGACATTGCTCCTCCCTCCTTCAGGATTCCATTTCATCCTTCACTTTGCACACACTCACAACCTCTTCATCCTTAATAAACTTACCCATTCCCATCATGGCCTGTTATTGATCTACCCAAGATTGGTTCACCATTCATAATAAACCTCCCTTTTCACCTCTTTCCATCCATAATAAATCAGCTCCTATCTGTGGCTAAGACAAATCCTATGTCTAGTAATGGGTGTGGAATTGAGAAATCACATGTTTTGAGGAGTACAGTTTCTTCCAGTTTCCTTCATTCTATCCGTACACAATTCGCAATAAAGCAACATCTGCATCAGCAATCCGCAATAAAGTTCTATCTTCTCTGCAATAAAGTATCAGTTGCATGGATTTAGTCAGTTTCAGATGAGACACAGCAACAACAATGGGCTCCAACAAATCAAATCTTTCAACAGACTCAGACAACATTATGGTTCAGTGCTATCTATCCTTTTTGTGAAAGTAAACATTGTGACCACAATCAAATATGACTTATACAAGTGACAAGAGACACTAAACTTGAGGACTACAGTGAATGTTGGTGTCGAGTCTTGGTTTTCTTTTGATTTTATCTTTTTGGTGACATGTCTTTTAGCTTTTCCAGGATGTCTCTGACTAGAGATTCTATCTCCAGGATGTCTTTGACTAGAAAGGCGAGGATGGGGTATCATCACCTATTTTTCTTTGCTGTCTGTGGATTATCTCTTAGTAATGCTATGACTTGTCCAAGGATATGAAGACACTGAGAGTCTAGTGTGTACTGGGGCATTCCTTGTTTGAGACTATCTTATCTCCATGCAAATGGGTACAATGAATTTCTGGGTCGAACATATGCCTCGATTGTTATAACCTACTTGTCATAATAAAGCTCAATGATGATAACGCACAAGAAGCTCTTTTCGCTTTCATATCTTCTATCTTCCATCCCCCTTTCTTGATTAACTTCCATCATCCTTCTTGAGTTTGTGTAGCCTGCCATCATATGACTGAGTATAATGACATGCCAAAAATATTTGGATTTCATGTAGTTGCACCTGCATTATCACATGTTAGCATTTCATACATACATATAGATATCACAATTGCTTCACATCCTGCACACAACACATGTTAGTACATTTTACATTTTTATCATATAAATAATTATTTGCATTATCATATTCATCTGCATTTCATACATTCACATTCACATTTGCATTTGCATACCATTTATAAAACATAAAAGAACAAAAATATTGCATTTCATCATGTACATATTTGCATCCATATCATAAGCATCACATACATCATAAAACATCTCATCACATAGGTACATGTGCATATAGCTACTGCAAAGATGGATCATCTCATATATATATAATCAAAAGTGTCATGATACAATGATGTCAAAAACATATGGCTACAAAATCACCCAAAGGTGTCTACATCATCATACAAAAATGGTACAAAACTGATACATAGGGAGCCCTCTATGGCTATGATGAACTCCCTCCCTCAGAGATGCCTGGCCTTGATGGAGTCTGAGCCCTAGAAGGACCCACCCCAAGATCATCTCTCCTACCCTCTCTATTTGGTGGTGGTGGAGGACCCATAACCCCACCACTGGATGCTTGTCTCCTTTGACTCCCTGTGGCCATCGCTGTCTATGATGGTCTACGAAAGCTCCTCGCCCGTTGCTCTGGTGGTACTACCCCATAGTATAGGTCTCACCAATAACCTATCTCCTCCCCTGCCCGCAGAACATAGGTGTATCCAGCCCTTGTGTCCTCTACTGCCTACCTCCCAGCCCTCAGTGCTGTATTAGCCTCAGTATAACGCTAGATGGCCTGATCCTACTCCCGCTCTGTATCTCTTAGCTGTCTCCCTCTCCAGGTCTTGGATCTCATCTGCCTATCCCTGGCAGATCTCCCTCAGCTCAAACAACTCATCCTCCTCCTTGGCCCCCTGTGCCTGTGCCTATGGCTCCCCCTGTATAGGTGGTTGTGCTGGTGGCTCTTTTTATACCTGTATCTGTCCCTGTCCCTGCACCTATCTAGGACCCTGTGCTGCTAGCACCTGTAGTGGAAATCCATCATGACTCCTCACCACCTGAGCCTATCTCTGCTCTCCACCCTCTCTCCATGGAGCCACTCTCCAACAACACCCCATCTCTTCCGTCAGCCTCTCCCCCCACCATTTCCATCATCATCCCCATCCCCACCACCATCTCTATCTATTGGCTCCCTTGGGTCTGTCAGGCATGGAAATGGATGCTCAACCCAATATGTAGTGTACTCTGCATCCATACCTGCATCCTCAATCTCTGGCCACATATCCCATGGCATAGGCACCATCTCTACCAGCTACATCATGGCCTGATCATACAACAACAACGGCCCAAAGTGTGCCTGATCCCTGACTATCTGAGCATACATCCCAAAACCCTGTGGCATCCGCTGGATCTTGCCAAACTACCTGCATACCTTGTCAACTAGCTGTCTCTCCAATACATAGGGCATCCACCCAATCAGATATCTTCTCCAAAAGGTATAAGGTAGATCCACTACGTCATCCTCCCACTGCTCGCACTCATAGTATGACCTCCATATCACAGTGTCGATCTCATCCAGGACTTGACGCCAATGCTCCAATCTGCCAATCCATGGCTGTGATGTAATTATATCATACAAATGAACAAATCTGCATCCATGAACCTTGCCCCTAAAATGTATCAATCGAGTAACCAACAGATGCTCATATGCCCACACCTGCAACAATGTAATTCCGCAACCCAATCCTATGGATCCATGATAAACAAACTGATGCAGCTCATAGTATAAGTGTGCCAGCATGCATGGTCCCCAGGCATATCTGGTATGCTATGTAACCAGCATCTCCAAGGTGCTCCCCCAGCCCACAGCCAACCCCTGTGTTGCCTTGTCTGGACATAGGAACCCACTGATCACTCCTCCTAGCACTGCTGGTAGTGCCAGTCCTGTCACTGTCATCGTGTCCCATGCCATGTGTCCAACCCTCATCTCCAGTCTCGGATCCTGGAACACTCATCTCAGGGTCTCCTTGTCTCCATCTCAATCATAGGGTATCAGCTCCCCATTGATCGATATCCTTAGAATCCTGTATACATCCTCTAAGGTGACTATCATCTCACCCATCAAAAAATGGAAAGCACACGTCTCAGAGTGCCATCTCTCAGCCAGTGCAGTTAGCAAACCCATGTTCACCTGAAACTCAGGCACATACAAAATATATCTCAGACCCATAACCTCAATAGCAGCCCTATCCTTGAATGTCAGCTCTGGTCACAACCTCTGAGTCGATGGAAATCTCTCCCGTGACTCTAGCATAGGCAAATACTCCTATAGTCAAGCAAATCAATCATGTCAGTCCAAGTGACACTCACTGTTCATCACAAAGTGTTGCTATCTATCTTAGTGACACTCACTGTTCATCACAAAATGCTGCTTTTTATCTCAGTACTTATGATACTCTATCCTAGTGACACTCACTGTTCATCACAAAGTGTTGTTGTTTATCCTAGTGGTACTCCCTGTTCATCACAAAGTACTACGTGTTTTTGCACTCCCTATTCATCACAAAGTGCTGCTTATATTTGCACTCCCTGTTCATCACAAAGTGCTACTCATATTAGTACTCCCTGTTCATCACAAAGTACTATGTCTTGGTACTCACTATTCATCGCAAAGTGCATCAATCTATCTTATCCTAGGGCTTCTACTTGAGTGTATCCTCTTGAGTAGTTTCCTAATTGGCAACGTATGTTCTATCACAGAATTGTCAATCCTAGCCCTATTTGCTATTTTAGTCTTCCCTAGAGGAACTACTTGAGTGTATCCTCTCAGCAACTTATCCAATCGACAGCGTATGTTCATCACAAAATTGTCGATTTGACCTTGAAGACATAAACGCGCCTTCATGACATAAATGCGCTTACAGACTGCACAAACGTGCCTGCTTTGCACAGACGCGCCTGAAATACATAGACGTGCCTCTGTTCTGCACAGACGTGTCTGTCCTACATAGACGTGCCCACATAACACAAACACGCCTGCACAACGCAAACACACTCGCATCTGGCACAGATGCTTTTCCCAGCATAAATGTGCCTGGCACAAATGCAGATGCGCCTAACCAACACAAACGCGTTTGGCACCAACGCAGACATGCCTACACATTTTTGACATATCCTAAAGTGCATTTATTGCACTACCTAGCATGCATTTATGACAACAATTAATGTGACAAAGTATAAGGAGGTTTTGTGGTACTTACCGGCTCTTCTGCATCTACTGGCCTCTGAAATTGGCGAACGCAATCGAATCTATGCACCAATGCAATCGTTGCTGACTGTTGTTGCTCTATTCTCTCTCTACACTCTGATCTCTTGGATGTGTGGATGAAAATGAGGATGTTTTCCCCTCATGGTCTATCTTATAGACTACCCTAGCCCTATCCCTAGTTCTCATTTCCCGAGCCAGTCTTCATTATCCCATGACTCTATCACTCTATCCTATTTGGTCAGTCATTTCTAGCCTTTCTTTCTTATCGAGAGATTGTTTGTGATCTTTTCAGACATTTTCATTCAATCTCTCGAGGGGGCATATCATTCCCATCTTGGGGCAACTTTGTACCAATTCATATTATCTTCTTTGAAACAACCCAACAAGATGCATTGTCTCAAATAGGGGTAAAATGTAGACACCTAAAATTGTCCAATCTAATTAAATAAATATTTTTATTTATTTAATTACTTTAGCCTAATTCTTCTATTAATTAAATAAATCTTTATTTATTTAATTAATTCATTTATCCTCTTCTAGCCTTATTTCTCATTTAAATAAATACATTTATTTATTTAAATTCCCCTTTTCCTAAATTAAATAAATATCTTATTTATTTAACTATCCCACTTCTTCTATTAATTAAATAAATCTTTATTTATTTAATTAATTCATTAGCCTTTTCTACCCATGACACATGTCATTCATCTCTTAATTCCTACACTACCTACCCTTTTATTATTTTATTATTTCCTCTGCCTACCCTCTAATCATAGCCGACCATTTATCTTTTACACCTCTCAATCTTATCCCTCCATTTCTTATAGTGTCTTCTATATAAGAGGATACTTCCTTCATTATCAACCCTAACTGACTAACTACTTGATTACTCGACTACACTATGCCTTTGCACTTTTACATGCGATCCTACTTGCAACCACATTTCCATTCTTTGTTGAGCTCTTGTGCACATATAAAATCTGAGAGCAAATATATCAAGCAAGATCAATGGAGATAGGAAGAATGGAGATCCAAACCCTATTGGACATGTGATGGTATAATCTTTGTGATTTCATTTGATTTTCATTGTCTTAGGTAATCTTCATATGTTATGGTGGATCTTTGTTGTTGTTAGGCTAGTGTTTTGTGGTTGAATTCATTTAGTCTTTCAACATAGTTGTTTCCATTTTCACCGTATACACATATATTCAGAAGCCACCAAGCATATTATAGATCAGTCTGATAGACACTCTTACTGCCAGAAAGAGACAAAAACTAATCTCATCATTTGAGAAATCAGAGGACCTATAAACTTGATAGTACACTACTCATATAATATCAACATTATATCCAAACCTGCACACCATACTCTTCACAATCTAGAGGAATACAAAACATTTTTTCATTGGGACATCAAATATTGTTTCCTGTATATTAAAACTACCACAACTATAACTTTTTAGAGACACTTCATACATATTCACCAAGCAATAAACATCTGAATTTATACCAAACTGAACACCAATTCCTATTATCAAGATCAACAACAACTCTAGATAGGGAAACCTCCATCAAACTCAACAACAACACTAGACAGAGAAATCTGCATCAAACTCAACAACAACACTAGATAAACAAACCTACATAAAAAAAAATAGTAACAACATATAGAGAAACCTTCATATTGAAACTTCTACTATACCACCCTTCCAGAAATACTTCATGTGAACATCTACAACAATTTGCCACAACTTCTACAATACTGCATACTATTGATAAAGACATTACAACATCAATATAATCTCAAAAAATATATACATTATTATACATCAACTTGACATCGATTACAACATATATTGCCAACAACTCCAAGTTTCCAGCCTATGTACACTATTGAACATCTACAACAACTTCTTCATTCTTGAACATCTACAACAACTTCTTCATTCCCGAACATTTGCAACAACTTCTTCATTCCCACGTACACCTAACTATGACAAGCAACCATACAAGTTTGACATTAATGACATCACAATAGATCACTGACAATATTACCAAACATTCTCCAAGTTTCCAACAATTCCTACATCAAAGTACATGCATTGCAAGATAAAAATCAGTGGGGGAGGCATTAACCAATTCAAATATTATCTTACATAGATGTTGTGTTGATATGTTAAAGTGTGCACACTTATATCTCATGAAGTTGTTTGTAAGGCATAGATTTATCTATAGCAACCTAAGGCTAAGCTATGCAATTTTATTTTTTAGGCCTCCTTTTTTTTGGCCTTCAATCATGTTCATTTTTTTGTGTTTCGCTTGTCAATATGTCACGTTTTTAAGTGAAGTTGTGATCCCCTTCCCCCTTGAAGGCGCATGAAGCTACCACATTTCACTCCATTCACAATCAATAGAAAGATTTAATCAAGAGAGAACCTCACCACAAAAATGTGACACATGTCACAATTGCAAAATTTTCAAAGACAAAGGAAGAAGAATGCTCTTAAAATTCCGTCAGTGCCCCACATGTTCAACATGCAAAGGAATGCGAAAGAATTTCCAACATAATCAAAATGCACCACTTGTCAACAAGGTGGAAGCTTAGGAATTTTTTGAGCTTAGATTATGTTTTAGAGTGCATCATTGGCTGTTTTGTAGCAAGAAACATCATAGACTGTTGTGTGTCCAACCAGGGTACCTTGACAACAAAAGTAAAGTTTTTGCCTCTCAGGGAGGTTGCAATAGAAGTAGTGGGTGAACTAGGTGTCCTCCATGCCATGCACACAAAGGAAAAAATAATTATGTATACATCATTAGCTCAAGAACAATTGCAATGACTTCCATGATGACGATTTACATGCTAAAAATATGGAAGGATCGATTGGGTCTTGATCATTGTTTTGTAGTTAGAATAGGCTGATCTATAAAAGCCTAAGTACTTCTTGTTGTAGACACCTAAAATTGTCCTAGCCTAAATAAATAAATATTTGTATTTATTTAATTATTTTATAGCCTAAGCCTTCTATTAATTATATAGATTTTTATTTATTAAATTAATTCACTAATCCTCTTCTACCCTTTATCCATTTGAATAAATATTATTATTTATTTAAATTATCCTTTCCCCAAATTAAGTAAATAATTTATTTATTTAATAAGCCCCACTTCTTCTATTAATTAAATAAATATATATTTATTTAATTAATTAATTATCTTTTTACCTCCATGACACTTGTCATTCATCTCTTAATTTACCTTTAACCACCTCTCTAATATTTTCCTATTTTCTATACCTACCCTCTAATATGAGCCGACCATTTATTCCTCCACCTCTTAATCCTATCCCTCCATTTTCTAGGGCACTCTCTATAAAATAGGATCCTTTTATCCTTGTCAATCCCTAATGACATAGCGATCAATCACTCAAGCGACTACACAACCACAATCCATTCTTTATTAAGCTCTTGTGCACAATACAAAATCTAAGAGCAACCATAATATCAAGAAGATCAATGGAGATAGGAAACAATGTAGATCAAACCCTAATGAGAATGTGATGGTATAATCTTTCATATTTATTTGTTTCACATGTTTTTAGGTTCTTCATTGGTTATGGTGCATTTCAGTGTAGAACTAGGGTTTTATGTGGTTGAATCTTTATAAGTTTTACAACATTTTAGTTTTCCAATTCCATTGCATATAGTTGTTTTAAAGTGGGTTCACCAATTTTTAAGAAAGACTTGGACTTTTCTCATACCTTAGTTTTATTTGAGTTCATTAATCAAATAAGACATATTGGATTGTGCCTAGTTTTCTTTTGTTGTATGTTTATTTCTGTTTTAATGAATAATTTTGAAGTTCTGTGTCATTATGGATATAATAGCTTATATCTTAATTCTTGACTTCTATGGTTTCAGTAGAAGCATACAAGTTATTGGATCATGTTATGTACTCTTTCAATTACTTGTAATGTTTAAGATTTGAAGTTATATCATGTCACTTGGTGAGATAGATTGACAGGGAATGAATATTGTTTTGAGATAATAGGGATAATTTGTATTCTAAGAAGATTTAACAAGTTCTTCTCACAGAAGTATCCAAATATTAGGCTGTGTCTTTGTAACCTTATGCATTTTCTTCTCCCTCAAAAAATGAAGAGTCTGTGGTGTTTTGTGCTTAAGATATAAAGACTGTAAATTCTCTATTATCTTTTGGAGGTAAATTTAAAGTGTTGTAAAATATTTGGTGTATCGCCTTAAATTTAGATTTGTTTTTCTTGCTTCTTTAAGTCCTTTTCCTTCCCCCCAAAAAGTAAATGAAGATTCAACTTATGAAATTCTGGAGGTTGTTTAGTGAAGTGTATCTAGTCCTCCATTCACTTAACTTCTTATAAGGTTGTTCCCAAAGATTGAAAATTTTAACGATAAACAGTTCCTTTTTAAGCATGCCTTGTGGGACTCGAAATCTTGAATATAAGCAAGTGTACGTGTCATAGACCTATCACTAGATCATAAACCATATTTAATCTTGGTTTTTTATTGCTCCCACGACTGACTGTAACATAGGCTAGAGCTACTAGATTAGGCATGACATGAGCACATGATCAAGATCAACCACAATCATCGATGGTCGCACCTCAACCATCCTATAGCTTTGTTACATGGAATAGTGGTATCCCATTAATTTCCTCCCATTCCTCCAGTAGTTTGGGATCAAATCCCCACCTCCATGCTAAAATATTTGCCTAAATTCATTGGAGAAGACTCTTAAATGTAGTTGATGTTTGCACAATCCATAATATTCACATAATAGAATGTCACGCTTAGATTTATCACAACTTCATTCAAAGGGAAGACACAAGATTGGTATAGATCCTTACCCCATAATTCAATTACAAATTGGGACCAGCTTGGGAACCATTTTTACAAGAGTTTTCTAAAAGGGAGACTACTCATCCTTGTTGTAGAAATTAATAACTATAAAGAGATCTCCACAAGATGTTGTATAGATTTCAACACTAGGTTTCATAGAATCTAGGAAATAATTCTTATGACAACCCATCCTCCTCCAGACATGGCCTTTATGTTTTATCTCAAAGATTTTAATTATGATATAAGGATGATGATCCAATCACTAGGAGGCTCTACATTTGCCAATGCATATAATTTAGTTGTAAGACTTGAGAATAATTTGATTAATGTCAAGAAAATCCCACCCTAACTGCCCATGATAGTATTTCCTGAGATATTTGTCCAATTTCAAGGAGAGATTGTTCTTAGTATGTCAACTCCACCTTAATCAATGTATGTATATGCTAATACACAACAGAGTACTGCTACTATTTCACCTACACCGATTTTGGAGATTAATGACATGAATTTTTTTTTTATGGAAGATCACCCTTTCAATAGGGTTAGCATCAAGGAGGTGCAAGGGCTAATAATCAACCACAAGATTCAAACCAAATCATTTTAGTTCCCACTCCTCTCCAAGCCATACCACCTAATCAAAGTAGAAAATTTGTTGCGGGTCAAAATAACCTAGTAGATGATTTAAATGCTTGGTGTTTTTCATGTAATGATGCACATATGCCTCAAAATTTCCTATGAGATAATTTGCAATAAAAGGTGGTAGAAGAACATGCTCAGGGAATTATGTCAGATGTTGGAGTTCATGCAGGTAATGATCTCTAGACATAGATAATGCTATTCTAACCACTTAGATGCAAGGCATATCCTTGGAGCAGGAAGATGAAATTGCTCCAGATCATTCACTCTTCTCTTGGATGGAGGATGAGGATGTTGTTTTTGCAAATGAATATTCTACCTAAAAAATTCTGCAAGTTCAATCCATCTATAATACTCATTCAAAATGAAGGCTCACAGGGGATCCCATACTTTAGACGTTGCAACCCAAGGTTACCTTTGAGAAGATTCCTAGTCCGGATGCAATAGTTGAACTATTTCAAAAGCCAAGGGAAACTGATCCCTATAAATCGAGAGATTTGAAATCCTTTCCTCTCACCTCACTCAATTTGGTCAAACAATTGAAGAAAGCCCCTTCTATGTGTCTCTATGGGATATTTTAGCTATCTCAAAGTAGAAGTCACTACTATAGAATCTTTGGAAGGGCAAGAGAAGCTCGTGCAAGTAGAGGGGATTCTATAATGTGGCCAAACCAAGGGAAAAGGGCCAATCACAGATGCATACATACAACAAGACACAACATTCACTAACTCAAATGATGATCAAAAGAAGGAACAAGTGGGTAAATTGAAACTATGCCTTTCTTCTTATAACGTTGTAAGTTGTACCCTTTACAATTCCATGCTACACAAATGCCTTTTATTTATGCTAATTGAAGAACATATCCACCTTTTTGTTCATTTTGCTCTCATGTCTTTCCTATTCAGCCTTCACCTTGGATTTTTGTTGAATTTATTAACTATTTACTGATGGACACTAGCGCGCCCCAGAGACATTTGCACATCGTGCTAGCATCCAAAAAAATTTCAGATTGAAGGTGGTCATTTGAGAATTTCACCTACGATAAGCAAGGTTTGTAACACATCTGTTTGTGCCCACCAATGCCAGATTCAAGCCTAGGATAATTATCTTGCCTTCGGAGCTGCCTTTGGGCTCTCTAGCAACTAATTGAAACCTCTTGGATACTATTTGAGCTCACACAACCTACAACTTATTGATTACTGTTATTCCACCCCACCATCTTTGCAACTATATATTGAAGGATTCTTGGTGCTTACCTTCATGTCGACAAGCTCTTGTTCTCTTGGTGTTGAAGGGGAGTCCCTTCCTCTTTGTTTCCATTGTTTCATTGTGTCTCCATAGCATATCTTTCATTGCTTTTCTTTCATAATTGGTTTTATCATTTATCAATCTATTTATCTTGGTTGTCTATGGAGGTGGAAACACCAAAATGAGGATTTGAATGTGGCAGGCCTCTAAAACATAACCCCAACATTCTTGTCTTTGTTTGCCTTGTGTAGGTTTTCATAGTAAGCCCGGAAGCTAACAAGAGGCTTCAATAATGGATTGGTTGTAAAAAATTCTTCCCTTTTCTTTTTATCACTGTCACATTTAGTATTATAGTCATTTTTTCTTTCCGTCACTCTTTTAATTAGCTTAAAGATCTATCTAGAATATTTATTTGGTCGCACTATACTTTCTATATGCTTTTGTACTCTATCCATACAAGACATTAGTATATTGCATTATCGTCCTTGACCTCTGTGCATGTCCTCGATTAGAGAATGTGTTGAGGTAATCAATGACTCTACATCTTTTCCTTTCACGTTCGATAGACCTTTTATCTAGTAAACCTCATTATAGGTTTGGGTAGTCAAGTAGTTTGTATCTCTTGGCTCACTAGAATGCTTGTTTAGTGAGGTGGAGTGTGTTTATTTTTTCCTCTGGAATTTCATCACCTTGAGGGTGTCAAATTTCCTTCACATTTTGGTGAACTTGAGGTGAACCATTTGAGTGTTGATCCATTGTCTGTGTTTGTGTGCTCAATCTATTTTAATATTTACTTAAGATAAAAAGAACTTAATCTTTGTAAAATTTCCTTTAAGAAATACTTTGTATTTGAATCCTTTATTGCACACCCGTGGAGTGGTTAGAATGTTGTAGAGCTTGTCTAGGTGCTTTGTGACCCCGACTGCCACTGGGGCTATTGTGAGAAGGACTTCCCAATAGAGTATCCCTCCTAATCATTATAGTCCTACTTGACCTAGTCCAATGTTTACAAACATTTCAGACCTGAATGATATTTTCGTTCCCCATCCCCTTGAGGGTGTTAGGAATGGGGACTCTTCTACACCATGATCAGAAAATACTACCCTTATAAATAATCCCTCAAGATATCCTTTGGCTATTGACCATGATTCTACAATCATTGTTCAATTTGACCAGATTCAATTATTAGAGGAGAACTTGAGAGACTTTGAAGGGTTCTTGAATCAGAAAAATATTCTCCCCTAGGCCGGGAATGTGGTGAATACCTTAAGGAATATGTTGATTTCAAATAGTAGAGGCCTAGATATGTTAAGGGCATTATCCTTAATTGTTAAGAGTCACATGCCCCTTGTAGATGCTCCCTTTCAAGATATTCAATTCAATGGTATTGGTCCTCAAATTAGTGTTGACATGCTTGGAGAGACAATACACATGGTTAACACTAGACCTACGATTGATTCCTTGATTCCTAACATTAATATCTATAATATTCCCCTAGGGTTACACTAGTATGTTCAATAGCTCTACCACCACTTCTACAACTTACATTGCTTCCACTAGTGTTGACACTGGGGTTGGTACTACCTCTGGTGGTGGTATTGGACCTCATGCTAGTGCTGGTAGAGGTGGTGGTGGTCATCATAAAACTCATACATCTATTGCTATGCATGGCATACCTCCACTTGCTCGTCCCATTTTAAAAGCCATATTGCAAAACATGGGATAATTGCATCAACAACTTACAAATCTTACATCTGCCTTTGGTCAATCTTTTTTACCCATGTATTATCACAAGTTCTTGCTTGAATTGAGTATCCTTCATACCATCCTTCCTTAAGGGGTTGAAGCATTAAATTTTGATTGATTTAATGGAGAAGGAGATCCCAAAATGCATATTGATTCCTTTAAGACCATGTGTAATGATTACAATAGTTTAGATTTTGTATTGCTTAAACTGTTCCCTCAGTCCCTTAAGACAACCACATTGGAATGGTATAGTTCCTTACCTAATCATTCAATCCAAATATTTGATCAACTCATGGATTTATTACTCAAACGGTTCTAAGCAAACATTGGTAGGAGGATCACCATAGCTGTCCTTGTTCATTGTAAGAAAAATCCAAATGAGAAAATTATTATTTTCATCTCTGGGTACCAATCTATCTCAACTGGAATTACCTTTTCCCTACCAAATAGTGTCTTGTAAAGGATGTTTATCAATATTCTATAGCCAACATTGAGAGAAAATTAATCCCTTAATTGCTATCAAAAAAATTCCAACCTATGTTCCACAATCACTGATTACCAACATATGATGATTCAGTTTGGAGAATCCACTTTGAACTTTTGTGTTGGTGCCTTTCGGGGCATGTCTTCCATGGAAAGGTCTAGAAAGAACAAAGTTATGACCAATGTTGTTATTGTACCTCAGGAAAGTAGGAGATCTATATAGTAACCACAACAAAATAGTGTCTTTACAAAGTTAAATGACTCTTATTTGAGCATAACATAAATATTGTTAAAAAATAACTTGATAACCCTTCCTGAGATTAGACCTTTGCCTCACAACAGACCATACCATCGGTGGTATAATGGTTCAAAATCTTGTGAATTTCACAATGTGTTTGGACATGACACTGAATGTTGCATTCATATTACCCATCTTTTTCGAGACCACATAGACAGTGGAGCTATTAGGGCCAGTGAAAGAAAATATAAATCTAACAAGTCTATGAAAAAGGTAAACAATGAATTACAAATATACATAGATCCCTTTCCACCTCATTCATTTAACTTTGTCTCTGCACAATCTTCAAGGCTGAAATTAAATGAGGGCTCACACATGAATATGGTTACCATCACTCCTATCTCGCCTCCTAGCCAAGGATGAAAACCATTGATATATGTTTCACTCCTCTTGGGGTTCCTTATTGTGGAGAGCTTTCTCCTTTATAAATCCCTACAAAGTTAAATGGTCAGATTGTTAGAGGTTTTATAGTTGATCCTTCATGTAGAGTTGATGTCAATACAAAGGAGGGCCTTATTTGTTAATGGCTAGCATAGTCTAAGATATGATGTTTGTCATGCTATCATTCATACATATAATAGGATGTCCCTTAGCCCTTTGGGAAATATCACCTTGATGGTGCTTGTGGGACCCAAGGCTGTATCAAGCATGTTTGTTATTAATCTTGAATTAGATCTTTTTCAATTTAAACTAGGTATCTTCTGGTTGATTGCCATGGATGTGATCCCTTAGTGATTCACAAGAGCATAAATTTTCCTCATGAGGGCTTAGTACATGTTATCCAAGATACTAGATATTGACCACTCATAGCCCATGGGGATTTTTCATTGGATAACTTTTCCCCTGCTCTGATTGGATCTCTTCTTGGTTGTGATGATTTGATGTATAGAGAATATTATTTGTATAAGCAAGGAAGTTGGCTCCTAAATCAATACAGCCTAGGTATTCATTACCTCCTCATGCATCGATATTTATTCCACCTTCCTTGTCTTATCCCATGTTGTAGTGGATTGTGTCTTTTGTCCCTTCTTTGTTGGGGGTTGGGGATATACCTATTCCTTAAGGTAAACCTCCTCACCCACCTAGGACTATGTAGCTTCTAGCGGTGTCTTCTATTACCACAAATACTTTTGATGTAGACAAGGGAAAGACACCCATGTTGTCAAAGTCTATAGCCCACCCACCCTTTGAGCTTTCAATCCTAGCTGACATCACTTTCCCTTCTTGGTATGCTAAAGGTAAGTGTTCACCTTATGCTCACTTGTCACCATTGGCTCCTACATCATAGCCTCCTAGGGTACCCCCTATTCCTTCAATAACTTCTTGAGCAAAAAGAAGAAGATAACCCGTGGTTATATTTATGGTGCCTATCTCAGTTACCCCTCTTGTTTTGTTGATTAGGCCTTCTCCTTCATCGAAAATGGTCTCAGAGGCTTCTCCTATGAAGCAAGATATCATTGCTCCTTCTTAAACCTTTGTTCCTTCTCCTCATTTACCTTGCAACCAAATTGCGTGTGAGAATAAGTGTCATCAATAGATGATGGCCCTGGAGCATGAAGTTAATTTGAAGGTTGCGAGTGAGTTATTAGTGTCTACCCCTACCTCTGTTGTTTTCGAGCCTGCTTTCACTTCTGCTACTATTTTTCCTTTTTTAATGTCATCCACTTTTTCTTTTGTCCTGCTTCCACCTTCTTTAAGAATTTTTGGCAATCCTCATCCTAAAGGGGTCTAGGTTTTCATCACTCCTTCCTTGGAGCCTCCTCCCATCACCTCTTTTCCCAATATGCCTTTTCTCTCTCAGTTTCTTGGCATGCTACATACATGGGTGGTGTCCAATGAAACCTTGTTTGATCCTCCAACTTCACAGTCACATCTTCATCAGAGCTTTCCTAGGATCCTACAACTTGCTACTATTGATCGGAGTCATGTGTCTCTTTTGCAGCCTAAGTGCAAGTTCGAGCATGGCCCCATTCCAGAATTTTGTTGTTGGAAATCAACTTTGGTAATCTCTTAGTATGCTCTTTTGTCTACTTCAATTCTTATTTCTTTTTCCGCTTATGTATACTTTGTTGAGGAGGTTCTGCCTTCTTTGAATTTTTTCTCTACTCCTCTTCCAAAGGTTGGGGGCACAACTCTTATTTCACCGCCTTAGGTCAAGTCACGTACCTCTTCTACTAAGGGGAAATATTTTACTCTTTAGAGGAGATCTTGACATCATCTACAATATTCATGTGGTTGTTTACTCTCGCCTCTCGGGAGCTATTGGATGAGAATGTGGAAGCTACCTTGTCCTTGGCTCTTGTTGTTGGTGTTGTGTTTGGTGTTGCTCTTTTTGTCATTCCTCTTTGGGTTTGTCCTCCCTCCTCATATGATTTACATTGGGAGGATGATGACCTATTGGTAGATGACCTGTAGGACAATGCCTCCTTTTTATTTATCTTTAGTATAGATTGTGTCTATTTGTGTTCCCTCATACTTGATTTATATGTTTGTTCCCTCTCGAAGAACCCAAGTTACTTTGTTAGTACTTGAAAATTAGAGGTTGACTATCTTTATCTATTGTGCTCTCCTATATGACCTACGTTACCCTATAGGTGCTTAAAAAACAAGGGATTTTCTATCATAAAAACTTCTATTTGTCAATCCGTTTTCTTTTATCTATCATCTTTTACTTTTTGATATCAAAGATGATGCAAAGCCTTGGGGGCATTTAGGTTCTCTTCCATGTTGACCTGATTTTTATTTTCTTTTTGTCTTCATGCACTTTGTTTATATGATCCGTAATGTTTGGTACCATGATGAAACACTCATATGCAACTATACACATCATTTCATTTCATTGTTATGGGTTTTGATGCTAAATCAATGGATCCCCCCTTGTGTTTTTGTTGATGTTGTGGGTCTTATGTGTCATTCACTAAAAATCACATTCCACATAAACATCTCATTATGTTAACATGATGCAACGTCTCTTATCCTTAGAATGACATGTATGCTTTGGATACCATTTTAAGGGGGCCTGTCATATCTCTACATATTTGCATTTGCATCTTATGTCATCTATCCAATGATCTATTTTTATCTTTTTCCTTTGCGGGAGATAAACCACTTGTTATCTTTTGCCTTTGTGGGGACCAAACCACTTGATCTCTTTTTATCTCTTTCCTTTGTGGAGGAAAAACCACTATATAATTAATTATTGATCGATGCAAGCCACCCTATCATATGGCTATCTAGCATAACACAACTTGCTACCCATACTAGTGCATATCTTTTAATCATTATCCTATTATATTTGTGTCTTATAGTATCAAAAAGTTTCCTTTTTCATCTGACATGTTTGTTTGTAGCTGACATGTTTATGATAGAGCAAATTAACAAGATCTTATGAAGGTTTAAAACACTTTCCTAGGGGAATCTTTGGTTCAAGGATTTTGCTTCCCTTCCGTGTCTTTGTAAAATAATTCCAACCTTTATCTCTACTTTAGCTTCACATCTCATAACAATGATATGCTCGCTAAAGTGGGGGAAAAATGTAACGTCATAAATTTCACCCTGTGCAATTCCACATTACACAAATACCTTCACTTTATGCTCATTGGAGAAAATCTTCACCTTTTTTTCCTTTTCTCTTGCATGGCCTTCTTAGTCAGCCTTTGCCTTGAATTTTTCCCAACTTCATTAACCATTGACTTGTGGACACTAGCATGTCATGGAGACATCTGGGCACTAGGCTAGTGTCGCATGAATCTGTAGATTGAAAGTGGATGTTTGAGCATTAGGCCTATGATTGGCAAGGTTTGTAATGGCTCTGTTCATTTCCATTGACAACGGATTCAATCCCAAGCTTTTTATCTAGCCTGGGGAGCTTCATTTTGGCTCTCTAGAAACTGATTGAAATCTCTTGGATACTCTTTGAGCTCTCACAACCTACAACTTCTTGATTATTGTTCTTCCATCCCACCTTTTTTGCATGTCATTTTTCTCACCAGCACCTTCGCAAATGTATATTGAAGGATTCATGGTGCTTACGTTCACACAAATAGGCTCTTGTTATCTTGGTATTGAAGGGGAGTCTCTTCCTCTTTGTTTCCATTGTTGCATTGTTTCTCCATAGCATATCTTTTGTTGTCTTTCTTTCATAATTAGTTTAAATATAATTTATCAATCTATCTATCTTGGCTATCCATGGAGGTGGAAACACCAAAATGGGGGTTTGACTATGACAGACCTCTAAAACATAGCCCCAAGTCTTTGTTTGCCTTATGTGTAGGGTTTTGAAGTAAACTCAAGAGCTAACTTGAGGCTTCATTCATGGATCGACTGTAAGACATTCTTCCCTTTTCTTTTTATCGCTGTCACATTTATTATTATAGTCATTTTTGGTTTCCATCACTCTTTTAATTAGCTTAAAGGTATATCTGGAATATATGTTTGGTCTTATTGTAAGTTTTGCATGCTTATGTACTTTATCCATATAGGATGTTAGCACGCCATGGTGTCATCCCTAACCCACAAGTGTCCTCAGGCAGAGACTATGTAGAAGTAACCAGGGAGTCTGTGTGCCTTATTCTTTTACATTCGATAGACCTTCTATCTAGTAAACTCCATTATAGGTAGTCAAGAAGTCTCTATCTCCTGCTCACTAGAGCTAGTTTAGTGAGGTGGAGTAGGTTTATTTTCTCCTTGGAGTTTTCATCACCTTGAGGGTGTTGAATTTCCTCCTCCACACTTCTTAATACTTATTGTAGAAGATAAGCTATTGCATAATTCCATGATTGACTCTAGAACTTGTACAAGTGTCATGCCTAAGCAAATAATAGAGCCTCTTAAAATAGAGTATGAACCCTTGGATAGAGGATTTATGCAGTTAGATGGGAAGAAGGTCTAGGCTATAGGAATAATTAAAGATCTCCCCCAAACTCTTTATTCTCACCCTAGTGTCATAGTTCTGCAAGAGGTGGTAGTAATCAATATTCTCCCTATCTTTGGCCTTTTCTTGTCCTGAGATTTTATAACAAAAATAGGAGGTTGCATGTCCCTTGATTGGTCTCATTTGATATTAAGGACCAAGTATGGATCTAAACTTAAGGGTTTTTCTAAAGATTTGCACTCTAAGTACATTGTTGATGATGCCATGATGAACTTTAAACCTACCCACACTTCCTTTTCTAATAATGAGATGTACTATGTTGAAATGCTAGAAGAGGAATAAGTAATTGGAAATAGAAGTGCAAAGGAGGAGGTTCTAATAAATTAATTTATAGATATTGATTGTTTTGGAAATTATCATGCCACTGATTTGGGTACTTATGTAATTTATAATGAAAATCATCCTATTCCTCAAATCACTAAGGGACATAAAGATGTTCCTAATAGTGATTGCAATCATGCATTTGAGTTGTGGAATATGTACTTTGATGGTGCAAGGTGTAGATAGAGCTCTGAAGATGGTGTATGTTTGATGTCCTTGACTAGAAGAGTTTTCTACTTCTAGTTCACTTGTACCAATAATGAAGCTAAGTATGAGGGCCTACTCAACAATTAAGCTTGGAAAAGATTATGGAAATAAAACAATTGAATATCTTTAGAGACTTGGAGCCGATAGTAAAACAAGTGCATAATAAATCCACTATGAAGAATGTTCACATGCACTCTTATAGGAATAGGGACTTGATTGAAAGTTTCAATGCTTTCGACATTCGAGTTGTTCCTCAAAAGAATAATGTTAGAGCAGATTCATTGACAACAATTGGTTCTCCATTTGATCTAGTGACAAAATTACTAAGAAAAAAGCATCCAATTTAGGTGATTGTTAGACCAACAATCTTGGATAACAACTAGAATTGGCAAGTATTTGAAAGTGATGCTCAAATTGCCATGTTTAATCAAAAATCATGCGAGTTTGCAGAGCAATTGCAACCCAAAATCAAAGAAGCTTATGAAGATCAAATTATTTAGCTCAAGAGTAATAATCTTCTAAAGAGACTAATCATGTTGGAGAACATTTTTTACTATGATGATACAAGAAATGACAAATGAAAGTTTGTCATAGATAAAGGAGATTATGCTAACCTTGATGCTGGAAATAACAAAAAGTTAAAGGTTGGAAATGTTCTACCATAAAAGATGAAGACAAGTAGATATACTTCTATGAAAGTATGATGGAGTAGTGACATGGACTTATGGTGATCTAAAAGGGTACGACCGTAGTATAATTAAGCATACTATTGAGCTATTTGAATGTACCAAGCTAGTCTAACATAAGAAGAGGCCTATAAATAAAAAAATTGACTTTCTTATGGCTCAAGAATTGAAAAAAACTTGTTGATTCTCAAAAAATATATTCTATCAAGAATAGCACGTGGGTATCCAATTTAGTTCTGGTCCGAAAACAAAATGGAGATATCTACTTGGCATGGATTTTTGGAACCTCAATAGAGTTGTTATCTATCAAAATTGCACCCTTGCTAAGATGCAAAACTTAGAACTTTGGAGAAAGATGACATCCTTCCAGGTTTGTGGGTCACCTATATTGGAAAGAACCTCTAGAGAAGGCCGACTTCTTAATTTGCACTCACCTAAAATAAACTACACTATTTGAATTCATGAATAAAGAAAGAAATTTTCAATATGCACAACTGTAAACTCTTGTTTCTTGGAAGACCATTTGCCTTGAATTTATTGCTTCGGTTGATAACATCTCTTACTTGTGTGAGCACTTAGCATAATCAGATATGCACTTTTTAACTTTGCAATGTAAATGTTGTACTAGCTCTACCTGATTGAGCTAGAAGAAAAATTAGGTAACATTTTAGGCATTTTTTGCTAAATGCTTGCCTGATAAGCCTCATAGACCAGTTGCCTGAACTTGTCCATTGGGCATGGAGTCATTCTGATTTGTCAAAAAAATTGAAAAAAATCTCTTTTACATTGTTGTAATCACTAACACTGTTGTAACTCACTTACACTGCTAATCCATTGATTACAGGTGTATGGTTCGTGACAGTGAACTAGCCACCTCACTGTCATGAATTATATGTGTAATTGATGAATTAGCAGGGTAACAACAAAACACCTTCTTATTCACTACATACTACTATGATTTATTACAGTTATATGAAGGAGATATTTATTATGTGCAACAGTGAATATATAAATTCCCTATTTTATATGATGAATACCTTCCTTATATAACTACAATGCATTACATTAGTATTATCCTTATTAATCCTACAGAACTACATGCAAAGCACTTAGGGAAAGTGAAAATTATATTTAATCTATGTGCAACAACACTTATTGGAATGGAAACCTATCCTAACCTAATCTATCAAAAAAATAAAATCACTTAAACAAAACCATTGACAGGTACCTTGAAATAGTTGCCTTTTCTTCCCAATTTGCAATACTTTACATCTCTTTGGGCAGCTACAGAGAGATGAAGAATGAATATAACCACAAAAAATAGCTGCAATACTTCTTGGAGACCATACACAACCTCACTTACCCACTCATGTTGATCATTCATGCTGTCTTAAAATGGATAAGACAATTGGGTATACTTTCATTCATTTGAAACCTCATGCTTGGGTGCAAGAATGACATGTGATGCATTGTTGGACTCCATAATAGAAAGATGCCTGATATGACATCATCTTGAAATATTGGGACTAGTTGCTTCCTTTTCTTATTTTATCATGATGGTATCCTTCATTTTTCTCTCCTGGTGTTGTTGTGGGAAAAGAAACTGATTTAAAACTTCATGGATTTATTCTTCTTTAAAAGAACCTTCACCTTGCATGATAGATTTCCATGTTGATTCCTCCTTTGTGGTCAAAGAACTATCCTCTTCTGTTAGGACAACTAATAATTCATCAAAGCTATCAACTCTCAGAAGGCTCTTAGGGACAACTGGTTCAAGATCATTCTTCTCAATATTACCCAAGAAAGAACACCCCAAAATAGGATTTTCTTCTTCAATTAAGGAAGGCAAATGTTTAAACAATGGGATAACCTCCTTCAACAAAATTTCAATCAATATATCAGCCTCAATCTCTTCTGTACAGTAGAAAGGAAGCTCCTCCAACTAGCAAGATCTTGTGTATTAACTTCATGAGAAGTTTCTTGACTTGGTAGAATGGACTTCTCCTCATCAAGACCATATTCTGTCTCCTGCCCCTCATTTGGTTTTTCTAATTTGGCAGCACAAAAGGGGTTGAAAATGGTTATCTCCTCCTCATCTTCACTTGAAATATGCTCTTCTTCACCTATGTAGCCTTCATCTACCCTTCATACAACAGGTCTTCCTTTGAAAAGGGAGATGGTGGGAGGGAAAAAAGGTTTACTTGATGAAGTAGAATAATCATGCTCATTGCTAAGTTGACTATGCGACATTATGGAGTGCTCTTGGTTATGAGTTGGTCATTGGATTGAAAAATTACTCTCAAAACTTGGAATTTTGATAGGAGGCTTATTTGAGGATTCAAAGCTTTTTCCTATTTAAAACTAGGAAAATTTGACTTGGAACCCTCTTCATTTAAAGGATGATTCGTTATTATAGAACTAGTTGAACTAAAACTAGGACTGCAAGGGACTGACTAGGTTTCATACATTTGTGCCTCCACCTCCCATTGATGAATATGAGCTTGATAAGCAATCACTTCCTGCTACATATTATTCTCCTTCTCTCTATTAATAGCTACCCATTGTTCTAACTTTTTATACTCATCTTTCTACTACAACATTTCTAATTTCTCTTCAAAAGAAAGCTCATCTTGTTTGAAACTTAATATATTAAACCTCAAAATCCCTTCTTCAAAGAATGGATTTGGAAAGAAAAGTGTTGACTGGTGTTCTAACTTTTGAGCTTGAGCAGGTAATAATCTCATTTTCTCCTCCTTTGTAGCCAACTCCCTTGCAAGAGACTTCGTACTATTTCCTTTGCATCTTCATCTCCTGCTGTTGAATATAAGCTTGATAAGCAAGCTCTTCCTGTTGCATATCAAATTCTTGTTGCCTTTTGATAGCCTACAATATCTTGGTCCAATCAAGCAATATGTTCTTGATATTTACAATCTCCAGTCTCTCATCATTTTGGGTCTGATTGGGAAAATGATATTGTTGATTTGGTATAAAATGGGATTTTTGAGGCTGGTTATGGGCATACACTAGCTGCCATGGAGTTTCTGCTTGGGTGGGTGAGTGGCAGGAATATGAAACTTGTTGATTGCCTCCTGTAGAAGAGGTATTATGACTAGAATTAGCTATTGGTTCAATCTGATATAGATAACAAGGAGGTGTAGGAGCAACATCTTCATGGTATGATGGGTTATAGAATGTATTAGCACTTTGTTTACTTGAAACCAACAAAGAATCTTTCCAAGGTTGCCAGGTGTGTAAATAAAATACCTTGTAAAGGCCGAAACCCCTTTTGTACTCTCCAAACAGCAGTAGAAAAATGTATAAAAATGGACTGAGAAACAATTCACAGTCCCACCAAGCATGCCAAAAATTGTTCACTCAAAATTGCACCCTTGCTAAGTTGCAGAACTTAGCACTTTGGAGAGACATGGGATCCTTCCAGGTTCGTGGGTCACCTATATTGGAAAGAACCTCCAGAGAAAGTCGGCTTCCTAATTTGCACTTACCTAAACTAAACTACACTATTTGAATTCATGAATAAAGAAAGCAATTTTCAATATGCACATTCATAAACTCTTATTTCTTGGAAGAACATTTTCCTTGAGTTTATTGCTTTAGTTGATAGCATCTCTTACTTGTATGAGCACTTAGCATAATCAGATATGTACTTTTTAACTTTTCAATGCAAATGTTTAACTAGCTCTACCTAACTGACCTAGAAGCAAAATTAGGTAACAAGAGCATCATTAATAGATCATTACACATTGCCTTCCGTGGAGCAAATCTTGTAGATAGTTGTAGGATAAAAAAAAATTCATTTCTTGATGATTTTTCAGGATACATTTAGGTATGGGTAAAAGAAGAGGACCATCATAAAACAACATTTACCACAAAGTGGGGAACCTTTGCATATGCCAAAATGTTATTTGGTCTTTCAAATGTTGGTGCCACTTTCCAACATGTAATGGATATTGCTTTTAATGATTTAATAAAATTAATAACCCTTATTTATCTAGATGATCTCACCATATTTTCAAAGGAGAAAGAAGATCATTTTGATCATCTTGGCAAAGTCGTCAAGAGGTGCGAAGAGTTTGGAGTATCATTAAACCCCAAGAAATGTGTATTTGGAGTCCCACAAGGGAAATTGCTCGGATACGTTATGTCTAAAGAAGGAATCTCCATTGATCTTGAAAGAGTAAAATCCATTAAAGACTTGCCTCTATTAGTGAACAGAAAGGGGGTACAATGTTTCCTGGGAAAGATTAATTTTGTAAGCAAATTCATTTCTAATTTTATAGGATTGGTTAGACCGATCACTATCATGCTACGAAAAGATTAGGAATTTAAGTGGACTCCAAAGCGAAGAATGACATTTGAGAAGATTAAAGAAGTTTTCACCTTAGCTCCAATGTTGGTTAATCCAAAATTTTCAAAAGATTTTATAATATATGTATATGACAACAAGAATAGCATAGTTGTAGTATTAATGCAAAAAGATGAAGGAAAAGGGGAGCATCTAATTTCCTTCAATTTGAGGAAAATTAAGAGATATGAAGCCAAATATGATGTTGAGGTCCAACCCACCAATGTGATCCATGCTAAAGGACTTTGAATATGTAGCAAAAGAGAATGAATCTTTGGTAGAAGAAGAGTTACCAAAATTGGTTTTGGTTAACCAATTCGAGTCCACAAAGGATTAGATCATGAATATAATTAATTTTATGCAAACTAGAAGATATTAATTTGATCTCCCATCATATAAAAGTTGTTTTTATAGATTTCAAAGTGTCGGCTATGCTTTGGTGGAAGGTTTGCTTTTTTAAAGAATCCTTGACGGTATTCTACTTTGCTGCATGGACAAAAAGAAAGTACAAATAATCCTTGATGAATTATATAATAGCCATGAAAGAGATCTTTTTTGAATAAAAAATGACCACTCTCAAGATCATACGTGCAAGATATTTCTAGCTTTCACTGTTTGGAAATTGCAGTCATTGGGTCAAAAAATGTCAAAATTGTTAATTTTTTGTTGGGAAATGTAAGAACTCAGCTATGCCCATGAGTCCAATTGTAGTTGGTGCTCCTTTTCTCAATGGGGATTGGAATTTATCAAAATTATTAATCCAACATCTAGTGCTAGACATAAATGGATCTTAACAATGACAGTATATTTCACCCGATGGACCAAAGCAGTACCTTTGAAGAACGACATTGAAAGTGAAATTGTCAACTTCCTTAAGGAATCGGTAACAAGTTTTGGCTCCCCTTAAACCATCATTTTTGATAATTCATAGGCCTTTGTGGTATTGAAGATGTCCAAATTTGCATTAAAACATGGAGTATTGCTTAAGACTTCATCAAATTATTACCCTCAAGGAAATGGGCTTGTAGATTTAACAAATAAGAATTTGATTAGATTGATCAATCGAATAGGCTTTAAGAATCTACAGATGGAATTATGATCTCATCAAATCACTTTGAAGAAAGTGTTGAAGGAATCTCCATATAAATAGTATATAGAAAAGAAATTGTGCTGCCAATTTCCACAGAAGTCCTAGTGCTACAATTTCTCAAGTGTTTGGAAGTTGAAAGAAATAAAGCCATTAACTTAATGATAATAAAGTTGATTGTGATAGTTTTGATACTTAATGTTAAGTATAGATGCCAAGCTAATAAGATGAGAGGGGGGGGTGAATCATACAAACTTAATCTTCCATAAAAACAACAGATTCAACCTCGGTAACTTATACTTCAGTAATATAACCAAAACTGCTAAACATGCAAACTCATAAGCATATAAACATCATAGCACTCATAACACCAGATTTAATGTGGAAACCCAAATAGGGAAAAACCACTGTGGGATTTCGGACCCACTAAGACATATACTCTTTTAGAGTATGCTCAGTTAAAAGCAAATCCTGTTAAAGATTACAAACACATTGCTAGATGTGACATGGTTAAGGGATTTCCCTCAGATCTGTTAGGATCTTCACCTTGTTAGAAGTGACCTTATTAAAGGATTTCAAACACTCAATCAAAATGTCACCTTGCTAGAGGGTTTTACAAATAAGACTGTTAAGTCCACTCGGTTAAGAGATTTTCTGTCACTTTACAAAATAACAGTAATAAAAATCTATCTGCAACTTCACATCTAAAATGCTAAAGCAAATTCTTATTTGCTCAATACAATTTAGTCATAGGACTTATCTTGTCCATCTGTTGGGCTCTATACTCTGTTATTCAAATAGGTCTTCAAGCTTCTATGCTCGGTAATCACTATGTAGCATCCCTGTGCATACACTTGCCCGCATGCATTGTTTATCAACAGTTCCTTATTTATAAACAATTTGCCAATCGCTTAATCTCCTTGATCACATATCCCATGATAAATCATAGCCATCAGATCTTCAAACTTGACCAGGTTCAATGTATCCTTCGATCTGAAAATGTTTTACCCTGCCTTGGAACTTGCATACATTTCTTGGAACTTGTGCTAGGGTATTGTGGTTCAATCTGAACTATAGATCTTCCTGCCGATTTTCCTTTGCCATAGATTTTTTAACAAACTTCATGCACAACATACCAATCATTTAATCATAACCATCTCGTCAGCTTCCTTCATTAAATAATGCTTTTATTCATTCAATGCATTTTGTTATTACTCGGTTGCAATTCGGTAGACATTCCACCTTCATTAACCGATAGCGATAACCTTAGGGTATACCGACTAGGTTCCTTAGGGTTTACCGACTAGGTTCTTTGCTCAGTAACATAGTATAGTATTAACCTTACAATCAACAACATATGTAGGATATCAAAACAATCTAAACATTATGATCTCATCATTGTCTAACTCGGTAATAGTTTCCCATTGAATAACTTATTCCTCCCCTTATTCATCACATTCTTTCTGTGTCTTTTACCGACATCTTTATACTCATCAAATCATACTTGTTAAGATATGGCAACATCATGCTGAATTAGAAAATCAATTTCTTGACATCAATGACAAAATAATAATTTTAAGACAGTAAACATCCTTTAGCAGTTATATCCATAATCATCAACAACCTTCTCAATATCCTTATTGAAATGCCAACAGTCTCTCATTGTCTGTTATAATACCAACAATCTCCCCCTTTGGCATTGATGGAAAAACCAATTGATATGACCTAATTGATTCGGATTGCTGTGAGATTATGGCATGCTAAAATGCTCTCCCCCTATCATTAGTCTTCTCCCCCATATAATAGTCTTCTCCCCCTTTGACAACAATGCCAAAAAGTAAAGAACTAAAACATAATTTCTTCCTATATGAAGTGATTTCCTGCTGTTATGTGTCAACTTAGTCTCGGTCAGAGCATTTTGTCTTCAATTCCTGTTCCCTGTAATTGTTTCCTGCACACCTTTAGAAAACCTCCTAAAGTGTGTAAATCAACATCAACTCCTAAAAGATATTCTGTAGAGTCATCGAATTGATAATTTCACCGAACTCGGTCAATGAATAGAAGATAGGGGTAGGACCCCTAACTTACTTCTGAGATACTCAAAAGTGTCCCTTGGCAGTGGCTTGGTGAAGATATCTGCTATTTGTTCCTTTGTGCTAACATACTCCAACACCACTTTCTTCTCTTGAACTTCTTCTCTAAGATAATGATATTTGATAGAGATGTGCTTTGTCTTAGAGTGCATAACAAGATTCTTTGAAATGTTAATGGCACTAGTATTATCACAAAATATAGCTATTGGCTCGGTAACTTGCTAATTTATTCCATCCAATAGTTGTTTGATCCATGCTATATTGGTACAATTCAATGATGTAGCAATGTATTCAACTTCTGTTGTTGACTGTGAAACACATCATTGTTTCTTGCTAAGCCAACTCACTAGTCTTTCTCCTAAAAAGAAAGCTCCTCCACTTGTGCTTTTTCTGTCATCAATGTTGCTTGCCCAATCAGCATCAGTATAAACTTTTAAATCAAAAACATTTCCTTTATGATATACTAAGCCATAATCCTCAGTGCCTTTCAAGTATCTAAAAATTCTCTTGATTGTTGTCATGTGTGTTTCCTTGGGATCTGCAAAGAATCTTGCAACTATACCTACTGCATGTGCTATGTCTAGCCTATTGTGAACAACTTATTGTAGCTTTCCAATCATGGATTGGTAAAGTGTCTCATCAACAGATGCAGATTCATCATTCTTTGATAGTTTACAATTGGTAGTAATAGGAGTACTTACTGGTTTTGAATCCTCCATTCCAAATTTCTTCAAGATTTCCTTTATGTACTTGCATTGAGTAATGAAAATCTCATCTTTCATTTGCAAGTATTTGTAAACCTATAAAATACTTTATCTCACCGATTAATGACATCTCAAATTCTTTGCTCATTTCATTTCCAAAGTTCTTGCATAAAGAGTCATTTCCACAAAAGATAATATCAGATCAACAAATATGGCCGAGATCAGTATTCCATTTTCATCATTTGTCATCTACATATTGTTATTTTCACTTGTCCTTATAAAACCAATCTTGATCAGATAGGAGTGCAATCTTTCATACCATGCTCTAGGTGCTTGTTTCAAACCATATAAAGCTTTTTTCAATTTACATACCTGATCATTATTCTTGTTTTCAACAAATCCTTCAGGTTGTTCAATAATAACTTCTTCTTCTAATATACCATTCAGAAATGCAGATTTGACATCCATTTGATATACCTTGAAATTCTTGTAAGTAGCATATGCCAACAATGTTCTTACTCCTTCAAGTCTTACCACAGGTGCAAAAGTCTCACCATAATCAATTCCTTCTTCTTGAGCATAACCTTTGCAAACTAGTCTTGCTTTATTTCGAATGACCTCACCTTTTTCATTCAGCTTGTTTCTGAAAATCCACTTTGTACCGATTACATTTTTGTCCTTCGGTCTTGCGACCAGTGTCCATGTGTCATTCTTCTTGATTTGATCAATCTCTTCTGTCATAGCATTTATCCAATCTTCACTATTAAATGCCTCTTTCACTATTCTCAGTTCAAATTCAGATATCAAACATGTGTTCTATCTCAGTTTGTTCCTTGTCATCACTGGATCATCCTTATCTCCTATAATTTGACTTGATGCATGATGTCGTCTGACATACTTGGCTAATACAGGCTCGATAGGCTCTATATGATCTTCTTCATCACTCGATAACTGGATATTCTCTTCATTTTCTTCAATAGTGCTCTCGGTAAGGCTTGTCGATTGAACATAGACAAATCCTTCATAATCTTCTGGTTATTTGGAATTTCCTTCATCATTTCTTTATGCAAATTGATCAATTTTCACATTTGTACTTTCTACTATTTTGTTAGATGATTTGATCAGACATTTAAATGCTTTACTTCTAGAAAAATAACCAAGAAATGTTCCTTCTTCACTTTTCTGATCAAACTGTCCATTTCTATCATCTTTGTGAACATACTTGTAGCGTCGTAAATTGTACGCACTTGCTAAAGCAGTACAATTTCACACCTAGTTTAGCACCCGCCTTGGCACAATTTGCATTTTGCATTGCGTTTCCCCTTTAGCACTTAATTAATCAAATTAATTAGGTCTAAGGTCCTATTTCATCGTCCTCCACATCATAAAGGTGGGCCCTTTCATTAAAGTGTGCCCCTTTTCATTTTATTCCTCCAATACATCATCTAATCAAAAACCCTAATTAGGCCTTCTTTTGAACTTGGGGGCTTGATTTCGGGGTTCAAAACATCTCGAAATCACCTGTAACTTCGGGATTCTCTCTAAAATCATCATATCCGATGGCCCTGAAAATTTGGTGAAAAGTTGTCCGGACCATGGCGCTCGGAGTGCACACGGTCCCGGACATTTTTCTCGAAATTTTAGGAGCGCGATCCAATCATAAAATAAAGCTTAACCCCAAGAAATTGGCAGGATATTCAATCTCTAGGTCGGCCAAAAGTTGGAATTAAGACCTAGGGTTTCATACATAAGGGCTCTCTTTCTTCATTGGAAAGGAGGGGAATTTTGGTTTTCAGGACCTTCTATGCAACGAAAGAGTAGATCTTTGAAGACTTCAACAACACTCAACATCCGTCCATCAAGAATCCATCAATTTCATTCATTTAGGGCTTTGAAGGCATTGAAGAGCAATAAGGGATCACTGACTGAAGATTGGCGTGTATCCCCCCCCTTGGGGTTGGGTATGATTTCATGTTGTTTTCATGTCTTTGCATAAGCTTTCTTACATCATTTGTATTCATGCTTTAGATCACTCTACATCTTGATTTGGAGCATTTACATTGTCATTTACAAGCAATTAGGGTTTACTTTCTAGGTTGCTCTAGTTTGCTTACTTGCATTTTAGATCTTGCACACACACAAGGTCTGCACACACACTACTTTTACAATACAACTTGGCTATTCGTGGAGGTGGAAATCACCAAAGCGGGGGTTTGACTAAGGCAAAACCTTATATAGCTGCGCAAACACCTTTTCAGATATAAGTGCAGATTTCGGGATTCAGACGACGCCGCAAGTTGCAGATCCGAAAGAAGGAGATGGAGACTGAACCATACACCAAGTTTCAGAGCAGAAGACCAGGACAGGGGCATGGGGCCCTGGTCCCTGGGACAGGGGCGCTGGGTGCCCTGGTCCTCCTGACAGACAGCAAGTTTTGGCAGTTCCGATAGTTTTCCAGGTTGCAAAGTGGCAGTTTCAGGTGCAGGTCAGGAACAGAATCAGGACAGTGGCGCCCGCACCCCCATCCTGAACATTTTCACTCAGATTTTGACTCCGGGTATGCATCTGCATTCTTGTCTTGTCCTTGTGTTTGTAGCTTTCCATTGTTTAAGTTCAATTCTGCAATCTTGTTATTAGTTCATACTTGCATTTTGGGGTTAGGAATTGAACTTGCATAATCTTACCTTTCAATTACAACAAAGGAATAGAAACCCTAATAGGTAGCCCGTGGCTCTCTCTTTCACCAAAAAGAAGTAGCCAATTGTGTGATACCTCTAGGCTCTTTCGTATTCTGTAATGTGTGTCAAAAGGTAGGATTAGGACATGTTAGCCTAGTCTCGCTTTTTCCCCCACACATTTTGGTGAACCCAATGTGAAATGAATTATTTCTTTCTCCCACATTGCATTTGTTAGATCTAGATCTAGATTTAGTGTGTTTCATTTAAGTTTCATTTTCAAAAAAAAAAAAAAGGAAAAAAAAAAAAAAAAAGAGTGTGTTTCTTTGCTTCTTTGCATTGTGTGTCTAAGTTTTATGCAACTTTTATTTCAAAATGTCGGATTTTTATTTGCAAGATGTTCATATTTATGATGATGTATGCAATTATGCCGATTATGAGTATAGCCAAGATGAATTAGATGAAGCTTTAGATGAGTTTTTGAATCCTAAAGAGGCCAAACCTTCATTTTATCAAAAATTCATAAACCTTATTACTATGCCATTTCGTTGTGATGAGAAAGATAAGTTGAATGATTCCTCTCAAGGGTACATTCCTATCAACTCTTCCACTGAATCTAGTAACATGGTTGTTTTCAATAATCATCTCTATGAGGAGATGTCTCCTTTTGAGTCAAAAGATAAACCTTTTAATAGATATGATCATGCTTTGTTGGATGATGCTCTTGATGACTTTGTGGCTTTATCGAAATCTCTAAACAAGAACAAAACTTCTAAATTAGTTAACATGATAAACCTGAATGAGCATAATAAGCCTCTCTTTGAAGTCCAAGGTGCTTGTCCTTCTACCACCTTTCAAATTCCTAAATCACCTCTCCTTACTATCCAAGGGGGGTATGATTCCTTTCTTACTCCAAATAAACCTATCATCGCTGTGCAAGGAAGAAAACCTATAAGTCCTTATAGTTATGCCAAGCAATTAACTAGAGAGAGTTATCATGCGGTTGCCCATACTTATCATACTAGAAATAATAGGCAGCCTAATCCTCCTCCGGTTACTCCAGTTTCTCTTCCTAATCCTCAACCAATTCTTCCGCAAGCTCCACGTATTTCACAAGTTCTTAGTAAGGAATATGATCTCATAGAACAACTTAAAGCTACCCCTGCTAAGATATCCCTTTGGGATTTGATTCAAACTTCTTCCGCTCATCACGGAATGTTACAAGATGCTTTAAAAGATTTGAATGTTCCTCCACCGAATACATCTAGTAATATAGTGTCTTTGGTTAACTCTGTGATGAATCCTAAAGCTCATATTGTGTTTACTCAAGATGAGTTGCCCACTAGTGAAATTCAACATCAATATGATCCCTTGATGATTGTGGTTATCATAAATGATACTGCTATAAGACGAACACTAGTAGATAATGGCTCTGGTCTTAATGTGTGTAGCATTAATCTCTTGCATAAGATGAATGTGGATACATCCCTAATTGAGCCTGACTCTCGTCCTATTCGAGGCTTTGATAATGTGGCTAAAACTTCATTAGGTACTATCACCTTACCCGTCACAGTGGGGCCTGTTACTTTGCCTACTCCTATCCATGTTATGTCGAGAAATCTAACATACAACTTGCTATTAGGGAGACCTTGGATTCATAGTATGCAAGCGGTCCCCTCTACATTGCATAGACAAGTTAAATTTATTTATAATAATAAGACATATACCTTGATAGGTGATACTAATTTCCAAGCTTGTTTACAAACATCTACTTCCAAAGGGGGTTCTTCTAAGCCTTCCTCGTCTAGCGATGACTCTTTAAACAAGATACCTATCGATGAATCCTCGCTCTCTGATGATCGAAATTCTTTGGATGAGTCTGGAGCTCCTGAAGAAGATTATTCTCGACTTGAATCTACACATAAGAAGGATTTTGATCCTGAGAAGGTTCTCGCAGAAGATGATTGGGGATCTCATGATTTCAATCCCACCTTTGTAGGTGAATATAAGGTTCCTTCTAGAGAGCTTAAAGCTGAAAAGAAGGAAGAAGCTAAAAATCAATCAACATTACCTGAGCCTATGAGCAATAACTTCGTGGCCGCTTCTCAAACTTCTTCTCCTCACACTTCCAATTCTGAAGGGTTTGATTCTTTGTCTTATGAAAAACCACCTTCTCTTTCTGAAATGGCTGATCGTTATGGTCGTGGTTTTCGTATTCTAGCTAAGCATGGGTATAATGGAAATGGTTGTGGCGCTCACGAACAAGGAATAAAGGTTCCTCTAGAGAATAATCTTTATGATTATGCCTTTGGACTTGGTTATAATCCCTGCAAGCGCACTAAAGCTTCTAGAAGACCATGTATTAGTGTTAATGTTATTTCTACATCTCTACCAATGAGACACCCTGAGTATATTGATCCTTCGTATGCCTGTGCTTTGGATGTTTTTCCTACCGATGATGCTTTAGCTGAGTTTTTAGGAGCATATGATACTCTTCCTCGTTATCATCACAATAGGGGATTCCCTTATTGTTTGAACACTGAAGCCTATTTTGGAAAAGAGACTGATAACGATGAGATTGTGAAAGAATTCCCTCAGTTAAAGGATACTCCTCAACAAAGTAATCTTCTTATAAGCAACACCATTGATGTTAAGATGGATTCTGGCAATGAAGAAAAAGTTATTAAAATTGGAAAATGTCTGGACAAAGAGGAACAAAAACAATATGAAGATTTGTTGCGTGAATTCCCTGAGATCTTTGCTTGGACATATTCTGACATGCCTGGTATAGATCCTAAGATTGTCACTCATAATATTGTCTTAGTTCCTGATGCTAAGCCCGTGAAACAAAAGATTCAAAAAATGAATCCTAAGGTGGCTTTGCTTGTTAAGGCTGAGATTGAAAAATTATTGGAGGCTAGATTTATCCGCCCTATTGATTATTCCCCATGGATTTCAAATATTGTCGCTGTGGCTAAATCAGATAATAAAATAAGAATGTGTACTAACTTTCGAGATTTAAATAAAGCTTCTTTGAAAGATGATTTTCCCCTCCCAAACATTGACATGATAGTTGATTCTACAGCAGGACGTGCTTTGTTATCCTTCATGGATGGTTTTTCAGGATACAATCAAATTTTCATTAATCCTCAAGATCAATTCAAAACTGCTTTCACCACTCCTTGGTGTACATTTTGTTGGGTAATGATGCCTTTCGGACTTAAAAACGTCGGCGCAACTTATCAACGAGCGATGACCCTTATCTTTCACGATTACATGCATAAGATTTTAGAAGATTATGTTGATGATGTTTTAGCCAAATCCATTCTCCGCATAGACCATATTAAGATCCTTCATCAAATCTTTGAAAGGATTTGTAAATATCACATGCGCTTGAATCCCCGAAAATGTGTTTTTGGTGTGGATAGTGGAAAACTATTAGGATTCATAGTTTCGCATCATGGGATTGAGGTGGATACTAAGAAAATAGATGCTATTGTCAACATGCCACCTCCTAGAAATGTGTCTCAACTCAAAAGCTTACAAGGAAAGATTCAAGCTATTCGTAGGTTTGTATCTCAACTTGCGGATCGTACTTTTCCTTTTACACAACTTCTCAAAAAGAATATCACTTTTCAATGGAATGAAGATTGTCAGCAAGCATTTGAAGATTTAAAAGTGTATTTGGCTAATCCTCCTATCCTTCAACCTGCCGAACCTTCTAAACCCTTTCTTCTTTATACAACTACTTCCTCTTATGCTCTTGCAGCATTATTGGCACAACATGATAAAGATGGTAAGGAGTGTCCGGTTTATTATATAAGTCGTACCTTACTCAATTATGAGACCCAATATTCTGTGATAGAAAGACAATGCTTGGCCTTGGTGTTTGCGACTCAGAAATTGAGACATTATCTTTTAAATTCAGAAGTCCACGTCATGGTAAGTTTGATCCGTTGAAGCATCTTTTCTCTAAAACTGATTTATCCGGACGCCTAGCTAAGTGGGTTATGATGTTAACTGAATTTGACCTTAAATTTGTTTCACAAAGAGCAATTAAAGGGCAAGCATTGACCGATCACCTAGTTGAGGCCCCTTCACCTTTCTCCTTCCCTAACCCTGAGTCTTTTCCTGACGACTTCATTCTTTGTACAGAGAAGGATGAAACTTGGGAGTTATACTTTGATGGCTCTAAGTGTCGTATGGGATCGAGGGCAGGTGTTGTTCTGATTTCTCCTACAAAGAAGTCCATTCCCTTATCTTATCGTCTCAATTTCCTCTGTACCAATAACATTGCTGAGTATGAGGCTCTTATAGCAGGAATAAAGGCAGCCTTGGCTTTGAATATAAAACACATACATATTTTTGGAGATTCTCAACTGATTATAAGACAAGTAACAGGACTGTATCAAGCGAAACAAGACAAATTATCACAATATAAAGACCTTGCTATCTCTTTGTTACAAAAATTTGATTCTTACACCATGGAACCTGTTCCTCGAAAAGATAATCGACATGCGGACGCAATGGCATGTGTGGCTTCTCTGGTATCTTTAGAGGACCCTGTGGTTGATCTTAAATTTGTTATTCACAACCTTATTTCTCCAGCTATTGTAGATGATTCTAGCTTGGTGACATGTTGTGACTTTATAGACTCAAATGAATGGTATTCGAATATCGTAAGATACTTGACCGATGGTACCTTTCCTGATTCCGCCAATAGGAACACTAGGGCTAGAATTCGCAAGTTGTCCGCTAGATATATCATTCTTTCTAATGTTCTTTACCAAAGGGGTTATAACAGTCTTCTCCTTTGTTGTCTTAACAAATCAGAAATCCCTATTACTCTTGAAGAGGCGCATTCAGGTGCCTGTGGGGGGCATTTTGGAGGCAAATCCTTGGTTCAAAGGTTGCTTCGTATGGGATATTATTAGCAAACTATGCAGCAAGATTCTTTTTCATTTGTTAAGAAATGTCATCAATGTCAACAACACAATAATCTGATACATGCTCCTGCCCAAGAACTTCATTCTCATGTAGCTTCTTGGCCTTTCTCTGCATGGGGGCTGGATCTTATCGGTAAAATCTCTCCTCCTTCATCTCAAGGACATACTTTCATTATAACCGCAACAGATTACTTTACAAAGTGGGTAGAAGTTGTTCCCCTTCACTCTACTACTGCTGAAGTGATTTATCGATTTCTTCTAGAAAACATTATTTCTCGATTTGGGATACCTTCCACTATAATCTCTGATAATGGGACATCATTTAAGAACAAGGACGTGAAGAAATTCCTTGAGAAGTATCATATCAAACATCGATTTTCTACACCATACTATCCTCAATCGAATGGTCAAGCCGAATCATCCAATAAGATAATTGAACAAATTCTTCGTAAAACCGTGAATAAGCATGGTAAGGATTGGAGTACTCAGCTAATCTATGCTCTTTGGGCCTACCGAACGAGTGTACGAATTGCTACCGGAACTACCCCTTATAATCTTGTTTATGGTGCTGATGCTATTATGCCTTTAGATTTAGAGATTACATCACTTAGAGTTTCTCTCAAAGGTATAGTAGATGATGATGCTTATAGAGAGCAAAGACTTCAACAGCTTGAGATGCTTGATGAACAACGTATAAATGCTCTTGAGCATATTCAAGCATATCACAAAACTCTACAACGAAGCTATAATGATAAGGTTATTCAACGTTCCTTCTCAGTGGGTGACTTAGTTCTCTATGAGAATTAGCGCAATGTGAATGCCTTACCTAAAGAAAAGGGAAAATTTAGTCCTAATTGGCTTGGACCGTATATCGTTATTGAAGATTATGGATCAGGTGCTTATAAAATAGCGGGTGTAGATGGTACATCTCTTAAAGACCCTATAAATGCTATGCACTTGCGTAGATACTATGCTTAATTCCTCATTCCTTATCATTCATCTATTTCCTTTCTCACTTCTTCAAAATTGGATAATATGTTAGCATATCTTTGTTAGAGCAAATAGAATTAAATGATGTTTTGTTTAATCTATATTGCTTCGTTCCTGACAAGCGTGTTTCTTTACTTTATGGTTTGTCTTGAATTCATTTATGTAAATTGCAAAAGATTTACATTTTTCATTATGTTGGCATATTATACAATGTCTTTATGTGTTAAGTTGAATCGTGTCATGTTGTGTTTAAATTCAAATTAAATCACATTAGTTATATGATTCTTAGGCTTAACACATATTTTCTTCCCTATCATCAATGTAGTACTTGATCAAATATTTTAATTAAGTCACACATGTATCAATTTAATCATGGAGCATTGAGAAATCAATCACATGGAAATTAAATTCAGAACATACATATAAATCTACCAAATGTGTTAGCTTTAATCAAAACAAAAATATATACATTGTTTTAGGCATTAAAGATAACACGTTTGAGACAAAGAAGCATGTATATATATATATATATATATATATATATATATATATAAATATATATATATATATATATATATATGTGGATCAATATACAAAGGTAGGTCACTATACATCCAAAATGTGACCTACCCTACATCATAAGATCATCTCCTATCCCTAGGGTTGGTGGCTGGAGAGTGACGACTAGATGCTCCCTCCTGATCCAGTCGTGCAGGTGGACCCATAGGGGTATACCGTGATATAGATCATGAGTGACTCTGAGAGGAACTCCTACGATCCCTATCCATAAGGATCGCACGATACGAGGTAGCCTCGGCCTGAGCTACTACTAGATCACGCTGTGCCCGCTGAAGGTCCTCTGATAGAGCTCTCTCTCTCTCCCTCCATATCTCTACCTGTACTCAAAATGGGGAAAACAAATCATCATGCCGACCCGCATTCCCTTGAGGTCTATAAGCAACCTATGAGGAGCTAGGGATCTGCGCCGTCGTGGAGATATCTGTCACTGCTTGCTGGATCAGATAACGCCACTCCTGCACATTAGCTGTAGCAGTAGAACAAATCATGTATTAGTACCATTTTATATCATCAAAACATCAATCAATCAATATAAACCTACTATACCTAGATCTCCCTCACGCCAGTAGGGATCATGATATGGTAGCATCTGTGACTGGGAACTACTAGGCTCCCCATGCTCGAATGATCTGTGCGCGATGGGTACAGGTCTCCGTATCACCTCGTGTTCCCCCTTTTGGGGAATAACGGGAGGATCTAAGGCTATGGTATCATCTCCTAAATGATGGGGAGCTGCATCTGACTCCTCCTCATCATCTCTATCCTCCTCCTCCTTGTCATCCTCATCCTCATCCGCATCCTCGTTCTCCTCATCATCATCTCTATCTGTGTCATCTTCCTCTCCTTCCTCCTCCTCGGCACTAGGTTGATCTCCTATGGGTGGATCAAGCCCTCCTGCCTCCTCATGACCCTCTCCCTCCTCTGGCTCCTCCGATCTGGATCCCTGATCTTCATCTCGATCTCCATGTCTCCATGGACCTGGATGGCCTGTCGGGTGATTTGGTGGAAAGATAGGCCCCGGGTATGTTCTCACAAACCATGAGAGATACCTATGCTGTGCTCCGGGGTCTGCAGCATAATCAATGACCACATCTTGGTCGGACCCCTCTATATCTATGATCTCAATATCATCTATCGTAGGTCTTGCTACTGCTCTGGGTCTGGGAAGGACTCGTGAGTGTCGAGTGTAGATGGGTACATCGGCTGGAACAAACTGCTCTAGCCCAAACTGCCTCCGTACTCGATCAAAGTAGAATGGGACTATGATATGTGGATATCACCCTCTCAGTAGGTGGTTCCTCTGTAAGCATGCTAACTGTCTCTCCATCCCATCCCATCTATGCATCCGCAGATATGGTCTCCATACAGTCACCTCAGGTGTCAATCTGTCAAATGTCACTCTCCAATATAGTAGATCTCCAAATCTCCACTCGTTGGTAAGTGGATAAGCAAATACCCTAGGTCGCTCGCTAGCCGCACTCATCGGATAGCTGACAGGCCTGGTGCATGTAAAGTGCTCAAATATCCACACCTGCAGAAGTGTGCATGTCATCAAGCTGCAACCCTGTCCAAAAACATACTCCTCGAGGTCATGATAGAGATGTGCAAGCATACTCCGACCCCAGGCGTATACTCTCCTATGTCTCTCCATAGCCCTGATGCACCATGTGAGACCCCCATGCATGTGTGTACCTCGCCCATTAGCGCAGACAACTAGTGCAATGATGGCTATCATAAGACGTCTCACGAGGGGCACCTCTCCTATAGGAAGTAAGAGCCAGCTGACCATGATGCGACCTCTCATCTCACTCGGCATGACTCTCCCTATGCAGTATACCTGCTCCCTCTAATGATCCTCTGCTAACCGATCGGTCGCATATGTCACAGTAGCTCCTCTGATCGGTAGGTGAAGAATGTGGTACACATCCTCAAGTGTCACCATCATCTCCCCTACTGGAAGCTGGAATGTGCATGTGTCAGGATCCCATCACTCCATGAGTGCCATCAGCATCGCAGGATGAAATCGAATGGCCGGCATAAGAATCATAGACCACAAACCTACTATAGACAATGTATCTCTCTCTGCTTAAGTCAGCAAGGGAATCTGATCTCACAAACTACAAAGAATCTACCCCGCCGTGTGCTCTCTCATGTATGGGAGACCCTGCAACACAAAAACATCAGTGTAATCAGTAATCAATCATCAAAATCATCTATGCCAAATACGCAAAATGACAAACATCGAAAGTTGACCCCTGCCAAGTCCTGATTGGGACCATGGCGCCCTGAGGGGACCATGGCGCCCCACAAGGACCATGGCACCCTGAAAGGACCATGGCACCCTGGTGGGACCATGGCGCCCTGGGTGGAACCCAGGGTCAGATTCCAAGGCCCGCTTTTGATCATAGAAAATCAGAGTCAACAGAAATGCAGAAAGTCAAAGTTCAGTCAACTCACCTCGTCCAGTGGCTCGTCGTCGATCACAGCCTGTCGCATGATCTCAATCCTCGTGGGATGCTCCGGTTGTCGTGAAGGAATGATGATGGCTATGTGGGTTCCGTTGCAATGAACAATACTCAGAATCAACAAAGTGACAAATGCAATAGTCACTTTCAAGGTATATACTTTCATTCCTTTACGTTTACTTTCAAAACCCTAATTTTCCCTAAATCACTCATTTCATCATAACTTGAGTTTGGGAGATGCGATTTTCAAACCGTTTGTTGCGTAGGAATCGTATTTTAATTCCTTTACTCCCTTGATGTTCCAAAATGTGCTTTGATGAAGCCTTTTTAGTGAACATCTCTCATCAATAATCGTTCACACAATTTGTTGTAAGTAAACATGCTACCCTGTTTCACCTCCCTAATAAGCAAGCTGAAACAGGGGGGGCATATAGCTACTCGCAAATTTCATCACTTTCCTTAGTAAGCATTAGGTGATTTTATGATCTAACGTGTGTTTTGTAGGGTGCGGTTCCTAACTACGTACTGCAGATACCGCTGGGGGCTTCATTCGACGAACTTATGGATATATCCTTTTTCAAATAATGTTTACTTTCCTGTACTTTAGCTTGCATATGCACGTAGTACTCATATGACCACTAAAGTGGGGGCTAAATGTAGCATCGTAAATTGTACGCACTTGCTAAAGCAGTACAATTTCACACCTAGTTTAGCACCCGCCTTGGCGTAGTTTGCATTTTGCATTGCGTTTCCCCTTTAGCACTTAATTAATCAAATTAATTAGGGCTAAGGTCCTATTTCATCGTCCTCCACATCATAAAGGTGGGCCCTTTCATTAAAGTGTGCCCCTTTTCATTTTATTCCTCCAATACATCATCTAATCAAAAACCCTAATTAGGCCTTCTTTTGAACTTGGGGGCTTGATTTCGGGGGTCAAAACATCTCGAAATCACCTGTAACTTCGGGATTCTCTCTAAAATCATCATATCCGATGGCCCTGAAAATTTGGTGAAAATTTGTCGGGACCATGGCGCCTGGAGTGCACACGGTCCCGGACATTTTTCCCAAAATTTTAGGAGCGCGATCCAATCATAAAATAAAGCTTAACCCCAAGAAATTGGTGGGATATTCAATCTCTAGGTCGGCCAAAAGTTGGAATTAAGACCTAGGGTTTCATACATAAGGGCTCTCTTTCTTCATTGGAAAGGAGGGGAATTTTGGTTTTCAGGACCTTCTATGCAACGAAAGAGCAGATCTTTGAAGACTTCAACAACACTCAACACCCGTCCATCAAGCATCCATCAATTTCATTCATTTAGGGCTTTGAAGGCATTGAAGAGCAATAAGGGATCACCGACTGAAGATTGGCTTGTATCCCCCCCCTTGGGGTTGGGTATGATTTCATGTTGTTTTCATGTCTTTGCATAAGCTTTCTTACATCATTTGTATTCATGCTTTAGATCACTCTACATCTTGATTTGGAGCATTTACATTGTCATTTACAAGCAATTAGGGTTTACTTTCTAGGTTGCTCTAGTTTGCTTACTTGCATTTTAGATCTTGCACACACACAAGGTTTGCACACACACTACTTTTACAATACAACTTGGCTATTCATGGAGGTGGAAATCACCAAAGCGGGGGTTTGACTAAGGCAAAACCCTATATAGCCGCCCAAACACCTTTTCAGATATAAGTGCAGATTTCGGGATTCAGACGACGCCGCAAGTTGCAGATCCGAAAGAAGCAGACGGAGACTGAACCATACACCAAGTTTCAGAGAAGAAGACCAAGATAGGGGCATGGGGCACCCTGGTCCTGCCAGGACAGGGGCGCTAGGCGCCCTGGTCCCTGGGACAGGGGCGCTGGGCGCCCTGGTCCTCCTGACAGACAGCAAGTTTTGGCAGTTCCGATAGTTTTCTAGGTTGCAAAGTGGCAGTTTCAGGTGCAGGTTAGGAATAGAATCAGGACAGTGGCGCCCGCGCCCCCGTCCCGAACATTTTCACTCAGATTTTGACTCCGGGTACGCATCTGCATTCTTGTATTGTCCTTGTGTTTGCAGCTTTCCATTGTTTAAGTTCAATTCTGCAATCTTGTTATTAGTTCATACTTGCATTTTGGGGTTAGGAATTGAACTTGCATAATCTTACCTTTCAATTACAACAAAGGAATAGAAACCCTAATAGGTAGCCCATGGCTCTCTCTTTCACCAAAAAGAAGTAGCCAATTATGCGATACCTCTAGGCTCTTTCGTATTCCGTAATGTGTGTCAAAAGGTAGGATTAGGATATGTTAGCCTAGTCTCGCTTTTTCCCCCACACAATACCATCTACTTCCAAAGATTTTGAAGTAACTTACATTAGGTTTCTTGTCATACCAGATTTCATATGGTGTCTTCAAAATTCCTTTCTTCAGTTGTACTCAGTTCAGGGTGTAAACTGCTGTGCTTATTGCTTCTCTCCAAAATGTTTGGGGCACTTTCTTTTCAATCATCAGGGTTCTGGCGCAATCGACAATAGATCTGTTTCTTCTCTCAACAATTCCATTTTGTTGTGGAGTTCTCGGTGCAGAGACTTGTCTTTTTATACCATGATCATTACAGAATAAGTTGAACTCATTAGATGTGAACTCTCCTCCTCTGTCTGATCTAAGACATTTCAGTTGTCTTCCTGTTTCATTTTCAACTCTTGCCTTGTACCATCTAAACATTTGAAAAGCTTCTGATTTTTCTTTTAAAAACATTACTGACATCATCCTTAAGTAATCATCCACAAATAATATGAAATATTTATCACCATAATAACTTTGAACTTTCATAGGACCACAAAGATCAGTGTGCACAAGATCTAAAATTCCCTTAGAAGTGTAGGACTTACTTGTAAAGCTTGATCTTGTCATCTTACCCATCTGGCATCCTCAGCACATAGCATTCTCAGGGTTTTCAAGACTCGGTAGACCTCTTACTCGGTGCTTCTTGCTTATTTTGATCAGATTATCAAAATTTACATGACAAAACCTTTTATGCCATAACCAGGTATTATCTATCTTTGCATATAGACACTTATTCTGATTTGAGTCAAGGTGAAATGTGTTACCTTTTGTTTGTGTCCCGGTAGCAACTAACTTTCCATGCTTGTCATAAACTTTGACAATTCCTTTATGAAATTCTATTTGGTAACCCGTGTTGTTTAGTTGTGCTACACTCAACAAATTGTATTTCAAACCTTCAACCCAATAAACATCATTGCATTTTGCATTGTCAAGAAGTGTTATAGATCCTTTACCTCTTACTGGACATGGTGCATCATTACCAAATCTTACATAGCCTCCATCATAATCTTCTAATATAACAAACTTGTGTTTATCACCTGTCATGTGATGTGAGCATCCACTATCTATGATCCATGAATCATTGGCATTTATGTGAGATATTAAATCTTTTTCTTCATACCTTTCTTCATCTAATCCATCTTTGATAGCCACATAAACTACTTCCTTTGTATTAGTTTCATCTGATTTATCATCATTGGATTCCTCGTTGGCTATTAAGCATGACTTTCTATCTCTTCTTCTAAAGTCTTGGTGTCCTCTGTAATGATTATCTTTCTATCTGTTATCTTGGTAATCTCTCTTTTCAGTAGAATCTTTGTTAGGACAGTTAGAAGCCATATGTCCTATCTTATCACAATTGAAACATTTCAAAGGTAGTTTTCCTTTATACTTACCTTTGCCTCTTGGTAACCTTCTGGCTAATAGTGCTTCAAACTCTTCTTGCTTTCTGATTTCCTCATACAGTTTGTGTACTTTTTCCATGTTCTTGTGAAATCTCTCACTTGCTCCACTGTGATCCCCTTTAGTGTACTTACTCATTCTATCATTGTAATCATCAGATTCACCAATATGAAAAGAACTAAATGCAGATTCAACTTTCTTTACCGATGACCCACTGTTATCAAAGTTACTTAGCTCAAATGCATGTAGCTTACCAATAGTAGCATCTAAAGAAACTATCATATTGGGTACACACCTCAATTCATTGATTGCAGAGACTCGGATTGCATAAGCCAATAGAAGGGTTCTTAACAACTTACTTGTTATATCCTTTTCTTCAATAGTTCCACCTGCTCCTTTGATCTGATTGACAATCTCCTTTAGTCTTGTACTATTCTAGGTTATGTTCTCACCTTCATTCATCCTCATAGATTCAAGTTGTCCTCTTAGACTATCCACTTTTTCTCTTTGAACATGTTCATCTCCACCATACATAGATATGAGCTTATCCCACATTTCCTTTGCATCATTGCAGCCTTCTAGGTCATTAAAATCTGAGTCGGTCAATGCAGATGTTATTTCAATCATTGCTTGGATATGTTCTTGCTTTGCCTTTATCTCTTCCATTGTCAATGGATAGGTGCTCGGTGTGATGAAATCATTCTCCAGATAATATACAACATATTCTCCAACTCCTGATAGGTGCAGCTTCATCCTTTTCTGCCATGTAGAGAAACTTGATTTGTTCAGCTTCGGTGCATCCCTCTTATACATCTTTGGATCTTTGCCTCAAGTACCTTTAAACTTTTCTTCTAGAGTCCAAAGCTCTGATACCAATTGATAGTTCTAATACTTAATGTTAAGTACATATGCCAAGCTAATAAGATGAGAGGGGGGGGTGAATCATACAAACTTAATCTTCCATAAAAACAACAAATTCAACCTCAGTAACTTATACTTCAGTAATATAACCAAAACTGCTAAACATGCAAACTCATAAGAATATAAACATCATAGCACTCATAACACCATATTTAACGTGGAAACCCAAATAGGGAAAAACCATTGTGGGATTTTGGACCCACTAAGAAATATACTCTTCTAGAGTATGCTCGGTTAAAAGCAAATCCTGTTAAAGATTACAAACACATTACTAGATGTGACACGGTTAAGGGATTTCCCTCAGATCTGTTAGGATCTTCACCTTGTTAGAAGTGCCCTTGTTAAAGGATTTCAAACACTCAATCAGAATGTCACCTTGCTAGAGGTTTTTACAAATAAGACTGTTAAGTCCACTCAGTTAAGAGATTTTCTGTCACTTTACAAAATAACAGTAATAAAAATCTATCTGCAACTTCACATCTAAAATGCTAAAGCAGATTCTTATTTGCTCAATACAATTTAGTCATAGGACTTATCTTGTCCATCTGTTGGGCTCTATACTCTGTTATTCAAATAGGTCTTCAAGCTTCTGTGCTCGGTAATCACTATGTAGCATCCCTGTGTATACACTTGCCCGCATGCATTGCTTATCAACAGTTCCTTATTTATAAACAATTTGCCAACCACTTAATCTCCTTGATCACATATCCCATGATCAATCATAGCCATTAGATCTTCAAACTTGACCAGGTTCAATGTATCCTTCGATTTGAAAATTTTTTACCCTGCCTTGGAACTTGCATACATTTCTTGGAACTTGTGCTAGGGTATTGCGGTTCAATCTGAACTGTAGATCTTCCTGCCGATTTTCCTTTGCCATAGATTTTTTAACAAACTTCATGCATGACATACCAATCATTTAATCATAACCATCTCATCAGCTTCCTTCATTAAATAATGCTTTTATTCATTCAATGCATTTTGTTATTACTCGGTAAATACTAAACTTCACTCAGTAGACATTCTGCCTTCATTAACCGATAGCGATAACCTTAGGGTTTACCGACTAGGTTCTTTGCTCGATAACATAGTATAGTATTAACCTTACAATCAACAACATATGTAGGATATCAAAACAATCTAAACATCATGATCTCATCAATGTCTAACTCGGTAATAGTTGCCCATTGAATAACGTATTCCTCCTCTTATTCATCACATTCTTTCTATGTCTTTTACCGACATCTTTATACTCATCAAATCACACTTCTTAAGATATGGCAACATCATACTGAATTAGAAAATCAATTTCTTGACATCAATGACAAAATAATGATATTAAGATAGTAAACATCCTTTAGCAGTTATATCCATAATCATCAACAACCTTCTCAATATCCTTATTGAAATGCCAACAGTCTCTCATTGTTTGTTATAATACCAACAGATTGGTGTTCAAGAATCATGGGAAAATATTCTAATACCTTGATGAATCACTATGAAGTTGTCAAGTGCTAGTTCGAGAAGAAATCTTTTGACCCCATGTTTAAATAAGGTGATCTGGTTGTAAAATATAATGATCGTGCTGCTAAGCTTGGTCAACATGCTAAGTTTGACTCTTTGTGGGAAGGTCCTTTTTGTATTTCAAGGTGAAAAGAAAGTTATTCTTTTAATTTATAAGATCTTGTTGATATGTGGCAACTAATCATGAAAGTACTATACTCTAAAAAAACCCTGAAAATAATCGAATTTGAGTGTTGCCCTAAAAATCACTTGTTATAAGCAGTTGAAATGTAAAAAAAGGGAATTGTAATGGTGTTGTACTAATTTACTAGATAATAAGAAAAGATTGGACAGTTGTGTTATGCATGTGAATATAGCCCATCTTGGGTGAACCACGTTAAATCTCTGTCTTATCTGTGTTATGCATTTTTCTTCATTTTTTGTGTTTGTATATGCATATAATTGTTAATTTGTATTTTCTCCAGATTTGCCTAAACCCTAACAAATCTAGAGGGAAATGCCCCCAAAATCCAATTAATGGGCTTCATTTCAAACATGTCTATTAAAAGATTTCTCTATTTGCTTCTTGTAAATGGTAGGTTAGTTTTGCTTTAATTCATGTGGTGTGTTTTATTTGTAATAAGTTCCACCAGCACAAGTTGCTAAGTGTTTGTTGCATTGGCACATTCTCTAAGTGGAATCATTAAGTGGCCCTTACTAGTCATCCTTGGGCTGAATTTAATGCAAGTAGCTTCTGGGTTGTTTCCTTGCGCCATCTTTTGAGTTGCATGTTTCCCAAAGTGGCAACGTGATGAGTTGTTGTGCACTCTCCTTAATTGAGGGCATTTTTCCAAAAATCACAATTAATTTGCACAAGCCAACACTTGAAAAGCAATTGAAATACCATCACAATTCATTTGCATTCATATCGAGAGATAAGAAGAAAAATAGAGTGAAAATTGTAGAAGATCCTAAGGTTAAGGAGTTTCATAGATCTAAGAATTTGTCAAAAGTACTTAGTCACATAAATTAGCAAGTAATATTTTCAAGTAAGTTTGAGAATGGTTGCATAAGGAAGAAGCTCTTGTGTCACATTGGCCCCACCATTTTTTATCAATATCTTTTTGAGACATAGCTTAAACCTCTTCTCCAATGCTTGAGAAGCTAATTTTAGAAAATACCAGGGTTCTAAAGCTAGTAAGTCACAGTTAATCGAGTCCCAGTGAAGGATTTTTCAAACAATATTTATGTTTTAGAATTGTATACAAACCCTAAAATTATCTCAAAGGGTGGTTTTATGAGAAGATTTTATAAAGAAAGAGAAAATAGACATGAGTTCTTAAGCGTCTGATTATGGTACTCAGGTCTCACACAATTCATGGTGTTAGTGCACCTGTGTTGTGTTGGCATTGTGTTGTCATTGATGTCAATCGGTATGAGATGACCACCGGTAGTAGAGATGGATGTGCAACACTACTATGGAGGATTATAAGATGTGATGTCTTTGGTATCACCTTTTATTGCAGAACACCAGTAAGGTAAGGAAGATGATCTCAAGAGTCACCTATACACAAGTTAGTGCCTTACTTGTGTGATGAGATAGAAAGATGTTTGAGCAGTGGTTTGTGATGAAGAGGCAAAATGTCGTATGTATCACATCAACACTGGAAGAGGAACATATCACAGGTATGTTGTGAGGTTGCAGAACAACAGGACTTCCACCTGATGAGGATGCAGTCATCATAAGAAGCAGTGACTGATAGTGAATGTGCTCACATCAGATCACATGTGCCTATTTGAAGAAATGTTGCACAAATAGGCAAGCCACATCAGTACATTGTAGGATGCAGAAGATAAGGTATCAATCCACCGGTAAGTGAAGATTATCTCCTATTATGCACTGTGTGCATAAGTGTGAAGAGGTAAGGGTAAGTACTTGAAGGCTCACATCGGATCCACCGGTGAATTGAGGGAATACCTTAAGTACATGAGATTAGGACTGAAAAGGAAGGCATGTTGAGATACTAGTTCAAAGGAAGTGAGAAGTGTTTGTCACCTTGACAAACCGGTAGAGATGAACATAATTGATCAGGGAAAAGGTAAGGCTAAGCAGATGTAGTTAGAAATAGATTGACCTAATTAAAGATGGAGTCTTGTGAAGGGTGATGACATGGTGTCATCAAGAGTGGTAACCGGTGTGTAAGTCCATCATTAATATGGACAAGGTGCAGATACTTGATGGGAATGTGCATGCATAGGTCAGTCATGTTTGAAGACCGGTTTGAGGGTTACACTGGTAGAATAAGAAAGGTCATGACAAGAAGGACAACTGGAAAGGTGTCATATGCTAGTAAGGTTTGTTTATCGGTAGATGGAACTAATTGTTTGAATGTTCGGTGACTAGGCATGAACCGACATAACAGTGTGATGAGGTGGATATCGACAGTGATGCCACAAGAGGATGAAATGGCAAACATGAATGAGGTAGCAAACCTGCATCAGATAAAGATGAAATGTACAATCGATGGGGTAGGTCTAGAGTTGGTCGACTGTGATAGAAGGTCCCACAAATTATAGGACATGTTGCTAATTGTTGCAGGGATTTGTGGCTTGAGGTATGAAGGACAACTACAAGCCAGCTAAGAGCGATTGAGGAGATCGAGGTGGATGAAGGAAACAACACAACCAAATCTTGGTGTTTGACCAAGAGACCAATCGATAGGGTAAAAAGCAGATCACCAAAGATGGAAGGCATGATCTAGGAGGTGCATAAATGACAAATTTTTGCAAACTAACAGTCTGGAAGATCAAATCAGACAAGATCTTATTAGATTTGGTTTGCCTTGAGGGTGGTGAAGAAACCCTAACCGCCTGATTTTTGAAATGGTCTTTTGGCAGGAAACCAGTCTATAAAGATGAAGGCAAAAGACATTATTAGATGTTGTTGTAATAGAAGAACATTGTGCTACTGCAAAGTGTGATACTTCTATAGGTAAGAAAAAATCAACCTAGTGCTTGACAAGCATCTAAGAAGTGAGTGAGAGTGAGGGAGAACCTGGTTGAAGCATTCAACCGATAGGAGAGAAGAACCCGTAGTGTTCATACTGGTAGAGTAGAAGTGAAGGAGGTTGCATAGAAGGAAGACAAAGAATTGGCAAAGTGTTATACTGGTGAAGAGCAGAGAGTAAGGTGGAGATCCAACAAAGAAGAAGAAGGGGACAAGTGTACTAGTAGAGTTCATCGATAGTTAAGCAGTAGAAGAGTAAGTCAGTGTAGCAGAGAAGGTATCTCACCGACAGAGTAAGACATATGATAAGGTTGCAAGATTCACTTGTAACAAGATAACTACTTATGTATTTGATGTTTATATTATGAACACTAAGTTTTTGTTTGGTACAGGGGCTGGTGCTCCTTGGGTAGATGCCCTAAAGGTAGGGGTTGTAGCTCCTTTGGGTTGTAGCCCATAAATCAAGTAGGGGTTGTATCTCCTTGGGTTGGTGCCCTAAAGTCAGGGGTTGGTTCTCCTTGGGTTGGTGCCCTAAAATTTGTAACCATGTTTTCATTGTGAGGCTAGATTGGAGCAGCAGACTCCAGCAACATTGCTCACCAAGGTTTTTCCCATCTTGGGTTTTCCTTGTATATGCCAGTGTTATGTGATGTTCCTTGTGTGATTGCATTTGTGTTGGTCTTCCCACTAACTAGTCAGTCTACATTGAGGTAGATCTATGCTCACATAGGATTAGTAAAGGGAAAAGATTTGAGAACCATTGATTCACCCCCTCCCCCTCTCAGTGGTCCATTGTGTCTAACAATTAGTATCAAAGCCTAGGTTCCCAGTAAGACGAGTTTTCTCCAACTTGGGTAGATTTGGGCTTAAGGACACAATGGTTTGTTTAGTGTCAATCTCTGCTCCTGTATTTGATGGTTCAAATTTTCTATTTGGACTTGCAGAATGGAAGTTTTTTTAATCCTCTTTAGGGTTTGATGTATGGATGTCAGTAGTTGATGGTCTCCCTAGAAAGATCAGTCTTCCTACCAAAATTGTAGAAGAAAGAAGAAACTAGTGCAATGAAGAGGCTATGAAGGCTATATTCAGTGGACTCTCTGTTGATGTCTCTTCACAGGTGGACAAGTGTAAAACAACAAAGAGATTATGGGAAAGATTGAAGAAGCTCTATGAAAATGGACCCTCAACTGTAGAACCAGCAATTGAAGGAAATATGAGAAACACATCTCATATTTATCTGGATGATGAAGATAGATCTGCTAGCATCTGTAGAAGTGATGAAGAAGGAATTCACCTCTTCATGGATCAAGAATCTGAAAGCGGCTAGGCAAATAGTTCCCCCCGACAAGATGTGTTTGGCAGTGATGATGAAAAAGGGGAAGACATGGAAGATAGATCTAGCCATCAAGATCCATTTGATAATGAAGAAGAAGTAGAAGTTGACCTTGAAGGAGAGCTTGTAAATGCACTTGAAGAACTCAATAGAGTTAGAAGGGAATACAAGCTATTCAAGAATGATTCCATAGTAGAGTAGAACCGGATATCAAAATGCCTTGAGGAATCTAAGAAAAGCCTCTCAGAGTTGATGTTTGAAGAAGGAGACACCAAGGAGTGCCGATGTGAAGATCTAGCATCTAGGCTAGAAGTGAAGAATGAAGAAAATCAACAGCTGCTTGGAAAAATGAAGTTTCTTTGAAATAACCTTGAGAAGTGTCAAGATGAGCTCAAGGTAAGAGTTTGGTTTGATGGCAACAAAGATGCCTTGGAGAAGATACTGAAGAATCAAAAGCATGCCAAGGATACTGAAGGTTCAGGAAGAGGTGTCGATGAATGCTTCACCAGCAAGAATGTCCCTCACAATGACATTCTGTTTGTCTCCTCCAACGGAGAAAATAAAGGCCAAACCTTATCAGTGATAAAATCTCCCCAAAAGAAGATTGATCTAGATACAACCAGGATAAGAAAGAAGACTGGTGCTACAAGAAGATGGAACACTGAAGATCCCAAAGGAAAGGGGAAGATGAGAGTAGAAAGCTTCACTGGAAGCAAGAAGATGAGGAAGAAACAAAGAAGACCTCCTACTGATAGAGGACAGAGAAATGCTATCACCCACAGGGGAAAGAAAATATGGGAGAAGAAGAGACCAGATGGAAGAGATGCATGGAAGGGACAACCAAGGATCCATTCTCAAAGAAGAAGAAATGGAGATGCAAAATCGATAAGATCTCCTCATGCATGGAAAAATAAATTTGTAAGTCATATGCCATCATTTATCCATTACTGTTTTGCATGTAATGCCTATGGCCATAGGGCAGAAGAATGTAGAAAGAGATCTAGAAGTAATAATCTAGGATCTCATAGACAACATGCATATGAGAAAAATGTATCTAGGAATAGATACATGCATGTCCCCTCTCCCGGTTATGCAAATGTTATTTGTCATGACTGCAATGGATCTAGCCATAGAGAGTGTGAATGCAGGAAGAGGAACCTGCAGTCACATGGAGGCCGACAAAATGGCCATGCTATGTAGAAAAGTGAAAACAGAGCATATGGAAGGCAGAGACCTGCATGGAATCAAAGGAGAAATGTCCCTGCATAAGTAAGAGGTCCACCGATTCCAGTTGCTAGTCAAAGCAACATGACCAAGAGAAGATGGCCAAACTGGTGTGTCAAGAGATTTCCCAATCATGAAGTTGGGATGGATGTTGTGTGCTACTATAGCACTACTTTATGCTATGATGGAGAATCAAGAAATGGAAAGACCCATCAGCAGAAGAAGGAAAGACCTTCCCCCAAGCCTGAAAATGGGAAAAAGGATGAGACCAAGTAGGCATGGAGGAAGAAGACCATGGACCAGCACAAGTGACATCTCCTAAGGCCTATAAGAAATGTAGGACCCCAGGGGGAGTGGAACATTGAATTTATCATTCACCCCCTCAAAAAAGATGGCAACATGGAAAAACATGTTGTTGCCAGTGCAAAGAGAAACGAGGAAAAGATAAGTGTGTATAGAAGCTCCCTTGTCTATACATCTAATGATCAGTGATGGATCACTACTACATGTGTCATTAAGTGGAGGTTAATAATTAGTACTAGATGTTAACTAGTATGTGCAGGATGTTACCAACACGTATGCTAATAGGTACTTATAGGTTATGTAAGACAATGAAGTTGGAAGTTCATTGCATCAGCCCTGGTAGCATGGAATGTGGAGTTCATGTCTCAGGTGGTATTAGAAAAGACCTTAATGACATTTGTTGGCCTTGTGGTTGTTCATACAGGCATGCATGCTTTTGGGCTAACCTCTTTGACTCTTGGCATGATGATAACATTGTCTGGCATTGTGTAAATGCAGAATCATGTCATAGGCTATGGTGGATATAATGGAATTGAAAGATCGACAGATGATCACATATGCACAGCTAAACTAGTATATGGAGAAGATCATAATCTTGATAGTGTACCTGGCCGGAGATAAGAACTTGAGGTGTATGACTCAGGGGGAGTTCAAGTGCTCATGATGTAGAGCTACCTTGCTTGAACTTGTAAGGATACTAACTGCCAAACTGCAGGAGATAGAAATTGCAGAGGTGTTGCAGGTTGACCGACAGATGAGTAGTATTCACTGACACATCAACAATTGGTATCAGTCTTTCTGCAAATTGAGTTCAAATTGCATCAGACTTGCATGCTCAATTGGTGTCAACTGATGGTTAAGTTCCCCATATCAAGTGTTGTGACTTGAGAATATGTAACAATCGGCGACAAAGATAACAAGTGGTATCAACGAAAGTATTACATCCAATGAAGACAAAGGGGGAGAAATAATTCTGTCAGTGACCAGTAAACACATAGAGGAATGATATCCTGACAATACCCTTTGTCATTATTGTCAAAGGGGGAGAAGGATTTTGTAGTATACTGCATACCACATGTGTGTGAATCCATGGATCACAATAAAGGGGGAGAAAGACTATGTAATATGTTGGATACTACATGTGTTGACATCAATGTCAAAGGGGGAGATTGTTGGCATTGTGTTGTCATTGATGTCAATCAGTATGAGATGACCACCGGTAGTAGAGATGGATGTGCAACACTACTATGGAGGATTACAAGATGTGATATCTTGGGTATCACCTTATATTGCAAAACACCGGTAAGATAAGGAAGATGATCTCAGGAGTCAACTATACACAAGTTTTGAGCGGTGGTTTGTGATGAAGAGGTAGAATGTCATATGTATCACATCAACACTAGAAGAGGAACAGATCACAGGTATGTTGTGAGGTTGCAGAACAACAAGACTCCCACCTAATAAAGATGTAGTCATAATGAGAAGCAATGAATGATAGTGAATGTTCTCATATCAGATCACATGTGCTTGTTTGAAGAAATGCTGCACAAATAGAGAAGCCACATGAGTACATTGCAACATGCAGAAGATAAGGTGTCACTCCACCGGTAAGTGGAGATTATCTCCTATTATGCACTATGTGCATAAGTGTGAAGAGGTAAAGGTAAGTAATTGAAGGCTCACATCGGATCCACTGGTGAATTGAGGGAATGCCTTAAGTACATGAGATCAGGACCGACAAAGAAGGCATGTTGAGATACTAGTTCAAAGGAAGTGAGAAGTGTTAGCCACCTTGACAAACTGGTAGAGGAATGAACATAATTGATCAGGGAAAAGGTAAGGCTAAGCAGATGTAGTCAAAAATAGATTGACCTGATTAAAGATGGAGTCTTGTGAAGGGTGATGACATGGTGTCATCAAGAGTGGTAACTGGTATGTAAGTCCATCGTTAATATGGACAAGGTGAATATAATTGATGGGAATGTGATTGCATAGGTCAGTCATGTCTGAAGACCAGTTTGAAGGTTACATTGGTAGAATAAGAAAGGTCATGACAAGAAGGACAATTGGCAAGGTGTCATATGCCAATAGGGTTTTTTTTATCGGTAGATGGAACCAGTTGTTTGAATGTGCGGTGACTAGGCATGAACTGACATAACAATGTGATGAGGTGGATACCGACAGTGATGCCATAAGAGGATGAAATAGAAAACATGCATGAGGTGGTGAACCTGCATCAAATAAAGATGAAATGTACAATCGACGGGGTAGGTGTAGAGTTGGTCAACTTTGATAGAAGGTCCCACAAATCACAGGACATGTTGTAGATTGTTACAGGGGTTTGTGACTCGAGGTGTGAAGGACAACTATGAGCCAACTAAGAGTGATTGAGGAGATTGAAGTGGATGAAGGAAACAACACAACCAAATCTTGGTGTTTGACCAAGAGACCAACCGATAGGGTAAAAAGCAGATCACCAAAGATGGAAGGCATGATCTAGGAGGTGCATAAATGACAGATTTTTGCAGATTGGCAGTCTAGATGATCAAATCAGACAAGATCTTATTAGATTTGGTTTGCCTTGATGATGGTGAAGAAACCCTAACCGCCTAATTTTTGAAATGGTCTTTTGGTGGGAAACCAGTCTATAAAGATGAAGGCAAAATACATTATTAGATGATGCTATAATAGAAGAACATTGTGATACTTTTGTAGGTAAGAGAAAATCAACCTAGTGCTTGAAAAGAATCTAAGAAGTGAGTGAGAGTGAGGGAGAACCTGGTTGAAGCATTCAACCAGTAGGAGAGAAGGAACCGTAGTGTTCATATCAGTAGAGCAGAAGTGAAGGAGGTTGCATAGACAGAAGACAAAGAATTGGCAAAGTGTTATACTAGTGAAGAGAAGAGAGTAAGGTGGAGATCCAATAGAGAAAAAGAAGGAGACAAGTGTACTGGTAGAGTTCATCAGCAGTTAAGCAACAAAAGAGTAAGTCAATATATTAGAGAAGGTATCTCACTAGCAGAGTAAGGCATATGATAAGGTTGTAAGATTAACTTGTAACAAGATAACTACTTATGTATTTGATGTTTATATTGTGAACATCGAGTTGTTGCTCAGTGTAGGGGTTGGTGCTCCTTGGGTAGATTCCCTAAAGGCAGGGGTTGTAGCTCCTTTGAGTTGTAGCCCATAAATTAGATAGGGGTTGTAGCTCCTTGGGTTGGTGCTCCATGAGTTGGTGCCCTAAACTTTGTAACTATGTTTTCATTGTGAGGTTGGATTGGAGCACTAGACTCCAACAACATTGTGTCGGCATTTTGATGATGTTGTGATTGTCATTGATGGACACACACTTGCTTTGTGAACACTTTCTTAATGTATGAGTTATGCTCAACCGGTAATTGTTCCAACTGGTATTATGTATTATAGTCTTTAGACTATTGGTGTTTTGCAGAAGATGTGTATTGGTCACAAATTGACTGAAGACCCAAAGCGGTATGAAGACCTCAAGCGATTCGAGGATCTCAAGTGGTACGAAGGAACAAAGTGGTAGTTAACATTTTTCCAGTCTTCATTTTTTACAACTGGTAATCGGTAAAATTGTATGAACCGATATTACTCTATGATGAGTTACCAACCGGTATTTTTGTGATGAGTTATCATCCACTGACACTTTGGCAGTGATTTTGTGTCGTGTTACCAAATGTGTCTAAATGTACTGAACCGAGGAACTAGTAATTTAATCCTATTGGACTGACATGAAATCAGACTCCTTTATAAGGACATCATGTCTAGGGTTTTAAATAATGATGAGGGTTTTTGTATGTGTGATCATAGAAGAGAAGATTAGGTCTGTGTGAAGAGTAAGAGTGTGGAGATATTGAAGACTGAAGTAATGTAGAACTGCATTAGTAGTGAGCTATCAAGGATCTAACCAAGCATACTGTGCTAGTATCTAGATCACTCACTTATTGATTACTCACATCTTCGACAAGTTTGAAACCATTAACCGGGTAGGCCTAGCAAAGCCTTTGTAAATCCTCTAACAAGGTGGTTCAAAACTGTGAATCTAAAATCCTCTCACAAGGTAGTCTTTAACAGGACTTATCTCCTAATAGAGATCTAGATTCCTAACAGGATTTGTTCTGGTGAAGAACATTGTATGACCTTAACCGGCCTGGTTTCTATTCTGCAGATAGTTACTTGTGAGTTTTTGCTCATTGTGGTTTTTCCTATTTGGGTTTCCACGTCAAACATCTTGTATTATGGTGATTGTGCTCTTGTGGGTGAATGCTTTGTTTTCTTATTGGTTTGCATTTGTCTTAACCGGTTTATTAGTGAATCTATTGTACTGTCTATTTGCTAAATTGCTTAAGAGTTTGTTTACATCAATTATTGTATACTAATTCACCCCCCCCTCTTAGTATTCATCAATTGGTATCAGAGCCAACCTTTCAATAAGTCTAACCACTTGGAAGGAGATATGGGGGAATACATTGTGAGGGAACTTACTCATTGTCTCACTCAGACTGAGAGAGCCTATGATGAACTCAAAGTCAAGTATAAAGCCTCTCTGGCCAAAAGAAGAGAGAATGCTAAGAAACTAATGGAGCTTACGGAAAATAGTTCTTCTGATGAAGCAGACATGGATGCCCTAGTTGAAGAAGTTGAAAAACTGAATGAATCTAATGCCAACTTGAGAAGGGAACTAGAATGACTAACTATCAGAATGTGTCAAGAGCTTGAGAACTGAAGGAAAGCTAAAGATATGGTAAAAGACAAAGATCATGAGATCTCCAAGCTGAAGCAAGAAATTAGTGCCCTTACCGCTCATCTCCAAGAGAGTAAAGTGGAAAAAGAAGAAATGCAAGGTGAACTAAACATGGCTATTTCTGAGAATACAACCTTGAAGGAAACCAATGCTTCTATTTCTAAAGAACTTACTGAGACAAAGGAGATACTTGCCAAATTCAATCGGAGTAGTGCTAAGTTAGAGCAAAAGCTTGAATCAACAAAACCAGTAAAGAATGCCACTGGACTTGGTTTCTCTGGGTATGAGGAAGGTGAGACCTCTAGAACAAAAGATGTAGCATCAAAGAAACAACCAACATCCAAGGATAAAGGTAAGCAAAAGTTTAAACCTGTTTGCTTTAATTGTCTCAAAGAAGGACATACTACTAATGTGTGTAGAAGCAAGGCCTACAATAATTTTCCTTATTTTCTAAACAATAAGCCTAGATCCAATAGATTCAATGGAAACTTCTATGCATGCAATAAGTTTGGGCATAGAGCATTTGAATGCAGGTCTGTTTTGCACAACACTGGGAGATATCCTCCAAGGATTCAAGAAGTTATCCCAGAACCCTTTGTGAACCGGAATCCCAACTAGTATAATACCTATGACCATCGATCATGTGGGTATCAAGCAACAAATGGTTAGAGAGAAACCTATTTAATCTACCATGGTAGCGGTCACATTGCTGCAACATGCAAAAGGAAGAATGGTAGTATGAATAATGGACCATGGAGAACATCTGGAATGGTATGCTATCATTGCAACAAACCGGGACACACTTCAAGAACCTACAGAATGAGAAAGAACCTATCGGATGATATACCGATCAATCTAGAAGGGAAGATTGATGTTGAAACTGTTCAAGAGGGAATGAATAAAACATGGAAAAAGAAAACTAAACTAGTGTCGCAAGATGAACCGGTTTCTGCACCTAGTGTGGAAGTCTCTGAACTGGCAAACTAGGCTTCAGAAAAGCTTAGGGGGAGCATATCGGTGAAATATTTGAACCCCCAGTTTATATTGGTAAAGACCTTAACCAGTATATGTTACCTATTAATTGGTAGAAGATTTTGAAGTGGTAAAAGGCAAAATTAGGGTTTGTACCCTAATGGTGGAGCATTTATTATGGTAGGTGAAAAATCTGTTTAAAAGGATTTTGGTCGTCACTTTCACTTATCTATTTTTGAGAAAAGAATTTTCAAGTGCAGAGTGACAAGAGCGATTCATCTAGCGATTCAAAGTGAATTCAAAATCTTGCAGAAGAATCTAGAGATCGTTTTCAATCAATCAAGTGAAGAACACCAAGCAGTAATCCAACAACCGAAGTGGTGTGTTGTGAGAGACATTGCAAAAGTTCAAAACCCTAAATTTTGAAGTGTGAAGGTATTTCTCAAAAATTTTGTCTATCATTTAATCATGGCTTCTGCATCGCACTCCAGTTCTAGTGCACCTGTAGACTTAGTAGATTTTATTCAAAATGCCCTATCCCAGATACCCATTGGAATCATAGTTGAGGAAGATATTTTAGGTTATATTGATTGTAAATTGGAAGACCTAGGATCCCTTGTAATCCATTCCTAGCTAGGTCTGTTCTGTGGGGATGACAAGAAAATCAAACCTGAATATAACATCCTTGAGAGGAAGAAACTACACAATGTTGTTTATTTTCTTGAAGAGTTCACTAAAGATCACATCCATATCATCTTGAGCAGAGTGCATGGTGATAAAATGTATCTCAAGAGGACACATGATATTACACCAGAAGCAATTCATACCGTCACTGGTTTCTGTAACATTGGTGAGGTGCCAGCTCTAAGTAAGGTCATCAAGGCTGAAATGACTAAGCTCACCTCTTCTCTGAGCAACCAATGGGGAATGACTGTCAATTCCATCAAAGATGATTTGGTTAAGTATGCTTCCATGGTGTTTGGCTACCGGATGTTTTATGCCAGCAGAATAAACTCTGTCCCTGTTGCTGTAGTGAATTCCACCTACAAAATGATTAAGGAAGATGCCTCTTTTGATTTATGTACCTTTTTGCAAAAACAACTACTATTGAACCTGAAGTCCATGAAACATGACAATGCTCTAAGGTTCAGGTTTGGACAACTTTTGATCGGTCTATTTTTCTACTTTCAAGGCTATTTTCCAAGAGTAGGTGATATTCAATGGTCTGCTAACCAACTGGTCTCTAAGAAAATTAGGGAAAGTCTTCAAGCGATAGGAACCAGATATCCTGAGGTTCTGAGTAAATACTTTGATGAATTCAAGCAGAAAATGAGCCAGAGAATGAGGATTTGTAGAGATATTGTAAAGAAATACGAAGATGACATTTTCTTTACTATAAAGATAGATGAATGCATAATGGAAGCGGTAGAACTAAGAAAGGAAGTAGTAGAACCTATGGGGTATGAAGTGATGTATGACATGTTGGATGGGTATGCCTCTACCCTACTTGCATCACCTCTAGATGCTAAGAAAAAGAGAACCAACACCTACTTGGAGAGGGTAACACCAGTTGAAGATCCTACATTGAAAAAGGGCAAGGTAGTGCCATCGGTATCAGCACCGGTTACCTCAGCCAGTCCTAAAGTGACCAAGTGGTCGCTTGCCAAGAAGAAACTAGAAGTTGGTCCCACTAAAGTATTTGAGAGGAAGCGGAAGACCAAAAACAACTCATCGGAGTCAGAGGATACTGAACTAGAAGTACAACCTAAGAAGACCAGGCAAACAAGCAAGAAAGAAAAATCTACCGGTAATGAACCTACAATGTCAACATTGGTAAATATAGACATCTCTTCTTATAAGCCGATGACACATTGTCAAAGGACTTTAAAGAATATTAAGAGGAAGGTGCTTGATGACTTAAAAGAATATTTTGATGATTTTTCTGATAATGAGAAATAAGAAGTAGAGTAGGAAATGATCAAATATTTATGTGTTAATGACCAGTTGCCATCTGAAATTAGATCGGTGACACCTGATTCTTTATATAATTCTTTGGACAATAAATGGCGCATTGCCATTGAGAAAGAACAAGAAATGAGGGAGAAAGTCTTCGCACAATACTTTCTCGATGCCTCTAATTTTGAATTGTTTGAGATAATTGATAAGAATAAAGGTCTCTTCTTCATGAGAAGGAGAAGACTCAGGATGCTTGAAGGTAGAACTTCTGAAGTGGAGAAGGACACCCATCTACATGCAAAAGCTGTTGTTAAATTACATCAAGTGTCTGAGGCTAGTATGAAGGCTGAACAAGAACCTAACCTATCCTTAGCAAAACCGGATGAGGTATTTGATGGTTAAGGAGAAAGAATTACAGAACATGTTGACACTATTGATGTAGATGCATTAGATGTTGAGGATGTCACTTAGGACACAGAGAAGGAGAAACAAGATAAGGAAAAAGAAGAGAAAGAGAAACAGGACAAGGAAAAGGTTGTTAAAGAGAAAGCGGAGAAAGAGGAATAGAAAAAGAAAGAGAAAGACTTGAGGAAACAAGAAGAAGAGAAGAGAACAGAAGAGGAGGAGAGAAAAGAAGAGGAGGAGAGAAAAGAAAAGAAGAGGAGAAGAGGAAAGAAGAGGAGAAGAAGAAAGAAGAGGAGAAAGAGAAAGAAGAGGAGAAAAAGGAGGAAGAAAAGAAAAAGCAGGACGAAGATAAGAAGAGGGAAGAACTAAAGAAGAACGAAGAAGAAAAGAAAAGAGCAACAGAGAAGAAGGAAGAAGAGAAAGCCAAACAAGCGGAGACTCCCAAGGCAACTGATGGTCAAGCCAAACTGGTTTACATCGCTAGTCCTATTGATCTCCAATCTACAGATGAATCGAAGCTGCTTCAAAGCATAAAGCTTGCACAAGAAATATTGGAAGCATTGAGGAGGAAGAAGGAACAGGATGTCATTCAAATTGCGATTGACACCCTTACCAGTTTGATTCCCGGTACTAACCTCCCTAGTACCGATTCCTCTCTGTCCAAGCTGAAACTCCTTTGCACTATTGTAGAGGACCAGGTACAATGCCTGGAAGATGTTGTTGCAGCCACTGCAAAGAAGAATCATGAAAAGGCACTAAATACTGCCTTAGTCAAGAAACTGAATGAGCTTCGGTCATAACTTCTAATGTAGCAGAAGGATATAAGTGTTGCTATGGATGAGGGAAAATTACTATTGAGTAAAATCTACCAACCCCATCTATTCTATGATGATGTGCTCAAACAAAAAGATTAGCTCCACTCAAAGTGCCAAGCATGCATCAATAACTTCAAGATGCCATATGATTCCTTCACTACATATGGGCAAACAATTCATCATTATCAACTTCAGACTGCCAGGATAGAATTGGAGATCAGCAACCGGTCAAGAGATTTGTAGGAGCTTCAACTGGTCTTATTACCCAGACTGCAAATTCTTCAGAAATGTTTTCTCAATCTGGAAGCCATCACAGTAACTCAAGAGATGAGTGCCATTGATGCTATGGAAGGCCTGGTGTTACAAATGCAGATAGAAAGTGAGGTTGCTACCTCATTACTTGAGTCATGGTCATTAGCCATGAAAAATTTTATGCAAGATTTTAAATCTGTTTTTGATAAGTTTCATTCCTTATTGTCATGAACATTTACTCAATTTTTAATGATAATGATAAATGGGATATTCTACATTACTTTGTCATTGTTGGAAAAGGGGGAGTAGTATTTAAAATTTTTGGTGAATGTTATGTATACTTTCATGTTACCTCTTTAAGGGAGTAGTATACATTGTAATTTCTACAAAAGGGATAGTGTATATGCTTAAGGGGAGTAATTTTGTTTATGGCATATTTTTGTTGTAAAAACTCTTAGATGTCAAAATTTTCCTAAGTGTTGCCATCAATGCCAAAGGTGGAGATTGTTGGCATTTTGATGATGTTGTGATTGTCATTGATAGACACACACTTGCTTTGTGAAGACTTTCTTAATGTATGAGTTATGTTCAACTGGTAATTATTCCAACCGGTATTATGTATTATAGTCTTTAGACTATTGGTGTTTTGCAAAAGATGTTTACTGGTCACAAATTGACTAAAGACCCAAAGCGGTATGAAGACCTCAAGTGGTTCGAGGATCTCAAGTGGTACGAAGGAACAAAGCGATAGTTAACATTTTTCTAGTCTTCATTTTTGACAACCGGTAATTGGTAAAATTGTATGAACCAGTATTAATCTGTGATGAGTTACCAACTGGTATTTCTATGATGAGTTATCATCCACCGACACTTTGGCGGTAATTTTGTGTTGTGTTACCAAATGTGTCTAGATGCACTAAACCTAGGAACTTGTAATTAAATCCTATTGGACCTACATGAAATCAGACTCCTTTTTAAGGACATCATGTCTAGGGTTTTAAATAATGATAAGGATTTTTGTATGTACGATCATAGAAGAGAAGATTAGGTCTATGTGAAGAGTAAGAGTGTGGAGATATTGAAGACTGAAGTAATGCAGAAATGCATTAGCAGTGAGCTATCAATGATCTAACCAAGCATACTGTGCTAGTATCTAGATCACTCACTTGTTGACTACTCACATCTTCGACACGTCTGAAATCCTTAACCGGGTAGGTCTAGAAAACCCTTTGTAAATCCTCTAACAAGGTGGTTCACAACTGTGAATTTAAAATCCTCTCACAAGGTAGTCTTTAACAGGACTTGTCTCCTAACAAAGATCTAGATTCCTAATAGGATTTGTTCTGGTGAAGAACATTGTATGACCTTAATCGGTCTGGTTTCTATTCTGCAGATAGTTACTTGTGAGTTTTTGCTCACCGTGGTTTTTCCCATTTGGGTTTCCACATCAAACATCTTGTGTTATGGTGATTGTTCTCTTGTCGGTGAATGCTTTGTTTACTATTTGGTTTGCATTTATCTTAACCGGTTTATTAGTGAATCTGTTGTACCGGTTATCTGCTAAATTGTTTAAAAGTTTGTTTACATCAATTATTGGTATACTAATTCACCCCCCACCTCTTAGTATTCATCACATTGCTCACTTAAGTTTTTCCCATCTTGGGTTTTCATCGTATATGCTAGTGTTATGTGATGTCCCTTCTGTGATTACATTTGTGTTGGTCTTCCCACTAACCGGTCAGTATGCATTGAGGTAGATCTATGCTCACATAGGATTAGTAAAAGGAAAAGATTTGAGAACCATTGATTCACCCCCTTCCCCTCTCAGTGGTGGATTGTGTCTAACATATTGAGAGTTGGTGAATGCTTGCAAACTAAATTTTGATGCACAAGCAAGAATTATTCAGGGAAAAGCTCATTATTATTGTAGACGCTATTAGAGAAATGCTCTGTGTCCCTTTCAATTCAATGAGGATAGATCGGTCTGACAAGGAGAAGCTATAATATTATTGGATACATAGGAAATATAAACTCAAATTTTATAATGATAAGTTGCAAAGGGGTGAAGAAGAAATGGAGTTTCTCCCTTTCCCTTTAGGGCTCAGTAGCTTATAACAATATTTAAAAGACGTATTTTCCACGTTGGCATTTATTTTCAGTTTTGATTGAGATGATTTTGTTCAAGAATTTCGTATGGATTTACCCTTCAAGTTGCTAAAGTAGAGAGATTCCTTCCAGTTTGATTTTACAGAAGTCATTGTGGAAAACAAACGCAAGAAATTGTGAAGTTATGAGACAAAATATGTATTTAGGTATTCCTCTTTTCTGGCACATATATTTTTACATCAAAATGCTCTATTCTTCCAAAGGTGTATCCCATTGAATATTATTGATGGATTTGGAAGAAAGAACCCAATCACCGTGTGGACCCCTATTTTGTCCTCCACATATGATTATTATACCTTCTCAGACCATTTTATAGCTCCAACCCTTCAAGATTCTGATAACTCAATGATGAACACCTAGTACCAAACTGGTACTAATAGGGGGGGATGAATCAGTACAGACACAAATATCATCCAAAATTAGTTTGACAACAAAAACTCATAATGATTGATAAACAAAGATACCGGTAAAACAGAGTGCAACCGGTAGCATCCAAAATAACTCAAACAGTCATGAACCGGTCACTTACTAAGCTTTTCTCTTAGCTCAATACCACATTATCATAATATTCTCATGCATGAACTAGTAGACCTAACCATCAAATCTTCACAACAGTGAGTTCAATATGTTTTATAGACAAGCATAAAACATAGAAACTTCATGTGCATAAGAGATAAAACAAAGCATCACAAGACAAAAGCATTTCACATGACACACATATTTTTCACGTGGAAACCCAACTGGGAAAAACCACGGTGGGGATGAATACCCACAAGCTTCTTTTTGAACTCTTTAGAAGTCCGCTCTGTTAGGAGCCTTGTCCGGTTAAGAACATTACAATAGGTTCTGGTAGGAACCGATCCTGTTAGGGATCACCCGGTTAAGGGTTAAACCCGGTAGGGTCACCTTGTTAGAGGATTTTAAGAACTCAATAGCTGAAAGGATCTCCTAAGCTTCTCTAGCTTCTCAAAACTCATTAGCTTTGAGTTACCCGGTTAAGGGATATACAGCAAGCCGATTAAGCCCACCCGATTTAAAGGGATTTTGAATCAAGCCAGTTAAGGCTACCCTTTTAGGGGATTTTGCAACTGTTGAAGTGGTTAGAGATCAACAGGTATTACAATGATTTGTTAACAGTACTTAATACCAATACAGATCCGCTTAGGCTCCTCTTTTCCTTCTCCACATACACTTTGCAGGTATATCTTTTCTCCTATGGTCTGGCAAGAATCTTGTATCACTTTCGTTGGATACACACTCACAAATTTTTGCCAACAACTTTAGACAGAAACCTAACATTGACCTTATAGGGAACATACAGGCTGGTAGCAAAAACCCTAAACCTTAAACCTGTTAGGTTGAGCAATTCAAACGGTTCAATCCTGACCGTTGAAACATACTGCATTGAATGCACCAGTCTTGAGTTGATCTCAAGACATTCTCCATTATCCATTATCCACCATTTTCATGGTGGTTGATAACCCATCACGTGTTATCACTATTTGACAAACTTCGCACATTCCCGAGGTAGATAGGAATAGTCTTCTTCATGCAAGATCCTTCACGCGCACAAAGCTTACGTGGCAACATGATCTGTCTTCCATCATACTACTAACTCATCACACAAAGATCACCGATTGAGTCACACAGACTTGAGATACTCCAACCGGAAACCCTGAAGTGGAAGCTGCCTTACCAACTGGTAGTCATACAGTGCTTCCATGTGCCGGTTCCCATAACTGCATGCTGGTTCACTTTGAACAAATGTGCCGCTTCACTTTTTCATATACCGGTTCACACATATGTCGGTATCTCTTTCTTCACTTATCTCATGTGCCGGTTCCCACTATGTCTCATATTGACATCAATGACAACATACAATATCATTATGTCTTCATGCCAGTTTACATAAGGCTCATGCCGGTTCACATAATGCCAACAATCTCCCCCTTTGGCATTGATGGCAATATACAAAAGATATCTTCTTTGCTTCACATCTTCTCCCCATTTGTTGCAGATGTCTTTTCACTTCACTTCTTCTCCCCATTTGCTACAGATATCTTTTCGCTTTACTTCTTCTCCCCCTTTGACAACAATGCCAAAGTGGAGGTACAATCACCACTGTTTCCTTATGCTGCTCCCCCTAAGGAGTAGCATCCTTAAACATACCAATCAACCAAAGATTTGTCTATCCAGTACCTGACTGATGTGGAACAACCACTTTTAGTTCACCTCCTGAAGGGGCAATACCCCTAATTCACCTCTCAAATACACAAATGTTGTCTTTGGGAGAGGCTTGGTGAATATGTCTGCTAACTGCTCCTTACTGGACACATGCTCTAGTGCAATCTCTTTATTCTGAACCTTTTCCCTCAAGAAATGATACTTAAGCTCAAAATGCTTGGTTCTAGAATGTAAAACCGGATTCTTTGATATATTGATAGCACTTTTGTTATCACAGAATATACTTACCAGTTCAGGTACAGGGATCTTGAAGCCTTCCAGTACATGCTTCATCCAGATTGTCTGAGTACAGTTCATGAAAGCTGCAACATACTCTACTTCCACTGTAGACTGAGAGATGCAACTCTGCTTTTTACTCATCCATGAGACCAGTCTACCACCGAGAAAGAATGCACCACCAGTTGTGCTCTTCCGGTCATCCACATTACCAGCCCAATCAGCATCTGTGAATACTTTCAGATTGAAATTATTGTTGTATGGGTACCACAATCCATATTCAATTGTTCCCTTCAGATACCTAAGAATCCGCTTGACTACACTCAAGTGAGATTCTCTTGGACTCTTCTGGAACCTTGCAGTGATGCTAACTGGATGTGCAATATTCGGTCTGCTATGCACTACATAATGAAACTTACCAATCATTGATTGGTATTCCTTCTCATCAACCAGTGCGGAATCATCTTCCTTTGTCAATTTGCAACCTGTCACCATCGGTGTACCAACCGGTTTTCTATCTTCCATGCCAAAAGTCTTCAACACTTCTTTGACATATTTGGACTGAGTGATGAAGATTCCATCTTTCATCTGTTGGATCTGCAGTCCAATGAAGAACTTAATCTCCCCTATGAGTGACATTTCAAACTCTTTCTTCATCTCATCAGCAAACTCATGACTCATCTTGTCATCTCCACCAAAGATGATGTCATCAAAAAAGACTTCACAGATCAGGATCTGATCTTCTTCAGACTTCAAGTAGATATTACTATCTTCACTTGTTCTCTCAAATCCAATCTTCACAAGATGGGAATGTAGGCACTCATACCATGCCCTAGGTGCTTTCTTTAGACCATATAATGCTTTGTGTAGCCTACATACCATGTCACCGTCTTCAGATAGGGTAAACCCATCTAGTTGCTCAATATATACCTCCTCTTCAAGTACACCATTTAGGAATGCAGATTTTGCATCCATTTGATACACCTTAAATCTCTTAAAAGCTGCATATGCAAGAAGCATACGAACTCCTTCCAATCTAGCTATAGGAGCAAAGGTTTCCCCATAGTCTTCACCTTCGTCTTGAGCATATCCTTTGCATACTAGTCTGGCTTTATTCCTAATCACTGTGCCATCCTCATTCAACTTATATCTAAACACCCATTTGGTGCCAATGACATTCTTATGCTCTGGTCTGGGTACCAAGGGCCATGTACCATTTTTCTCTATTTGGTCAAGTTCTTCTTCCATTGCCTTGATCCAGTCTTCATCATTATGAGCCTCTTTGAATGATTTAGGCTCAAATTCAAAGATCATGCATAAGTTTTCTTTGATCTTTCTTCTGGTAAGGATTCCTACATCCTTATCACCTATGATCTGCTTGGGATCATGATTCAACTTGACATACCAAGGAATGGTCTTAATTGGTTCTTCTTGCTTTTCTTCTTCATCCTTATCTTCATCAGTATCAACATTCACTGGTTCAGGAACACTATTACTTGTGCTCACTTGACTAACAACCGGTTCCTAGAAGGTTGCAATTGGTTCATTTACAACTTGCTCACTACCGGTTTTCTCAGTCTTCTCAGAGGATTCATCAACTCTTACATTGATGCTTTCCATAATTCTCTAAGTCCTATTGTTGTAGCACTTGAAAGCTTTACTCTTGGTGGAATATCCTAGAAATATTCCTTCATCACATTTAGCTTCAAATTTGCCCTGATGTTCACTCCTCTTGATGTAACATTTGCTACCAAAGACCTTAAAATAATTTACCACAGGGGTCTTACCAGTCCAATACTCATAAGAAGTTTTGTCCTTGCCCTTTTTGATGAGTACCCGGTTCATAGTGTAAACTGTAGTGCTCACCGCTTCTCTCCAAAAGGTGTGAGCAACCTTTCCTTGGATCAACATAGTTCTAGCTGCTTCAATCACAGTCCAGTTATTCCTCTCTGCTAGACCATTCTATTGTGGAGTCCAGGGGGCAGACAGCTGTCTCTTGATGCCAAATTCTTCACAGTACTTGTTGAATTCACTGGAAGTGAATTCCCCTCCTTGATCAGTTCTGAGACCCTTGATCCTTTTACCGCTTTCCTTTTCCACTAATGCTTTGAAAGCTTTGAATTTCCCAAAAGCTTCAGACTTGTCTTTCAAGAATGTGACCCACATCATTCTTGAGCAGTCATCAATGAGAATCATGAAGTACCTATCACCCTGCACACTTCTAGTTTTCATAGGACCACATAAATCAATATGCACAAGATCAAGCAAGTTGTTAGCAGTGAAAGATTTACCTTTAAAAGTTGAGGAAGACATTTTCCCCAATTGACATTCTCTACACAAGGTATTATCCAGTTTGCTCAGCACCGGCAACCCTCTAACTGCCTTGATCTTACTAGCCTTCACAATGTTGTCAAAGTTCACATGGCAGAATCTCCTATGCCATATCCAGCTATCATCAAGCTTAGCCATAAGACATGTACTTATATTAGCATTTAGATGAAATAGGTTACCTTTAGTTTGCATGCCGGTGGCTACCAATTTACCATCTTTACCTTTTATTCTGCAAACTCCATTCTTGAATTGCAGAGTGAGTCCACTATCATTTAACTGGGCAACACTTAGAAGGTTGTGTCTGAGACCATCAACCCAATACACATTGTTAGCACTACTCTTTCCATTCAAGGAGATGGACCCTCTACCTTTGACCATGCATGGTGCATCATTGCCAAAGCGAACCACACCACCATCATACTCTTCTAATGATAGAAACTTGCTCCGGTCACTAGTCATATGGTGAGAGAAGCCACTGTCAATGATCCACTCATTGGAATCATCAAACTAGGAGACAAGAGCTTTCTTGTCTGTCACATCTTCCTTTACAGCAATGAACACAATGTCTTCATTTTCTTCATCTTTAGATTCCTCATCTCTGACACCTTCATCAACTGCCACAAAACAATTTCTCTGGTTTCCTCCTTTGAATCTCTTGAACCTTTCCGGTTTGTCCTTGTTGTCAGTATTAGGACAGTTCATAGCAATATGTCCTATCTGGTTACAGGAGAAACATTTCAAAGGTAGTTTACCTTTGTATTTACCAATTCCTTTTGGGAATCTCCTGGCCAGAAGAGCTTCAAATTCCATCAGAAACTCTTCATCCTTCATCTCTCTATTCTGACTAGGTTCCCCATTAGTGCTAGCCTCTTTTCCTTTTCTGGATGGTATAGCAAAAGCTTTAAAAGTTGATTCTAACTTTTGAACACTACCATCAAAGCTATTTAGCTCATAGGCTATCAACCTAGCTATGATGCAGTCCAAGGATTCCTTAGACTTGTCTATTGATCTTAGCTCCTGAATAGTAGCAACCCTTATTGCATAGACCGACAATAGGGATCTCAGGACTTTACTTACTACAGTGGAATCTTCTATTTTGCCACCTGCACTCTTTATTTCTCCAACAACTATTTTGATTCTTATTCCATACTGTTGAATGGCCTCTCCTTCAACCATTCTCATGTCTTCAAACTTTCCTCTCAAGCTCTCTTCCTTAGCCTATTTTACATGCTCATCACCACCATAGATATTTTCAAGAGCATCCCATACTTCTTTGGGATTTGCCTTGTCTTGAACATCAATAAACTCAATGTCAGATAGACTACTGATGAGGACTTCCATGACTTGTGCGTTTTCTTGTATCTCTCTCTTTTGGTCATCAGTGAGAGTACCGGTAGGAACAACATATACATTTTCAACATAACTCCAGTGTTGAACACCCATACTTTTGTTGAATATCTTCATCCTGTCTTTCCATATACCAAACTTTTCCTTGTTGAACTTTGGACCTTCCCTCTTCATCATTTGGCTAGGATCTTTTCCTCAAGCGGTTAAGCTTACAACACAGAGGACCTGGAGTGCTCTGATACCAATTGATAACTCAATGATGAACACCTAGTACCAAACCAATACTGAGAGGGGGGGGGGGTGAATCAGTACAGACACAAATACCGTCCAAAACCGGTTTGACAACAAACACTCACAATGATTGATAAATAGAGATACCGGTAAAACAGAGTGCAACCGGTAGCATCCAAAATAACTCAAACAGTCATGAACCGGTCACTTACTAAGCTTTTCTCTTATCTCAATACCACATTATCATAATATTCTCATGCATGAACTAGTAGACCTAACCATCAAATCTTCACAACAGTGAGTTCAATATGTTTTATGGACAGGCATAAAACATAGAAACTTCATGTGCATAATAGATAAAACAAAGCATCACAAGACAAAAGCATTTCACATGACACACATATTTTTCACGTGGAAACCCAACTGGGAAAAACCACAGTGGGGATGAATACCCACAAGCTGCTTTTTGAACTCTTTAGAAGTCTGCTCTGTTAGGAGCCTTGTCCAGTTAAGAACATTACAATAGGTTCTGGTAGGAACCGATCCTGTTAGGGATCACCCGGTTAAGGGTTAAACCCGGTAGGGTCACCTTGTTAGAGTATTTTAAGAACTCAATAGCTGAAAGGATCTCCTAAGATTCTCTATCTTCTCAGAACTCATTAGCTTTGAGTTACCCAGTTAAGGGATTTACAGCAAGCTGGTTAAGACCACCCGATTTAAGGGATTTTGAATCAAGCCAGTTAAGGCTACCCTGTTAGGGGATTTTGCAATTGTTTAAGTGGTTAGAGATCAATAGGTATTACAATGATTTGTTAACAGTACTTAATACCAATACAAATCCGCTTAGGCTCCTCTTTTCCTTCTGCACATACACTTTGCAGGTATATCTTTTCTCCTATGGTCTGGCAAGAATATTGTATCACTTTCGTTGGATACACGCAACTTTTTGCCAACAACTTTAGAAAGAAACCTAACATCAACCTTATAGGGAACATACAGATCGGTAGCAAAAACCCTAAACCCTAAACCTATTAGGTTGAGCAATTCAAACGGTTCAATCCTGACCGTTGAAACATACTGCATTGAATGCATCAGTCTTGAGTCGATCTCAAGACATTCTCCATCGTCCATTATCCACCATTTTCATGGCAGTTGATAACCCATCACGCATTATCACTATTTGACAGACTTCGCACATTCCCGAGGTAGATAGGAATAGTCTTCTTCATGCAAGATCCTTCACACGCACAGAGCTTACATGGCAACATGATCTGTCCTCCATCATACTACTAACTCATCACACAAAGATCACCGATTGAGTCACACAGACTTGAGATACTCCAACCGAAAACCCTGAAGTGGAAGTTGCCTTACCAACTGGTAGTCATACAGTGCTTCCATGTGCCAGTTCCCATAACTGCATGCTGGTTCACTTTGAACAAATGTGCCGCTTCACTTTGGCATATACCGGTTCACACATATGCCGGTATCTCTTTCTTCACTTATCTCATGTGCTGGTTCCCAGTATGTCTCATATTGACATCAATGACAACATACAATATCATTATGTCTTCATGCCAGTTTACATAAGGCTCGTGTCGGTTCACATAATGCCAACAGATTCGAGTCCATGTGAAATTCTATCTAGACTCATAAAAAGTCAAATTGAATGGATGCAAGAAGGATGGCCTTCATGTGGTTGGTTTTGTGGAGCAAATTTCACTATTTTGAGAAAGCATGGATTTTTAGGAAAACCTTTTAGGCTACAAACTTGTGCGACTGAGAGGACTCTCGCATTAGAGGTTTTTTGACAAATGTCAATATTTGACAATAATTATGGAGCAAAGAGGAGAAAAAATTCTATCTACAAGCTTGTACTCTTGTGAGTCAAAATTACTTAGGAAAAAGAGAAATGTAGAAGTCTTGATAGATGTTAAGCTTACATATTTAGTCCTTGATATTTTTTGTGACTTCTAGGACTATGAACCAGATAGTTTTTTTCGTTGATTCACAATTTAGTGTGATTCATCAACCTCAGCCATACTAGGACCCAAGACGCAACCTGAGAGCATTAACATTAGATACATGTGTTGATTTATCATATGTGCCTAGTCATGGGAGGCCTTCATGTATAAGTTTCTATATAGTAGAAGTGGATATATATCTGTTGCACAAAATTCACTCGACTATGAGGAAAGACTTATTAAGTCTAGGGTGGAATGAAGAGAAAATGGTTGACTTCATTTTTTGACAGGAGGTTAAATATTTAAATTGAGATTACAAAACCACCAACCCCTTAGATGATGAATTTGAATGAAGTAGGAAGTAGAACATCCAGGAATATCAAAAGAAGAAGAGGTTCCCACAGTTCAAAAAAAAATGGGGAAGGAACCCGAAGAAAGGCTAGCTGCAGGACCTCCATCCAAACAGGAAACAATCTATGAAAAAGCCCAAAAACCAAGGACCTGGGTATTGATATAGAGGCATAAACAAACCCAAATTGAAGGCTTTGAGATTGAACCCAATACAAAAGCACCTTGTAAGAAAAAGTAAAAGGTGCAAAGAGTATATCCAAAATATTCCAAGAAGATGAGGAAGGAGAAGAACTGACTATCGTCACACAGGCCTCGATGGCTCCCGTAATTTAGGTAAGTTTTTCTCTCCCTCTTCTTTCATCTCAATCTTTAGTGAATCCCACCATTTATCTTATCCTTACACAATTTGGATCATCTTTCCAAGTTACTACATTTACTTCCCAACTACGGTGCTTGCCATTTCTAATCCTATGTCATAGGTTCTCATCTCTCCTGTTCCTATCTCATCCTCTGCCTCAATAACCTCAATTTATCAAATAATTACACAAACCCCCACAACCCCATCATTGTATACCATGACGATTAATTTGTCTACACTTCTCTCGATGCCTCCACCTTTCACCTCATCAACTTCATCCAGTGAAAACTTTAGTGGCTAATATTTGCCAATTGGCTATTTTTTGAAATTTGGGAATCAAATTTGGCTAATAATTTCAACTTTTAAGGTGACCCTAATCGCCACATTTTTAAAATTTTTTATTTTAATGTTATTTAAATTGCCAAGGAATTTATTTTATTAATTTTTTTAACTTAAAGATTCGCCATAATATGTCATACATGATTGAATTAGATTCACAAACATTTTATAATTTATTGTAGAAATCCAAATTAATTCACCAATAATATATAATAATTATTAGTTACTTTAGGGTTATATCAACAATCTTTTGTTTCCACCATTGATTTAAAATATAATCTAGTGACCTTCATTGTATTCCATGAGGTAAAATGTACCTACAAGTTGTAATGCTCATGGGGTTTGAAATTGCTTTTGAATTGTTGAATTCAATGAAAACCAATGGTCTAAAAGTAATTTTTGTTCTCATGAGTATTACAAATTGTTTGTAAATTTTATCTCACAAAATAAAAAGAGGGCCATTAGATTATTTTAAGTTAATGGTAGAAACCAAAATAAAGTATAGTCTAACCCCTAAACTCATTAATGATGTCAACCTTCATGCCTTTACTTTTTTATAAAAGATTATTTTTAAATGAAAGGAAATGCAATAGTAATTAATGCATACAATGATTATTTTCCAAGATTCGCCAATAAATATTATTATTATTTTTAGAAAAAATTAAATATTCGCCAAGATTTTATACAATTTTTTGAGGGGGGTTTCTTAAAGTTATCACTGACTTCATCCACCTCAACAGGTTTCACGAGCACCCCTCAAGTATTGCAAGCATTGAAGAGTATCCCACTGTTCCCCTTAACAACCTTAAGCTTCCCAAAAAATGCTCTTGCGAGTCCACAAGCAAGGGATCCAATGATACCTATTCGTTTTGGCCTCCCTATCAACATTCCTTTTGTTGAACAATAAATTCAATCCCCAAGTGAATTTTCAAGCCAAGTACACACAACAAAACAAGCCCAAGCGAAGCAAGTTTTGAAGTGTAAAGCAAAAAATGTCACTGTTTATTGCCTAGAATGAAGACTATTTTCAATGAAACCCATCAAACAATGATGATTGCATCAAATACCCCCAATATCATCAAACCAAAAGATCAGATGTAACTAGAAGATTTTATGGTGCACGTTGTTGGGATTGACATGAGCTTAGCCCACCCAAAGGATAAAAAGGAATTTATTGTGGAAATACAAAGGGTGATTACATCCAATTTATTGAATCTTAGTTGATGATTGGAGAAGAGGGAGAAGAATTTGAAAAATAATAAAATAACAATTGATAGGCATAAGTAAGAAATTAGAGAAAAAGATGCAGAGATAGCACATCAGAAGAGAGAACAAGGAGATAAAATATTAGCAATCCTGCAAGAAGAGTAGGAAGGCTAAAATTAAAGCCAAGCTAAGTGATGTGTTAGCCAATATTAATGCAAAAAGGAGAGAAAAAGGAGATTTGGGCAGAAGGCTACAGGACAAAGAGCAAGAGTTGGTACAAGTTCAAAAGAGTCTTTCTGATGCTATTATCTTGTAGCAACAACTCCAACAAAATGCATAAACGAAGCTAGATAAGATTGTAAGGAAACTAAAGTGCAGAAACACCTTCCTAAATGTCAATTTCTTAGAGGAGAGAAGTAGGGATAACTTTTTAATCCAAATTATAGTCAATAAGATACACAATGCAAGGAAAACATAGTAACATGAAAAATTCACAATCACAGAGAAGTACACCAGAATTCACATGGGAAAACCCTTACAGGTGAAAAAACCACACACCAAAATAGTATCTCTTGTTATAGTAAAAAAAATTTTGCATACAAGTTACAGATTTCAAGCTCCGATCTAGTCTTTATTCTGGCAACAATTTAGAAGATTATATCCACAATCGGCTTACAATTCAACATGCAACATAATCACCAATTGACCACCCTCCAACTAACTAACTAGCCTCTACAACCATGTATTCATATGTTTATATGTCTGTCAAAAAATGGTTTGATTCAGTTCCTTAGATCCAACTGTGGAACTTCCTTAGACTATTGATAACACGTTGTGTTTTCTACATCTCATCCTCTGAGTCATTCCAGCTCAGACCAATCATCAACATACAAATCAACAAGTTGTTTTGCATTTGGCCATCGTCCCCATCTCTATTTCTCTTAACTTATCAACAATATTCATTTTGATACCTCTTGGGATGGCAGGAAGAGTGAATCTGCTTGCATCCCTATTACCCTACAGGACTTCCTACATGTTCTTCATTGAACTGCGGGGTGGTGGGGAGAGCAAGTCTCCTTGCCTCCTTGTTAACCCGCAAGACTTCTTGGGAACCCTCAAATACCTTGCAGGGTGGTGGGGAGAGAAAGCCTCCTTACTTAACTCTCTCTCCCGCTATCCCGCAGCACCATTGTCAGGCCGTTGTTTACCATGTGGGGTGGCAGGGAAGTCCAATACCTTGCTAGCTCATGACACTCTTCCCATGTGCTTCTCAAAGGCATGAGGTGGTGAGAAAGAGAAAGTATCCTATCCCTTGATATCCCATGAAACTTCCTTTGCGGTCCTTAGTGCCTTGCGAGATGGTGGGAAGAACAAGTCTTCTTTCCTCCCGCTATCCCGTGACCTCAGTTGCCTTAGTCTTCTGTTGGCAACAACAATGAAGGAAAACTGAGAGGGGGGGGTGAATCAATTTTCATCGGATCATACAAATTAAGGAAAATCTCAGATCTAATCAACTGCAACAAGAATATAGATAAAGATAGTAACAACAACACACATAACACCAATATTTTTGACATGGAAAACCTGGTTAAGGGAAAAACCATGATGGGAACCTACCCACAATGAGATAATACTCTGTAGTACTATGTGTAAATATTACAATGAGGAATGCACATGCATTCATGCACACTGCCTAGAGCTCACTGCTCAAAATGTAATGACCTAGAAGGCTCGAACCCTCAGGGAAGGTTCACTACCTTACAATAGTATTCAGACTACAATTTGAATTACATCAACTACAAAGATAGCATTTGCTAATGCCTAATGATAGTTTTGGTTAAGTTCATTTGTCAACCTTGCAACAATATCTTTTGAATACATTATACTGAAAGATGAATTCATTCTTTCACATATACACCACTCTCTAATAATGCAAACACCACATTGACACCCAAATTACATGAATATAACATCTATTTATACAATTCATCAACCTTAACTACAAGGTCGGCCAAACCCTCAACCCTTAATTATAAAATTACATCACACGATACAAAGATCAATCACTGAACTAATACAATCCCATAGATAAAATAACATGGACCTAAACTAAATCCTCGAACATGCAACACCACCAGCAATCTCGCCAAGATCAACCAAAATATGCTACACCACCAAAAATACCACATAACACGAAGAATATCACCGGACCCAAAAGATCTTCAAGAACGCGCACCATGATCAATGCGAACCACCAAACCAAATAGGACACGATCAAGAAACACCAACAAGCATGTCAAAACCATCTATAATAGTTACACCAACACAACTTATTCAAATCTTCATCGATCAACACGCTAACTCTCAGGAACACTTAACAACAACAATTCAAACAAGAAATATAGCTTGCAAAGCACCAAATCATGAACCATCTGAAATAATGATATACATGAACATCCAAAACATTCAACCAAATCCGCAACTCAAGATCATATTATACCAGAGCACAACGGATTAAATACCAAACTCTGCCAAATTTTGAATAGAAAGACCAAAACCTCAAAGCAGATCAAATGATATGATCATGTAAACTTTCGGATCACTAAAACCAATAAAGAATGAAGTAGAGATACTAGAGATACTTCACAAACTAAATCAATTCTCTGCAATCGCCAGATTACCAAATGGCTCTTTGCACATACCAAAACACAGCAATATGTTGACATCAATGACAACAACATATCCTAGAAACAACAATATCTAAAATATTCTTCTTGTGTGGGGTATAGAAAGAGGTAATTCCTTTCTTTCCTACCATTCAGCATGACCATAACTTTGGCTGACATATAACCTAGAAAGTTATTCATCCACCTTTGGAGCTAGTCAATAACACAAACATTAACCATACTGAATTGCTCACAGCAGAAGCCAAATGCCACCTTATCGATATTTCAACCAATAAGTTTGAGACACCCATTCTGATCAAAGATAATAAAATAAGTTACTAAAGTGCAAGCCTAAATGAGTATTGAGAGGAATCAAAGGGAGTTGGCAGAGAAGTAGATGCATGAAAAAATGCAAGAGTTGAACCAAGTCCAACAAGAGCTTCAAAATACACTAAACATGCATGTGCAATTCCAATAGAAGTTGCAATATAATGATGCTCGATTGCAAAAATAACTTAAGGAAGCCCAAGTGTTGGTTGATGCTGAGAAATAGACTAAGAAAATAATAGATTCCACTCTACAGACATGGGAATGAGAACTAATAGGTTTACACTTGGAAAATTCAACCTCTTTGAAAGAAATGAATAGATTTCAAGAGGAGATTAAGGATAAAGATCTACATAGCCAACAACTACAATATGCATTGGCTAATCCTCCCTTGCAGTCCAATTTCCTCTTTATACTTCACAAGTTATATGTCTATTACTAGGATAGGATCAAAGATATTGTAACCTAATTATGACTAACCCTTCAATTCATCATAGATACTCAAAAATTAGGTGTAGATGTTGACTTAGTGGTTGAGAAAATTCTTTCAAGTATTTCTCCTAAGATGGCTAAGTTAATGTTGTTGATTGAAAAGTTGTATGTTGTTGCAGATGATACCTTGACAACTGCAAGGATTACTAATAAAAGACAAGGGGCCAAGAGGACCAATGAATTCATTGAAATATCTCAAGAGAAAATAGTGCCTCCAAGCCTTTAAACTAACTATGAAAAGGGGGGTTATATTCACCACCCTAATAGATAATCCTAATCCCCTGCCAACTATCTCTTCACACCCACCCCTGCCACTCCCTACTATTACTTTATCTCAACTTCTCAAACTAAAGAACTCCCTACCTCCCTCCCTCCCTAATTCCCAGGGATTCAAAGTATAAGTAGAAGGTTTCTGGAGAGGGAAGGCAGAAGTGATTCATCTGAGGAAAGGGTTTTAGGTTTGCCAAGTTCTGCAGCTAATGGAGGGACAAGAATTACGAGGTTGTTTTCTGGTTTAATCATATATATATATATATATATATATATATATGTATGTATGTATGTATGTATATATATATATATATGTATGTATGTATGTATATATATATGTATGTATATATATATGTATGTATATATATACATATATATATACATACATATATATGTATATATATATATACATATATATATACATACATACATATATATACATACATATATATATGTATACATACATATATATATATATACATATATATATATACATATATATATATATATACATATATACGTATACATATATATATACATATATACGTATATATATGTATGTATGTATATATATATATATATACATATATATATATACACATATGTATATACATATATATATATATGCATACATATATATACATATACATATACATATACATATATACATATATATACATATACATATATACATATATATGTATATATGTATGTATGTATACGTATATATATATATATGTATGCATATATATATATATATATATGTACATGTATATATGTATATATACATACATACATATATACACACATACATACAAATGTGTGCATGTACACATAAGGGGTTAGATCAAGTAGCTCGTCTAGCTAGGGCCATCAACTTTCCTTTTGGATGGGACAATTCTTACCGAAGATCAAATGACATAGTTCCCATAGTGAAAATAATAGGATCTGTTAACCTTGTAAAATTTGAGCCTTGATCCTAGTGTAGTTGAAGTTGACCAAGTATTGCACCCCTTGGCGTAGCTTAGTTTTAATATGGAAGTTATTTGTTGGCCTCAAATAGAATATCTTTTAAAGAGATGATTGATCTGGATATGTGTTGGGAAGTTTGCTACAATAGTGTGTTGTTATTGATGTCAACATATTATTCTGTGTATTCCAGTGTTGCAGTTAGGTTGAATGAGTTGGTTTAGCCAATGTGTTGTACTCTAGGTGTTGCGGTTTAATGGGTTTTGAGATATGAATGTTTAGTTGATTTAGCAAAAGTTTCAGAGGTTTTCATGTTGATTTGATCGAGTTATGAGGTCTGTTATTGGGGATGTTATTCAATTGTTCATGTTATTCAGTATTCTGGTTTGTTCTTCGTATTGCTCCGAAATTGTAATATCTTTAGTTGAGAATGTGTGGGATGTACTTTGGATGTTGATGTGTTGGAAAGAGATTCTATTCTAGAAGAGACTAGTGCTTAAGAATTGTTTAGGGGCTTCCATTGATGGCAATTCAGATTAGATGTGTTATCCGGTATACACAAATTCATTCTACCAGAAGTTCTACGCCAGTTTTGCTACAGTCTGGAAGGTGGAGCATAGTGTTCAACAGAGTGTGAGTACATTGAATAGAACTCAATTTTGGGTACACATTTTTGTTTGCAATGGAAAAGGTAGTTGATTCGATGATTGGAATTTCTTTGTCCGCAATCCTAACTTTCAGTTTTGATTCTAGTGCAAGTTTGGTGATCTGGTATTTGGTATTTCAGGAAGAACAAGGTTATTTTGGTATAGCGTGTTATGCGGAATCTCCGAGATGATTTTTTTTATTGGTGTCATGGTAGAGGTTGTAGTGCCAACTTATATGAAGCGTATAATCAATTTTTTTTGGCCCGCATGTATATTTATAATTGGATTGAGTTGACTTTTTGTTACACGTTTTATATTTTGTGAATATGTTTGAACCCGACATGTTGGTGACCAAATCAAGTAAGACTGATCTATATGAGAATTTTGGTGATCGATGTGAGTGCAAAGATTGTATGAGCATTGGTGCCCAGTTTCACGTGCGTTATCCTAGGATTTATGCTCTGGTGTATGACAAATCAGAGTAGAACAAAGTAGTGTGCCAAAATAGTGGAAGAAGACCTTTTGTACTTAACCGAAACTACATTTTTCTATTTGTATATGCTATTCATTAGTTCAAACAATCAATTATCATTGTAATGATTTGTAGGACAATGAGTCCTCCGAGGGTTGTAACCTTCTTCATTGTAAACGAGCAATGAGCTCTAAGCAGTGTGCCTGAATGCATGTGCATTCCCTTGTAATATTATTATACTCCTAATCATAGTATTATAATATTGTGGGTCTCAATCCCACCGTGGGTTTTCTCTTTTTGGGTTTCTACGTAAAAATTCTGATGTTATGGTTTTATGCTTGTGTGTGTCAAGTTTTTGCATTTTACTTTCATTCTTTTGCATCCAATGGTTTAAGAATTAGTTAAAAGTTATAATTTGCAGAACACTGATTCACCCCGCTTGTCAGAGTTCATTGATTCCAACAATTGGTATCAGAGCCTAGATCCTCCGAGAAATCCTAATAGCTTGAGGAAGATCTGCGAGAGTGAATCAATGGACTCTGGTTTATAGAAACAACTTACTATGGCACTTGAAGATCTAGACACAACAAGAAATGAAGTAAATAGCCTAAGAAGAAATTTGAGTGATGCTGAAGACTTTATTAAATCATTGAAGGAGAAAGTGAACACATCTAGAGAAAAGAGAAAGGAGCTTATGGACAAACTTAAGGAGAAAGAAGACCAAAGCATTGATAGCCAGGCCTTAAAGGACAAGACAAATTAATGTGAAAAACTTGCTAGAGACAATGCAGTCTTGAAGAATGAAATGTAATCCATTGTGATGAACCTGACAAAAGAGATTGAAGACAGGAACAAGAATGAGGAAAGCTTGACTCAGTCACTACAGGATAGATCTGATGAATGTTGCAGACTTAATCATTAAAATGACTTGTTGAAGCTTGAATTGATACAATCCAGGAATAATGAGAAAGAGCTTGAAAGACATATCATAATTCTGAGAGATGAACTTACCACTTCTAATGAGTACAAACAAAAATTCAATGCTAGCTCAGCTAAGCTAGATGAAATGCAACAAAGTTAGAAGAATAAAGGTGATATGGGAGAACTTGAATTTGAGAAAGGAGAAAGGTCTGGATCTGGGAAAAGTAATGCTAAACCTCAAAAGAAAAAGAGATCTTCAGTAAGACAACCTAATGCTTATAAATTCAATGGTAAATGTTTTGTTTGCAATAAATCTGGTCATATGGAAAGTCAATGCAAAAATAGGGCAAATCAAAATAATTCATCAATCTTCAGACAATGTTTCAATTGCAATAAATATGGTCATAAGTCAATTGCATGCAAAAGTATGGTAAATAGGATAAATATATGATGCTATGCTTGTGGAATATTTGAACACATTGCTAATCAATGCAGATCAAGGGGAAATCAAGGTAATTCTAGACATAATTAAAGAAACAACATTGGTTGCTATGCGTACAACAAATCTGGTCATATTGCAAAATATTGTAGAAGAAGGAATGTGAACAAGAATGCTTTGGCAGACAAGAACAAATTTGATGATAAGGGCAAAGCAAAGGTTGAAGAAATCAGAGAGTAGTACAAGAAGATTTGGGTCGAAAAGGGTGATTTAGATGTAGTAGATGAGTCCGCACCTGATTCTGGTGTTGGAACCTCATCCGGTAACTAAGGCACTTGGCCTTAGGGGGAAGATTTTCATGCAGATCCCGAAAACCCCCTGTTTGAGATCTATAACTTGTTGTGGGAGGTTGCATATGGTTGTGAATGTTTAATTCTAAAGGATCTCTAGAAGACTTCATGCTGATTTGTAACTCTGGAAGAATATTCATGAAACACAGAGCATCCAATAGAGTTAGGGTTGAGTATTTATTATACCTAAAAGTTAGGTATGTGGCGGATAAAAAGGAAATTTAACTCTCATTTCTCACATTGTGTTCAAAGCAAACGAGCATGAGATATTGCCAAAGATTTTTTGAAGAGAACCCAGAGCCTTGAAGAGATTCGACGAAGATTTCTTGCATCCGATTGAAGACAAAAAAGTATTTTTTAGAGTGTGATAACTTTCTCTGATCATAACCTAAAATTCAACAATGGCATGATCTGGTGTGGCAAATCCATTGGTTGTTGACATAGCTGATAGGGAAAGACCTAAGTTTAAGAAAAAACCATACAAATCGATGTAAGATGATCCACAAGGGGCATTTTTGTCCATTTCGTATGGTGTTTTGCACTTTGAAGACATTAGGCCATATATTCATTTTTGAAGAACTTGGTAATGCTGAAATGTTGAAGCTTTACACAAAGAACGTGGTAGATGGAATGGGAAATCTTAACCCAAAATAAAATTACTCCAGGACAAGGGTTTCATCCAATTCATGAAGTTTTTTGATCTTTGACGAATCTGAATGGATTAGATTCATTCTGAGTAGAGTTCATGGTGAGTTCATATGGCTTGACAGGCCACACAAGATCAGGAAGAAAGCAATCAAAGATGCAACATGCTTGAATGAAACCAGTGTAGTTCTTGCCCTAAGGAATGTAAAGAACACGACCATGATAGAGGAAACTAGTTCCAAACATGATGGAAGATCCATGACAATCAGTGACATTATTGAACATGATGTCAGATTTGCATCCATGGTAACGGGATACAAGGTCTATCAGTCTAGCAAAGATAACTCAATATCCAGTACGACCATTTATGTTGCTTTTCAAATCCTCCAGGAAGACAAATTGTATGGTTTGTGTGAGGTGCTCCAGAATGAGATCTTGAATAATCTGAAGAAGGTAAAGTAGGACAAAAAACATGTATTTAAATTTGGTACCCTCATTATTTGTCTGTATTTCTATTTCATGATGTTGGCAATTGACACTCATCTGGGTTATAGGTATTGTCATTGATGGAAAGACACTTCATGGGAGATCTGGCAATCAAGGTAATCGACATTCACTTCACTAACATTCAAGGAACCGACAAGCATGTAACCGACAAACTTGGAAATGGTATTCTAAGGCCGACATAGGAGATTGATTTGGCAAGCGTGGTAGCAACAACAACCATATTGTTTCATGTTTATATTTTGTTTGGGCTGACATGTGTCTTATCTTTTGAAAAATGATTGTAAGCCGACATAACTCATTTGTGTTTATTCATGTAAATGGGTATATAAGTCAGTCTGGGTTAGGTCATTTTGGAGATATGACAGATAAGAGATGCGATAGGTTATGTGATATTATGTGAGCAAGATCTTGATCAATAGAATGCGAATATAAAGATCTGTAATCAGTCTTGATTATTTGTCTAGAGGTTTGGAAAGTGATCTAAGTTACTAGTAAGGGAGGTTACAGTATAAACCGGTACAGACAGTTCTTAAACCGGCACTCATTCAGCATAGCAGATGCACATTCTGAGTTCAAATTTTGTTTGTAATATAGTACTTTGGATATGTAGTCAATGAGGCTCCTTTTGTGATGAGCAGTATGCCTTCCTACATGTGCAGGCCCCCCTAGTAATATTTATTCAGTTGGCCAGTGGATAGATATTGCGGGTCACCAATCCTACCGTGGTTTTTCCTCTTTGAGGTTTTCCATGTATAAATATTTGTGTTATGGTGTTGATTCATGTGGTTGCATTAATATTACTTGATGTTAATTTCTTTTATGCATATCGGTTAATAAGTGGATTTGTTAATAAGGCTAAAAATAATATAACTGACAGAACACTGATTCACACCCCCCACCCTCAGTGTTCTTGGATTCCAACATTCCAACACATGAATGAGGTCCCCGGTGTAGGAAAAGTTCAATGGGCCTATGACAGGCCTGTGGTAGTACATATAAAGGAAACTCTAAGTGGATTGGGTGATGCACAAGCTCAGAAAGCTATTTTATGGGGTCACTTAAAAAATTTCCAAAGCATGATGCAGAGTTGGGAAAGGATCCCTAAGAAAATTGTGGAATAGTATGAAGACTCTATATGCTTCATGGTGGACACCGATCAATGCTTGATGGAGGCTGTCGAACCCAGGATAGTTTGGATCATGCCTATGGGGTATGAAGTTAGTGGTGACATTCTTAATGCATATTCTCAACACCTTTTGAGAAAGCCGGTAGACTCTACAAAGGAAATTTTTGGAACATATAAGGAGAAAATCTTGAGTTTGCATTCTCAGTTCACCAAACCCAAAATGTGGAGGAGAGTGAGGAAGGAAGTGGAGTAGCTAGCAAAATACATGGGAATCTCAAAGGAGGCAGTTTTGAGAGCCCGGGAGAAGAACATCCTAAAAGAAAGGGATATGGTGAAACCTAAGAAGTCCAAACTAGAAACTCCTTCCTCGAAGCCAAGGGAAACAAGGAAGCCAACACCTTCCTCTGGTGCTCAATAACTTGTCCCTCCACCTAAGCCTCAATCAAAACCATCAAGTGGAGATGAGAAGAGGAAGAAATGGAAACCTAAAAGAGTTTATGTAGCATCCACTATAGAAGAAGAGACCAAATCAGATGAAGCGGTGAGGGAACTAAAGAAGAATGCTATTGTTGCTAGGGTTGTGAAGATGCAATCATCCAGTGAAGGTTAGACTAGTAAGAAGCCCAAAGTTGATACTGATCCATCTGGTATCTCTCAAGAAAATAAAGAAAGCAATAATAGAACAAGGTAACCTTAAATTTCTTTCCCAATTTTTATGATCATTTGGATGAGAAAGGGAAAAGGTATCTAGAAGAAGCTACCATTGTATATTTGAATAAGTATAGTAGGGTTCTTATTCAGATTGTGTCTGAAGTCCCTAAGAGTCTATATGATATCTTGGACATGAGGAAATAAACTACAAGAGTTGAAGATGAGAGAATCAGGGAGTATGAATTAGTGCAACTGTGATGCTAAAAATGTGGTATATAAGAGGCATACACATATAATGAGACAATAAAATGTAATTGAAAAGCTTAATTGAAAACTAGATTAGAAATGCAAACCATAAGCCTTCCTTTAAATGTCCCATTTTCATCTATTCTTGAGGACCTTGAAGGTGTTGGATTGATGGGCTCTCAGTGGAGCAATGACCTCCAAAGTGGAAACTCAAGAGTTGAGTAGCTATTTGATCATGATTGACTATGGAGATGATATGAAATGCATTATTTAAGAAACTAGATTAACATGCTATGATTAATCCAAAAGCTAATTACTAGATCATTGAAATGCAAATGCCTATAGTAACAATGCCTAAATTGATATGAGATGGGATCCATATTGCTCCAAAATGAGGGATATTTATAGGAATTCCAAGGCCAAAGTTGAGGTGGCAGGAATCGATGGTCCAGATTTGATCTGAAGATATCAAGCGCCAAGATTGAGGAAGTTGGAGTCGAGGTTGAAGGAAGTGACACTTGTCATCTCTGTGGTGACAAGTGTCGAGGAGCCTTGCTCATGAGAGGGAAAGTGTCCAAGGGAGGAGACATGTGGCAAAAGTGCCATGTGTCTCAAGGAGAGAATATCCACACCATGAGAGGTTAGAATGTGCAAGATAGGATAGGGTTAGTTAGACCCAAGATTAGATTGAATGGGTTAAGTTAGGGGATGGTTAGGTTAGGTGGTTAAAGTTAGGAGCCATGTGCTCATTTGAATTTAACAATTCAAATAATTGGAAAATGGTAATTAATCTCAACAAACTTGAGTTTGTTAAACTTAATTAGGGATTAGAAGAATTGATTAAATGGGGGGAGGATTAATTAATTTAAAATTAATTAACCAAAGGGGGATATGAAATGAACTATATAAATAAATCATTTAGATTTATTTACTAGTAGATGAATAGAGAAATTAATTAAATTTCTTGTGAATTCAATTAATTAGGAAGGGGAATTAATCAAATAATTGTGTATTTAATTAACTATCTTCAGACCATTTTTAGGTGTATACAAAAACTATGTCCGATGATTGTTGAGACAAAAGTTGATAGGATTATTAAGGAAAATAAAGAAAGGTTAGAAGTAAAACCCGAGCAAATAAAATCATGATTGAAAAGAATGTAGAGGTTCATAAGGAGACCCAAGAAAATTTGAGGGAAATAATAAAGAAATATGATTATGATGTTGTTCCTGAAAGATTTCAAGGAAGTGTTCATAAGTCTGTTCCCGAAGTCCTTGGGATGCCATCCTTAGGAGATATACAAAAAATTGCAAAATCGGTCGAACTTATAACTGAACAGGTTACTGTAGATGATATTGATAACAATAAACACATTATAGACTTTGGTGTAGTGGTTTAGGATCCTCTGATAATGGATGTTGATTTAGAGAAGAATGTTGAGGAGGTTGGTGGTGAGAAGGCAGAGGATGCAGAGATAGAAGTGAAGGAGAAAGATGAAGGCAAGATTGAGCAAGTTTCGGTGGAAAGAGACACTTCAGAATCTGATAAGGGAAAGATAATAATAAGTGGCATTGATCTAATCCAAGGGCATATCAATCCCAATTCATTATCTCCTATGCAAGCACTAAAGTTTGTTGGCATTTGCTCATTTGTATTAAACTGGTAATGTGTGTTTGTTTGATGCAACTGGTATATTTCTGTTGTGCATAAAGATTAGATTTATCTATGATGACTATTTTTGTATGTTGTCATTGATGACAACTATGTTTCTTTAAGTCATCTAAGTCCTACAGTTCAACCAGCTAGACTTAACCGGTAAAGCAGACAGTCTTACATTCCAACAACCGGTACATGAAAATCATGAAGGTTGAGATGATGTGGTTTTGCAACAACATTGAAGACTATCAGATGAAGATATGTTCATGACCGCACGTGTTGAACCAATCAAGTGAATGAGATTTGTTTGAAAAAACAAATTAGTTGATGGAGACTTAACCCATAGTGATGAAAACTACTCAGATCGGTAAAAAGATACATAATTGGATTTGTTATGTTGATGGCCGACATAACTAAAGAGTACAATGCAAGATTGTATAGATGCATTGAACCTAGGGAATTGTAATAAGGTTCTAACTGACCTTATGATAATTTTAATTGTGTGATGAGGTATGAAAAGATATATATACATAACCTTGATAATGTGATATGTGATGAGCGAATTTTGTATTTCTGATAATGTGAAGATCAGAGGAGTTTAGAGATGAAGTCTTTGTGATGTTGTAATGTTCTAAAGTGGATCTTATCAAATGCAAAAGGTGTTATACTAAGATCAATTGTATTTGTTATCTCCCTAATAGTTGCAGAAAGAAAATCTTCTTACAAGGTCACTCCTAATAGGGTGTAGTCAGATCCTAACAGTTTTGATCATTAAATCCTCTAACTAGGTCACACATTAACTTGTGTTTGCAAATCCCAGTAACTTGGGTAGCTCCTACCAAGAATGGTCCTCATAGGTCTTATTGTATATCTCTTAACCGAGCTTAGACACTTCTAACAAGGTGTGCCCCTAACCAGGTGTTGTAGACCTTAACCAGTCAGATCTCTATACTACAAATAGTGGATCTTGTGACTACTTACTCCCACTGTGGTTTTTCCATGTATAAACTCTTGTGTCATGTGGTTTATGCTTTGTGTGGTGATTGCATACTTGGTGTTATTTTACACATGTCCATTGAGTTTTAAGTTGGTGAAATTGATATTCAGTTTTGTATTGTTTTTACTATCACTGATTCACCCCCCCTCTCAGTGCCTTATAAGTTCATCAAAGTTTGTAGCTCTATCCCAAGAAAAAGCCAGTGAAGACTTATTGAAGTCTCATTGTGAAGACAAAGAGCTTATATATTTGGCTACAAGTGTTCTTGAGAAAATTTTACCGACATTCATGCAAGACACACTTGACTTGCCCTCTAGTAAACTACAAAGTATGCTTAAGGCAGTAGATTCTCATTTTGAATCTCTTGAGAAAGTTGCAGATGTAAAGATTTTGAATCATTTTAATTCTATAAGGTTAATGAATGTTTTGAGAATGGTTGAAGGTGATAGGGTCAGTCTGATAACCGGTGTAAAGGGCATTCAAGATGCATTGAATGAAGGTGGAAAAATCTCATGTCTTCTATTGCCGAAGTTCACTATGGAACTTGATAAGAAAATCAAAGAATGTGAAGGTAAACTGGCTGATATATCTCAGTCCTATTCACCCCATACCATTTTAGCAATTAGTTATGAAGCTTAGGTGATGTTTGTACTTGATAAAATAAAGAGCCTAAATCAAGAAAAGGATAGGGTAATCAGTAGAGTGGGAGAGTTGAGGAACTTGATCACTCCCCGGTTGGATACTCTTTTGAGCAATCAACAAGATGCCTTGAATGCACTGAATAAGAGTGTTCCTTCCAATCTCAAAGGAGAAAAAATGCATGCCTACATTTTTAGTTCTCTAATAAACATTTTGGAGAACCTAAAGAAAGGATAGGATGATCACTTGTAGTCATTAAGGACTATTTTTTAGACATTTTCAATTTTTTGTAAGTTGTATATACCCTTGTACATACAATTTTGAGAGGATACTTTCCTTAGCCATTGATGTCAAAGGGGGAGAGAAAAGTGAAAAGTGATGTATATTCTCAGGGGGAGCCTATTAGAATCGAATTTTTGAGATTTTGCAGTGTTTGACATTTTTGGTTTGACACTTAGTCATTTTTCACTAAGTGTTGCCATCAATGCCAAATGGGGAGATTGTTGGCAAGAGACACTATTTTGGAAGAGATTAGTGCTTAAGAATTTTTTAGGGGTTGTCATTGATGGAAACTCAAATCAAATGTGTTATCTGGTATATGCAAATTCATTCTACTAGAAGTTCTAAGACAATTTCGCTAAAGTCTGGAAGGTGGAACACAATGTTTGACAGAGTGTGAGTACATTGAGTAGAAATCAATTTTGGGTGCACATTTTTGTTTGCAATGGAAGAGGTAGTTGATTAGATGATTGGAATTTATTTCTCCACAATCCTAGCTTACAGTGTTGATTCTAGTGCAAGTTTGGTGATTAGGTATCTGGTATTTCAAGAAGAATAGGGTTATTTTGGTATAGTGTTTTATACTGATTCTCTAGGATGATTTTGTTGGTTGGTGTTGTGCTTGAGCTTGTAGTGTCAATTTATATGAAGTGTATAATCAATTTGTTTTGGTCTGCATATATATTTGTAATCGGATTGAGCCAAATTTTTGTTACACATTTCAAATTTTGTGAATATGTTTGAAGTCAACATGTTGGTGACCAAATCAAGTTTTGTAGATATATAAGACCGATCTATATGAGAATTTTAGTGATCGATGTGAGTGTGCAAAGATTGTATGAACGTTGGTGCGCAGTTTTGCATGTGCTATCCTTGGATTTATGCTCTGGTGTATGACAAAGAAGAGTAGAACAAATCAGTCTGCCAGAACAGTGGAAGAAGACCTTTCGTTCTTAACCGAAACTGCATTTTAGCATTTGTAGATGTTATTCATCAATTCAGATAATCAATTATCATTTATAATAATTTGTAGGATAGTGAGTCCTTTTGGGGTTGCAACCCTCTTCATTGTAATTGAGCAGTGAGCTCTAGGTAGTGTGCCTAAATGCATGTGCATTCTCTTGTAATATTATTATACTCCTAATCACAGTATTATAATATTGTGGGTCTCAATCCCAGCATGGTTTTTCCCTTTCTAGGTTTCCACATAAAAATTCTAATGTTATGGTTTTGTGCTTGTGTGTGTTGAGTTTCTACATTTTACTTTCATTCTTTTACATCTGGTGGCTTACAAATCAGTTAAAGAAAGTTATAGATTGTAGAACATTGATTCAACCCCCTCTCAGTGTTCATTGATGCCAACATAATGTGTGTCCTCATTTTGATTGGTTCATGATTTTGAAGTCCAGAAGCGAATATTTCAGGTTGACAGTCAGTTATGTTGGTGTTCTTGAGCTCCAGTAGAGAGATGATAATGATTATAGTAATCCAAGTTGTTGCGGTTGTTGTGGTGCAATTCATGTTTCTTGTTAATGTTTCTAGATCATGTTCTATGTGTATTGGCTGTCCACATTTATTATTGTGCACGTTATTGAAGGTTTTCCTTGTTCGGTGATGTTCTTCATGTTATGCGACATTCATGATGTGGTAGCATGTTACAGATGATTGAGGCATAATTGTTAGAGGTGTTGCATGTTTGTGGTGGTTGTTTAGGTCCAGGCTATGTCTTAGCTGACATTGTTTTGGTCTGCATGCATTGATATAGCATGTGTAATTATATTTTTGTAATATGTAGCGTGTATTGATTTGACCTCTATTTCTTAGGTTGATGACTTGTATAAATGAATCTAATAATCATTGAGAGGAATCATGCTATGTGTGAATATTGTATCAATCATTTAGTAGCAAGGAAGTTGTGTGAAGAAGTGTGTTGCAGAGAACATTTGACAATGATCTTAACTGGAACCGTACTGAGGCATGTGGAGATGCTATTTCATTAGTTCATAATTCTCTGGATGTAACCTGAATGCTTTTGTAAGTCAGTGAGACTTCCTATAAGGCAGTGAGCCTTCCCTAAGGGTTGCAGCCCTTCTAGGTTTCTTGTTTGAGCAATGAGCTCTAGGCAGTGTACTTGAATTTATGTGCATTCCCCATTGTAATATTTCTCTTACTCCTAATAGGGTATTATCTCATTGTGGGTAGGTTCCCACTGTGATTTTTCCCTTAACCAGGTTTTCTACATCAAAAATCTTGGTGTTATGTGTGTTATTGATGTGGTGTTGTTTCATGCTTTAAATTGTTAATTATCAGATATGATTTATGGTTTAAGTTGCAGTAAGTTTTGGGAAAACTGATTCACCCCCCCTACCTCTTAGTTTTCTTCATTGTTGCTAACAATTGGTATCAGAGGTAGATCCTCCAAGAGAAGCTTGACTGCTTGAGGAGATTCGGGATGACAACCTTTTCTTTCAAGAAGCATAGTTTGAGATTTGATGGAATGAACTACACTCTTTGGAAAAGCCAGATATAATGTCATTTGAGATGCATTGGAGAAGAGTACTAGAAGATTACTAAGAATGTATAAAATTTTCCTTAAATGGTCCTACTATTCCGAATGAGATAAAGGAAGAAAAATGCAATATTAGAGCTAAGGAAGCATTTTTGAGTGCCTTGACAAATTCTAAAATGACTAATGTGATGGACTTAGAGACCGGCCATGAAATTTGGATAAAATTGGACACCTTACATGAAGGTGATAGTCATGTGAGTATTGCTAAGTTGTATAGCTTGAAGGGAAAATATGAGAACTTAAAGATGAGTGAAGATGACAACATTACTTCTTTTATGCAGAAAGTGAATGAACTTGTGTGTGGAATTAGATGTGTCGATGGAGTATTAGAAGAATTTGAGATTGTTGCTAAAGTGCTGAGATCGTTTCCTCCTGCTTACAAACATAAATTTGTTGCTATTGATGAGATTCGGACTGTGACAAATGTGACAAGAGACATGTCAATTGGTAAACTTGTTGCTTTTGAGCTAAGTGAGTTTGGAGACTCTCTTCCTAAGACTAAATTTGCATTTAAAGCTACTATTTCCAGGTTGCAGAGATATGATCTAGGAGAAATTTCTACAAGAGTGTCCAGATATGATAAAGAGATGAAAGAGATGGAAAATGAAGAAAGAGAACTTGAGGAGATTGAAGCACTTATTGCTAGACGATTGCCTAAAGGTGTCGGTAAGTATGAAGGAAATTTACCTCTTAAATGTTTTTCTTGTAATAAAATAGGACATTTTGCATCAAGGTGTCCAGAAAGAGATAGAAATCCTAAGAAGCCATTTAAGCCATATAAGCCTAAATATTAGAAGAAGTGCTATTATGCTATTGATGAAGGTGTGACAAATGATGAGTCAGATAAGAGAAATTTAGGAAATGAATTTGTGTTCATTGTTATCAAGGAAGATGATCCTGTAACTACAGATTCTACAAGCTGCATTAATGAGGAGAAATATTTGGTTGGTAAATTTGAGGAGAAAGATGAATGGGTAATTGATAGTGGTTTCTCTCATCATATGACATGTTATAAGAGTAAATTTGTAAATTTGGAAAAGTATGATGGTAGTATAGTAAGATTTGGTGATAACAAAGATTGTGTAATCCATGGTAGAGGTTCTATTTCTCTTGATGGTAAGCACAATACTGATTATGTGTTTCATGTTGAAGGTTTAAAGCATAATCTTTTGAGTATTGGTCAGATGGTTGATAAGGGATATAACTTGCAATTCAAGAATGGCAAATGTGAGATCTTGAGTAGCTTCGGAACTAAGATTGCATCAGGTACAAAGACTAAAGGTAATATCTTTCACTTGAATGTTGGTGGTAAAAGTTTTTTGATTGCTAAGATTGATGAAAGTTGGTTATGGCATAGAAGAATGTGTCATATAAATTTTGATTGCATGGTTAAGATAAGTTCTACTCAAGTAGTGATAGATCTAACAAAGTTAATAAAGCTCTCTAATCTAGTATGTAAGGAATGTCAATTAGGGAAGCAGATAAGAGTTACTTATAAGAGAAAATAATATAATTCTAATGGATTGTTGGATCTTGTACATATCGATCTGTGTGGTTCTTCTAGAGTGAAAAGCTTGCAGGGTGACAAGTACTTCATGTTGTTGATTGATGATTATTCAAGAATGATGTGGGTTACCTTCTTAAGGGAGAATTCTGAAGCATTGGAGAAGTTCAAGATTTTCAAAGATATGGTTGAAATTGAGACTCGATTGAAGTTGAAGTGTCTGAGATCTAACAAAGGAGGAGAATTCACTTCTAGTGAGTTTAATGCATATTGTGAAGAGCATGGAGTTAAGAGACAATTATCTGCTCCTAGGATACCACATCAGAATGGTGTTGTAGAGAGAAAGAATAGAACAATTCAAGAAGCTTCTAGAACCATGATGATTGAAGAAAATGTTTTGCATGTGTATTGTAGAGAAGTTGTGAGTACTGCAGTATATACTCTTAACTAGGTAAATGTCAAAGGTGATATTGGTAAGACTCCTTATGAGTTATGTTTTGGTCATGCTCCTATTGTTAGATATTTTAGAATTTTTGGAAGTAGATGCTATATCAAAAGAGATGAAGATCTTGGAAAGTTTGATGCTAGATGTGATGAAGGAATCTTTCTTGGTTATTCTAATAGAAGTAAGGCCTACTAGTGTTATAATAAAAGATTGAGAAAGATAGTTGAAATTAATAATGTGAAGGTTGATGAAGGTAATGTAAGCCAGATCAGATATTGTGGATATGATTCTGATAATCAGGATGCCAGTTCAGATAAAGGAAAACAAGTGCAGACCCAAAGTCAAGTTTAGATTGATCTAGAAAATCCAAAGAATGAAGAGAAAGGTGCAAATGCTTGTATAGAAGAAAGAGTTCAAGAGCCTGAAATTATAGAAAATCCTAAAACTCCCAGGTATGTGAGGTTGAATCATTCAGAAAATCAAATTATTGGTGATAAGAATAAAGTTGTGATGACTAGGAGAAGACTTGCTGAAGAAATTTGTTTGATTTCTAAGATTGAACCTAAAAATATTGATGAAGCATGCAAAGATGAAAATTGGATTAAATCTATGGAAGAAGAAATGAATCAGATGTAGAAAAATGATACATGGATTCTTGTTCCTAGACCTAAGGATAAAAATGTAATTGGAACTAAATGGGTATTCTAGAATAAGTTGAATGAACATGGTGAATTCGTTCGAAATAAAGCTAGACTTGTTTGTAAGGGTTATTTACAAGTGGAAGGAATTGATTATGAGGAGACTTTTGCTCCAGTAGCTAGAATTGAATCTGTTAGATTATTTCTTGCCTATGATGCTCATAAAGATTTGAAGGTTTATCAAATGGATGTTAAATCAGCCTTTCTTAATGGTGAGTTGGAAGAAGAAGTCTTCATTGAGAAACCGAATGGATTTTAGTTGACAGATGAAAAGGACATGGTTTGCCGGTTGAAGAAAGCATTGTATGGATTGAAGAAAGACCCTAGATCCTGGTATGCCAGATTGGATAAGTATTTGATGAAGCTTGGATTCAATAAAGGTACTGCTGACATTAATTTTTATTTCAAGATTGATCAAAATAACATTTTGATTGTTGAAGTTTTTGTGGATGACATTATCTTTGGAGGAAATGATTGCCTATGTAAGAAATTTGCTGAAGAGATGCAGAATGAGTTTGATATGTCTATGATTGGTGAGATGAAATTCTTTCTAGGATTGTAAATTACTCAATTGGATAAAGGTATTTTCATATCTTCATCCAAGCATGTAAATGAATTGTTGAAGAAATTTGGTCTTTAGGACTCTAAACCAGTTGGTACACCTATGGTGTCCGGATGTAAGTTGACAAAGGATGATGATTCTCTGAAAGCTAATCAGACCAAATATAGATCTATGATTGGCGGATTGTTGTATTTGACTCAGACTAGACCTGATATAATGAATGTTGTGTGTCATGTTGCTAGATTTCAAGTTGATCCTAAGGAATCTCATGTTATTGTTGTAAAAAGGATATTCAAATATTTGAAAGGGACAGTTGATTTTGGTTTGTGGTATCCTAAGAATGATGACTTTACCTTGAGTGATTTTACATATGTTGTTTGGGAAGGTGATGTTGATGACTGAAAGAGTACTATCAGTGGTGTATTCTTTTTGGGTAAGAAGTTGGTCTTTTGGGAAAGTAAGAAGCACAATGCTATTTCTTTATCTACTGCAAGGCTGAATACATTGCTATTGCTAGAAATTGTACTCAGGTAATTTGGATGAAGCAGATGTTGATGGATATAGGAGTTATTTATGATGAGCCTATTGCTATATACTATGATAATTCAATTACTATCAATATTTCAAAGAATCTGGTGTTGCATTCCAAAACAAAGCATATATCAATCAAGTTTCATTTCTTGAGAGAGAAGGTGAATGAGAAAGAAGTTAGATTGGAGTATGTATCTACAAAGGAATAAATTGTAGACATCTTTACGAAACATTTTCCTAAAGATACTTTTGAGTATCTCAGAGAGAAGTTAGGGGTGATTGACCCTCCTGATGAGAACTAAGATGCATGGATTTGCATCAGTCTGGTGAACTTCACAGAGATATTTTGTGATCTGGATTGATGAGTGAGGCTGCTATTCAAGGGGAGTAATCAGTATTGGTGTTTAGTGGTATAAATGTATAGATTTGTGAAGCTAATTCAAAGGGGGAGAGAATCCTAATTCCTGAGCCTTTGTCATTGATGTCAAAGGGGGAGAGAAGAGTATGTGAAAAATCCTGAAGCATTTTGCATAGGAAATCAGAGATTTGTGATTTGATTTGTTTGTCATAGGGGAAGCTGATCCTTGTGATTTTGAGGGAGATTGTTGTGAGTTGATTTCTTTCTTTGCATTGATTGTTTTTCACATTTGTATGTTACCATCAATGCCAAAGGGGGATATTGTTGAGAAGTTTGTTGGAATAGTGTGTTGTCATTGATGTCAACATATTCTTCTGTGTATTCCAGTGTTGTAGTTAGGTTGAATGACTTGGTTTAGCCAATGTGTTGCAGTTTAACTATTGAAGTTAAATGGGTTTTGAGATCTGTGTGTTTAGTTGATTTAGTAGAATTTTCAGAGGTCTGTATGTTGATTTGATCAAGTTATGAGGTCCATTATTGAGGATGTTATTCAGTTGTTCGTGTTATTCGATATTCTGGTTTGTACTTCGTATTGCTTTGGAATTGCAATATCTTTAGTTGTGAATGTGTGGGATGTATTCTATACGTTGATGTGTGTCCTCAGTTCAATTGGTTCATGATTTAGAAATCCACAAGGGAATATTTAAGGTTGACAGTCATTTATGTTAGTGTTCTTGATCTCTAGCAGAGAGATGATGACGATTCTAGTAATCCAAGTTGTTGTAGTTGTTGTGGTGTGTTTCTAGATTGTGTTCTATGTGTATTGGTGGTCTGCATTGATTATTATGCATGTTATTGAATATTTTCCTTGACCTATGATGTTCTTCATGTTATGTGACATTCATGATGTGGTAGCATGTTGCGGATGACTGAGGCGTAATTGTTAGAGGTGTTGTGTGTTTGCAGTGATTGTTTAGGTCCAGACTATGTCTTAGCCGATATTGTTTTGGTCTGCATGCATTGATATAGCACGTGCAATTATTTTTTTTAATATGTAGCATGTGTTTAATTGACCTCTATTTCATAGGTTGATGACTTGTATAAATGAATGTAATAATCATTGAGAGGAACCATGCTATGTACGAATATTGTATCAATCATTCAGTGGCAGGGAAGCTGTGTGAAGAAGTGTGTTGCAAAGAAGATTTGGCAGTGAGCTTAATCGGAATTGTACACAAGCCTATGGAGATGCTATTTCATCAGTTCATGATTCTTTGGATGTAATTTGAATTCTTTTGTTAGTCAGTGAGACTTCTTATAAGGTAGTGAGCCTTTCCTAAGGGTTGTAGCCCTTCTAGGTTTCTTGTTTGAGTAGTGATCTCTAGGCGGTGTGCCTAAATGCATGTGCATTGTCCATTGTAATATTTCACTTACTCCTAATAGGGTATTATCTCATTGTGGGTAGGTTCCCACTGTAGTTTTTCCCTTAACTAGGTTTTCCTTGTCAAAACTCTTGGTCTTATGTGTGTTATTGATGTGGTGTTGTTTCATGCTTTAAACCGTTAATTATCAGATCTAATTTGTGGTTTAAGTTGTAGTAAGTTTTGGGCAAACTAATTCACCCCCCCCCCCCCCTCTTAATTTTCTGCATTGTTGCCAACAATATGGCCTTTGAGGCCTTGCAACTTCAAAATCAACCATCTGACACCAATTGGGTATTGTTGAAATCTATGCTCACAAAATTATGAGTTTGTGCGATCCTCTTTTTGTACAATTATTAATGCAAACCAAATATTTTTGTTCTTCATTCCTCTATAGGTAGAGGTCCCTGAAGAGTCACCAATGTTGTAGATTTATCTACAACAACCTAAGGTTGAGCTATACAATTTTATTTTCAAGTCTCTTGACTTTTTGTTTTTTGGCCTTCAATTACATTCTTTTCCATGTGCACCACTTGTCATCATGACACTTTTTTAAGTGAAGCCATGATCCCCTTTCCTCTCGAATACACTTAAAGCCACCACGTGCCACTATGTGTGCATTCAATAGAAAGATTAAATTGAGAGATCCCCTCACTGTCGGAATGTGCCAGATGTCAGAACTACAAGATTTTCAAAGAAAAAGGAAGAAGGCTCTAAAAACTTTGCCAATACGCCACACATTCAACACGCAAAGGAAGGCAAAATAATTTGTAGTGTAGCCGAAATGCACCACTTGTCAAGGTGGAAGCTCAAGGATTTTTTGAGCCTAGATTAAATTTTGGAGCATGTCATTAGCTATTTTTATAGCGGAGAAGCATCAAAGATCACCGTGTGTCCAATTAGGGCTCCTCGATAGTAGAAGTAAACTTTTTCCCTCCCAAGGAGGTTGTAAGATAAGTAGTGGCTGAGCCAATTACCCTCCATAGAGTGCACACAAAGGAAAAATATTGACGTAGATATCACCATCTCAAGAATAGTTGCAATGACCTCCATGATGGTGATTTACATGAGGAAAATATGAAAGGGCCTACTGTGATTTGATAATTACTTTACAATTAGAATAGGTTGATCTATAAAGCCTACAGGCTTGTTGTTTGAAAAGGGTTTCACCATTTTTTAAGAGAGACTTAGATATTTTTATTTTCTCAGACCTTAGCTTTATTTTGAGTTCATTACTAAAAGAAGATGTATCAGATTGTGAAAGAGCTAATAATCATAATTAACAAATTCACTTGAAAAACTATAAGAATTAAATGTTGGTGTGAAAAAAGAAATCACATAATCAATAGTAAGATGAAGGAAAGACTAATGATGATGAAGATATGGTTGATTGTAGAGAGTTGAATACCCTTATTTTGGTGCTTTCTGTTGGTGTTATGGCTATAGAAAAGGATTTTGGTGACCTTTATGGTGATGATTCTATGGATGAGATTTATGTTGAGACTTATCATCAGTGGGGGATAGAAGTATATTTTCCTTATTATGATGGGGTTTTCTCTCCTTTTGATTGAGTTGGCACGATGGGTCTTGTGGGTAATCTAAATAATGAGGAGGACAAAATCCTCCTCAATATCCTTTGGGAAGCCTATTTGAAACAAAAAAAAATCACCAAAGAGTCCAAGGTGGTGGTCAATGCTTGTGATATTCTTCTCTAGTGGAGTAGGGATTTTAGTTTAAGACTATTAAGGATGATGTTGTTTTATCCCCTTCTGGAGTGGTTCATAGAGTTTTCAAGAAGCAAGGTTAAAGTTTCTACAATGTTGAGTGGATTTTTTCCTTTTTCTTTTTATTATGAGGAGGATTGTTCATGGATCCTGAAGGAGGGAAAAAATAGGTTAATGATCAATTGCATAAATCAAATATAACCATAAAAATACATTCAAATGAAGCAAACAACCATTTATACCTTAATCTTCTCTTCTTCCATGGCATGTGCTAGAAGTGGATGTGAACCCAAGTGCTCTACTTGATTTTCTCTTTGAGATTGTGGATTATGAATTTCTCTCCACTACAAAACAAATGAATTAGGATTAGATGATTGAGTAGTGGATAGATGTGGCTTTAACGGGGTATGAATTTGGCATTATAAGGGTGATTTGGATGGATTTGGGACTCAAATGGACAACATAAAATTACTTGAAAGATGGATGATTTGTGAGGAGTGGAGACTCCAATTTATAGATTGGAGAGGCCCAAAATGGAGGGTCAATATTTAACTTGAATGAAGGGCAAGGATTGAAAGAAAGTGGGAGAAGATTGAGAGGACAAAGTGGGAGATCCAAGAGATTTGCCAAAAAGGCATTTATTGTCTCCACACTTCTCAAGTACACGAGGAAGAATTCCCCAAGTGCCTTGAGAAGAGAAGAAGGAATATAATTTAATTCCTTGGGAAGGGACAAGAGGAATTAAAAATTCCAAGATAATAGAATGTGCAGGGAGAATAAATGGATGAAGGAATAAAAAATTCCTTGGGAAGAGGAGGCATGGGGATCTGCAAGGTTTTGACATTCCTTGAATGGACCAAAGTTGGTGCATTTAAGGTTTGGAGGGTGAGATGAGAAAGGATATTTATGGCAAATAAATTGACTCATCCCTAATTAAGGTGACTAGGGATGTGCAAATGATTAAGGGGACTGACTAGATGGCTAAATTAAGGATTAGGAATGCAAGTGGGGATGTTAGGAGGATGTGACATAAGGAGAGAGAATGAGTGGAGGAATATTAAATTGGAGATAATGGTAAACATGAATAGAGTAGGATTAATTAGGCCAAATGATGGGATTAGGAAGAGTGATTTATAGGAATAAGATAATTATCTTAGTTAATTGAAATTAATTAACTAATCAGGGTTTAGAGGAAATAATGAAGGTTGAGATGGTTTTAGAAGAATAAGGAATAATTAATTTTGATAAATTAATTATAAGGCTACAGTGATAAAATTAATTAAATTTGATTCAATTAATTTTAAGAGGAAGAGGACTAACACAATTAATTTGATTAATTATGTGAAAAAGGCTTAAATTAAATAAATATTAATTTAATTAATTTTGGACATCTACATTTTGCCCCTCTTTTACGTAGTGGAAAAATTGGTGATGGGTAAAAGCGGAAGGAAGATGCCCCAATGTGGAAACTCAAGTGAGGTATGCCCCGTCGAGAATTTAATCAAAAAAATTAAAATTTTACGAGAAAATTCTCAAAAGAAGAAGAAAACAATAAGAAGGATGGAGCAAATGAGGAAAAATATGGAGAGGAAAAGAAATTTGAGGAAAAAGGTGAGAGAAAGTGGGGAAGGCATGACAAAAGGGTGAAAGAAGGGATTATATAAGCCACACGAGGCCCATAGAAGGGTCATTGTCACACTTACTATTCACATAGCCCATAGAGATCAGAGCAAAGGAGCATGATGCTAAGAATTCTATTGTACGAAAAGTGTGGCGAGAGGGTTAGGCGGTACCAAAGACCACCCAATTACAACCCACCAATACATACCCTAACCCTGGCTTAGTGCTTTTGGTAGGCTAGCATTTATTATGAGTAATAAATGAGGGAAAAATGGATCAGGGTGCAGATGTCGATCACCTAACCAACATCTACACCCAGGGATCCCCGCTTGCATAGACGATCCCCATAGGTGCAAGTGTATGAATGCTTGCACAGGCGTTGATCTTCAATTCAACATTTGCAGGGGTGACAAAGGGGGAAAGGGGAAAAAGACTGCAGATCACCATTTGTGCTCTGTAGAATGAGGGGCTTTCGAGGATGCCCCAACGCTTTGGGATGGGTAGAATGTAGAAAGGAAAGACTGACATGAGTGATTTCATGGATGTAGGAGGAGCTTATTGCCTTGCAGTCATGAGAGAATTTCCCTCCTACTATGGGGCTATAAAACAAGCTACACTCAGATGAACTGGCATGGTGCAGATTGGAGTTTGTTTCTACATGGTAGATGATTTGCATGCATGTGGCCATGATGAAAACCTTAGTTGAGATATGGCACAATGAGACATGTTTATTTCATCTACCTATAGGCAAGTCTAGCATCACATTTCTTGATGTTAGGTGGATTCTAAAGGTTCTGATCCACAACAACATCCCTAAGTATCGACTAGAGGGAGGGGAGTGGTATCTATAGCATATGTGCCAGATAGAGGATCTTTGTATGGGCATGATGAGCATATCACTTGAGTGGGCGATGGAGCCTCATAGACACATTCCAAGATTGGTGTTGTATATTTATGGATTGATCAACGAGCGGATGATGCCTGACTTTAGTGGCCATGAATTCTCTATTAGTTGGTCTCATTAATTGTACTATATGGTTGACATGACCCAATATGCTTGGGGAGTAATTATACTTGGGAAATTGTACCATGATATACATATGTGTGTGTATCATGAGTACAAGAACCTGGCCACATGTGTGACACTACTACACATTTGGTCATGGGAGCATATCACCATATATCAGCCATTAGGGGTTCAAGCACAAAGGCGGCAACATCCATATATTGAAAGGTATAGGGGCCTCTTGCACATACCAGAGTAGGAGCATTGTGGCTCTAGTGGTGGTTGATCAACAAGATGATGGATTTCACGTGATGCCCATTCAAAGATTGTGAGTGGTGGAGCCGAGATGTCCAACTGGATTTTGCGTAGACGCAATGTTGGTTATTTTGGCCGCACAGTTCACGTTATTGATCAATACCTACCTCACAGGGTGATGTGGTAGTTTGTGATTCAGTAGGACATCATCAGGGAGGGTCGAACACATCCCCGTATTACACAAGCGATTGTCACATGGGGGATGTGATTAGGCCATTTGAGGCTCGCTTGAGCTAGATGGGGATAAAGACTATGCCATGGGATTATAGGTGAGAGGTGGTTGATCCTAGGTGCACAGGGGTGTATGTTTCATGGTGAGAGGCACATCGGCTAGTATGACTGACTATTCTAGGATTTTTGGAGGCAGATGAGGTAGCACCCTCAGTTGATGAGGTGGTGGGGGGAGATGGGGATGGGGTAGGAGACAGAAGGGTGGCGGGAGGAGGGGGAGGGGGAACAAGAGGTAGGTAGAGGGTACCTAGGAGAGGAGTTAGGAGAGTAGGAGGGAAGGCATAGGCACAGACACATGTTCCATTAAAGGTACAGATTCCAACGGTGGGACTACCACCGACATAGCCACAACCACAACCACAGCCACAAGCATAGCCACAGGGTGCATAGGGATAGGGACATGTACAAGGACAAAGACAACAAGGACATGGTTTCATGGTACCATAGGCCACACTTGATCAGGTCATTTTGGAGTGGGATACCAAGTGAGTGTGTGTAATGAGCCTCAGTGATGAGGCAGAATAGGAGAGGGGGAGGATGGAGTAGGAGCAAGCCCGAGCTAAAAACCTGTAGGTAGAGGTGGATAGGTTAAGGAGAGAGGGGGATACTCTTTGATTATATTTAGAGGCGATGATGATGGGTATGGATTCCCTTTGGACAAAGGCTAACACCACATCAGAGATACTATAGGAAGCTCGGGGTGGGGAGATGATACACCAAATAGATGATCTGGAGATGAAGGTGGAGGGATTGAGGGAGAGGCTAACATGGGCAAAGATAGATGTTACCCACCTCTAGGGAGAGAGGGACTTGGCCCAATGAGCACTAATAAAAGCACATATAATGCCCCTTTTTACAGAGGCCATGGATGTGCGACAAGATATAGAGAGATTCCTACAAGAGGCATCGTATTACCACATATTATATCAGGATGTTGTCCCTCCCGATTAGTTGGTACCTAGTTTTGTAGAGAGGACATAGACATGCTAGACATAGTCACAAGCATCTAGTGAGTCAGTTGGGATGAGGGCACCTTGACCACCTCCAATAGGACCATCCAACTAGTGGGTAGATCTAGGGGCAGGAGACAAAGAGAGCACTAGTTAGCTCCTAGTTTTGTAACATTTTGACCCTTCGAGGATGATCTTTCATTGTATTATGTCTAGGCACATTGTTTTTGATATATACATATGATATGAGTCATGATTTTTGGTCTTGATTCATTTTTGTACTTTATTGATGGACATTATTATAGACTAAAATTATTATGGATGATGATTGATGATGATTATCTAACTGACACATTTGTGATGCGGGATGGATATGATGTATGTTGATGATTATGATATGTTCCTAACATGCTACTGATGTAAGGTGGATGCATTTATGATGTCTATATATATAATGTGTGATTTTGTGGCATGATGATTATGTAAATGTTTAATTTATTTTGTATGCATGGTGTAATATGCATGATGTGAGTTATGGATGCATAATGTGGTGATTTACATGATGAATTTATGTATGGTGTATATGATTATGGATGTAATATGTAATGATTATTGCAATGATGTTACCTTATGATATGATGTTCAATGAATAATAGCATGCTTTCTATGATAAATGCAAAATGGATATGGATCTTAATGATATGGAAAAAAATGAACCTAAATGATATGTATGAATTAATAAATGCCCACAAATGATATGGTAATACAAAATGAATCTAAGTGGTGTAATAATGAATGAAATGAGACTTAATGATATAAAAATAAATGCAAAAGAACCTAACTATATATTCAATGTCCAACTATATAAAAAGAAATAACAATAGTGCAACTATATGATAGTTAATTTTTAAATGACAATAAATGCAAGGAAAATAATTCTACTATGCACAAACTAAAAGTGAGTAATGCAAATGAATATTATCATGACATGTATTGCAACCTATTGTGAAAAATGATCGGCAAATGAGACCTAAGATGGAGATGAAAATGTAATGGATATGGTAGTGTAAAGTGGAGATGGGCAATTTTTTATGATGTGCCAACCATAATACAATGAAATAGATTGGATAGAAGAAGGAGAAAGGAGAGATGGAATGAATAAATCAGAGTCTCCAAGAAAAGTGAATGAAATGGGAATGAGTGGGTGGATGGGATTTTGTTGCATAGATGTGGAGAGAAAACCTAGTTTTGATATTGCTAGGAATTATCTACATCATTGATTATAGGAATCAATATGTTGTGAATATCCAAGGTGTGGAATAAACTCTCAAACAATAGGTATCTCAATTCACACGGGTTCACAAACACCGATGATGGTGTAAATGCGAGACTATTCGATCGTACAAAAGAAACCATCAAACATGTCATACCATAAAAAGATGCCCCAATATACACCAAACCAAGACATACCAAGATATAGAATGATCGAGGTGTTGTAAATATGAAGGAATTTATTATGTGTTGCATTGATGTCAACACTAGCTTTTATGATTGGTTACCAGCAGACAGATTTTGGTTACTGGTAGAAGAACTACCGACATGTTTGATCAATGGAATATGTTTGGTTTGATGTTTCTAGAGTATGTTTTGGTCAGTTGATATTGACTTGATGATCAGATGCTATCAAACACTCTAGTAAGCCTATACCAGTAAGGTTTAAAGTTTTACCGGCAGAGCTTTTACTGAGAATCTTTAACAGGATGCATAAGTGGTGTTGGTACGGCTTCTAGATGGAATCCAAGAGGTAGAAGGTGATCTTTGTTCATCCTTGACTGATTGGAGACATCGCTTTGGAGTGGTGAATCTATTTGGTTCTAGGTTATGGACCGGTATCATGTTACGTGTTCTCTACACGTTACTAGGATGATTTTTGGATTGGTTAATGTTGTTTTGATCTAAAGCCAACATGGTATATCATTGTAATGTGGATGTATGTAATGATCTTATTGTAATATCTTTTAGGTGGCTGACCTAATTGGTTTAGGCCTTAGGTTTTGTATAAATTGATGTAAGATCTCATTGTAGATCGTAGTGGTAATGGTCATGGAATGAAATATCATATGCGAAGGAGATTTGGTAGATCATAGGTGATCGAATTGGGTTTATGTAAGAGGTCAAAGGCCTCTGGTATTGAGCTTAACCAGGACTGTAATCAGGCATGGTAGATGCTATCATTGGTAGTTCATTCTTCTATATTGTTGTCCAATTATATTGAGGTGGTTATAAACTCTATGTAGTCAGTGAGACTCCTTTGTAATGAGCAGTATGCTCTAGGTAGTGTGCCTCCCTACATGTGCAAGCCCCTTATTTTATCACATAATTTTTGCAAAAGTATCATCTAGCTATGGGTAGGCTTCCCACCATGGCTTTTCCCTTTACCAATTTTTCCACATACAAATCATGGTGTTATGTGGTATGGTTGCATTATGTTGATTCTCTGTTTCATTCTTAATTTTTATTGCTTACTGGTATCTATTTCTGCTATTCCGGTATTTAATGTTTATGTGCTTTGGTTAAAGGTTATAAAGTGGTTTGATTAATATAATCTGTTGACAATTGATTCACCCCCTCCCCCTCTCAGTTGTCCACCGGTTATTCTAACATGAGGTAGCTCTAGATAGGAGTAGTCATAGGACAAAAATGAAAATCAAAGCAAAATGACCAATCATGCAAAAACAATACACATGGCCAAGTAATATCTCTTGCCAAGAGTAGGAAAAGGATTTGGATTAACTGCTAGTCATGGGAAGTATACATCCTGATGGGAAAAGGTAATTGACGTGATTGAAAAATAGGCAATAGACTAGGTGGACGAGCAAGTTTATGCAGATGGGAACATTGTCACTAAGATTTGATTAGCACGATGTGAATGGGTGTTTAGTTGACCTACAAGTCAAGAAGAAGCTTCGATTGATGGGATAAACACTTAGAATATGGGGGAAATATTAGTGTGATAGGATAAAATCTTAGTGTAATGGGACGATCCTTATTCAAGGTTTGGAGTATAGCTCATCATCTCAAGAGGAGGAAGTAGGGATGAGGGACTAATACAAGGATAATGATGAATAATCAGGGCTAAGAGTTCCTACATGGATAGGAAAAAGGGATATAGATATGCATAAGCGAAATAGAGGATGAAAGAAATACGAATGCGAAGGGAAAATAATGCAATAAAATGTGTTGCGTATCCAAATGGATGATGCATTTTCCTTATTTACCTTGGTGCCTGGGAATAGGTTTTCACCAAGTGACTTGCCGGTAGGGCCACAAAATGGTTTTCGCTGATGGATGAATTGATTTTTCTTTACTTCTTTGCTTTTTATTTCTTTTTTTGTATTTTTATGATTTTGTGATTTTTTTGATCTTTTTATTTTTATTTTTAAAAACTGGTATACTTTGAAGACTAGGCATAGAATCTCTTTAGATGCATGATGTTCATCAGTTCATCCAGGGATTCTCCTTCATGTGTAGCTAATTGATAAGCTCATGAGCCATATTTTGCAGTGATGACATAAGGTCCAAGCCAATTAGGCTCAAACTTCCTTTCTTTTCTCGATCCTAAAGATTTCTTTGATTCTCCATTAGCACAAGGTCACCAATGTCAAATTCTTGGGTCCTCACTTTCTTGGTGTAGTTTACTCGGAGGTAGTTTTGGTAGACTTGTAGATTATTCAAGGCATAGAGACATTGTTCATCTAACAATTCAATCTTTTGCAGCCTAGCCACTTTGTACTCTTCATCAGGTAGGTTGTTCGGTAGTGACACTCGAAGTGAAGGGATATCCATCTCAATGGGGGGATAACTTCAGAACCAAAGACTAAGGAGTATGGTGTGGCTCTTGTGGGTGTACGGATGCTTGTGTGGTAATCCCAAAGGGCAAGATGGAGTTGCAAGTGCCAATCATGACCAACTTCATTGGTTATCTTCTTTAGGATCTTGATAAGAGTTTTATTAGAATCCTAAGCTTGACCATTGCCTTGTGGGTAATATGAAGTGGAAAAGTGGTGTTGGATGGTGAATTTATGGCATATCTCTTTGATGTTTCAATTCTTGAAAGGTCTACTATTGTCTGTAATGATAACCTTAGAGATTCCATATTAGTAGATTAAATAATTTAGGATGAACTTTGATATTTGTTTGCCAGTGGTGAAGGTGAGTGGTATGTCTTCTATCCCCTTTGTGAAACACTCAATGATGATGATGACAAATTTGTGGCCACTAAATGAGGTGGGATGGTTTTTTCCAATGAGATCGAGCCCCCATTGTGAGAAGCTCCAAGGTGTTATAAATGACTATAGATCCTGAGATGGTGCATGAATCTTTTCACCATGTTTCTGACAAGGAACACATTTCTTAACATAGTGATATGCATCATGTTCCATCATGGGCCAATAATATCTAGTGCACAAGATCTTCTTAGCCAAAGTGAGGTCACTTGAGTGTGCCCCACAAATACCTTCGTGTACCTCATGTAATGCTTGTTCAATGATGTGGATCCCTACCCACACACCTAAGGTAAAGCCTAAACAAGGTTAGACTTATGACCCCTCAAATGATCATAAGGGTCCTGCAAGGAAGGACTCCACACCTTGAATGAAACTACAGACAAGTTCACTAGGCTTGGGCCTACTCAAGATGAGTAAATGCCTCAACACCTACCATACACCATCCTATGATACCCTGCTCCTAAGAGGTTAGGATTTGGTTCATTTATGGCCATTAGAAACTATTCCAATCATTGTTTTAGAGATTAGACCCCAATTCCTTATACCTCCTTTAGAAACCTACCGCCTAGGCTTGTAGCCCTATTTGGAGATAAAATGGACCTTAAATCCAAAATTTTCCACACACCCATATTGAAAAATTACCATTTCAAACACCCTTTTGGAATTTGTACTGATCCCAAAAATGGTTTGACCAAGTCTGTAATTACAAGGTTTGATCCCTTTAGGGGCCAAGAGACCTAATAGGGGCAATTAGGCCTATTTTCCAAAGCAACTACCAAAAAGTGAATCCAAAATGGAAAACCAACTCTATGGGAATGTGGGGGATGGTGATTAACCTTTAATTCTAGGGTTACATGCCTAGAATCCACCGCTATGACAACTTATGATGACTGTCCTAAATCTTGTCCTACGTAGTCACATAGAGATGCCTACCTAATTTTGCTCTTTTCTCCACACAACCAAGTTTCCCCTGAAAAAAACCATGAAAATAATAAATTACAGAGGCTTATCCTACATCCCTCCAAAGGAAGAGTCTTCTAATGGACTAGGATGCAAGATAAGGCCATGTTTGTCCAAAACCCTCTCCAAACCCTCAAATTTCGAGTTGCAGTCAGAAGAATTGAGGGTTCTCTCTGTTCCAGTACAATTAGGACCTCAAACCACCACCAACATAAATATATTTCATCTCTCTATCCACTCCATGGATGGTGTGGTTCAAATCAATCCATACAAGCACATGCAACTCTTGCAAACTCAGAATTTCTAGGAAAACTATAGTATTTTGTGTTTTATTGCTTCACAAACTCCAATTACAACAACAAAAACCTTTGGAATCATGTCCAAAAGGCTTATACAACTCTCCAATTATTTCCCAGTGAATTTGGAGTAGGTTGGAGCCATTTAAAAGCTTCCCCCAACCGAATTTCAAAAAGTTGCACTTTTGCACTCAAAAGTTGCATTTTACAAAAGTTGCAATTTTTCAATTTTGCACAAAATGTTGTCATACTTTCTAAGGTTGGAATCCACACCCATGGACCAACCAAACACTCATAAACTTTTTCTAAAACCTATCAAACACAAAACTAAATCATCTACTACCCCTATTGACCACATTGTCCCAATTGGCTTATCAAATTGCCTAATTGGTTACATGGGCTTACATGGTGGGGTTTATTGCATACATGAAACACAACACACACTAAGACACTATAATGATCCTAGTCTTCATCCCGAGGTTCATTATTTGAGTGTTGATGAGGTTCCCCTACACCATTCAACCTCCTCTTTGTCTAAACATCTTAGGAGGGTTCCATCGAAGTGCCTTCAAAATAGGGTATTGCCAAGGATTATGTAACATGCAGATCAACAAATGAAGGTCTATAGTTGGGTTTTGGTGAGGTGAGGGGGAATGGTGTTATCATGAATTTGGGCACATGTTTCTTGATACTAGGGGATTTAGGACCAACAAGGACACACACCATGTCAAACTCAGGGACATCGTATGCTGGGACAAGAAGATGCTCGACCAGGAATTCACATTTATGATTGTTTTTCAGGCACCTGCAAGAGGGAATCGATAGTAGCCATATCATCCATAGATTTTTTGTTGGTATTGGGAATCTACTCAAACTAAATTGTAGTGAAGTGCTACTTGAATTCTTGCACGATGCGTTGATAAGGAAGCAAATTGTCATCTTTGGTTTGGTACTTATCATTGACTTTCTTAATAACAAGTTGAGAGTCTCCATATACTTGTAGATTAGTGATCTTCCATTTAATAGCTAGGTGGAGTCCAGTAATGAGGGCTTCATACTCCATGATATTTTTTGTGCATGCAAAGGCTGTCTTGTAGGAATTGGGTATATAGTCACCTTGAGGGATGACCAACATAATGCTTGCCCCATATTTGTGTTGTATATAAGAGCCATCAAATTACAACTGCCATTGAGTATACTGGGTAAGTGTCATGATAGAGTCATTTGGGAATTCTATAATGAGGGGATGATCTCCTTGAAGAGGAGAATCAACCAACTGATTAGCTATTATTTATCCTTTGATATCTTTTCAACCTACATACTCTATGTCAAACTCACTGAGAAGCATAACCTATTTAGTTGCATGTCTTGTGAGACAAACTCTTGATAACAAGTACTTGAGGGGATAAATCTTCGCTATGAGCTTAGTCTTTTGATTAAGCATGTAGTGGTAAATCTTTTGAGTGTTAAAGACCATTTCTGAGAATGCTCATTCTATTGGAGTGTAATTGAGATCATATCCAACAAGGGTGTGGCTAATGTAATAGATTGCTTTCTCCTTACCTTGGTCATCAATTTGTGGGCAAGTAATGCCCCCAGAGCCACTGAAGTAGCTGATATGTACAGAAGCAGTGGTTATCCTGGAATAGGAAGCATTAAGACTTGAGGAGATGCTAGATACTCTAAGTTTTTCAAAACCTTTTTGGCACAAGCAATCCCATTGAAACTTGGTTTCCTTGCATAGGAGATGTGCAAATGGATGGCACTTGTCTGCAAGTTGTGCAATAAACTAGCGAATGGATTGAAGCTTCCCTGTAGACTGCAAAGATTCCTAAATGTCTTAGGAGTGGGCATATCCATTATTTCTTTGACTTTTTCTGGATCCACTTAAATTCTTTTGTGAGATACAATGAATCCCAACAATTTTCCAAATGTGACCCCAAAGACCCACTTTTTAGGGTTGAGTCATAGCTTATACTTTTCTAGTCTCTCAAAGATTCTTCTCAAGAGAGGGATATGATCTTCTCATGTTTTTTATTTTCCTAGGAGATCATCCACATAGTCTTCCATGATATCATGCAAGAGGTCATGAAAGATAGTTGTCATGGCTCTCTGATAATTTGTACCTGTGTTTTTCAACCCAAAGGGAATGACTTGATAACAAAATGTTCCCCATGGGGTTGTGAATGTTGTCTTATGTTATCTTCATATGCAATCTTGATTTTGTTGTAACCAAAGAAACCATCCATTAAGGAAAGCATCTTGTGCCCAATTGTAAGGTCAACAAGCATATCAATGTTTGATAGGGGAAAATCATCCTTAGGACAAGATTTGTTGAGATCCCCAAAGTCCATGCAAATGTGTATGCCCCTAATAGGCTTGCCAATAGGTACTATATTGGATAGCCACTTAGGATAATCAATGGGTCTGATGAAGCCAACATCAAGCATTTTCTATAATTCTTCTTTGACAAGTAGGACAATCTGAGGATGCATCTCGCAAAGATTTTGTTTAACCAGCTTTCCATCTGGTTGGACTACAAGATTCTGCACTACCAGCTTTGGATCTAGGCCTGGCATGATAGTGTAAGACCAAGCAAAGTTGATATGCATCTCCTTGAGGAAATTTATAGTGTTATACTTTTTCTGATCTATAAGGGTATTAGCCACAAGCACATTCTTTTTATTATCTTCAATACCTAAGTTGATGGTATTTGTCTCTTCAATGAGGAGCATTAAGCTTTCTGGCAGTAGAGAAAACATGGTAGGAAAGTCAAGTCCCTCATCTTATAGCACCTAATCCAGGTTTTCACTAGAAGATACATCCTTTATTTTTACTTTTTTTTGTGTCCGAAGGTGCCTAAGAGAGGTTTTTAATAGGGGACTTCTGAGTTTTCTTTTATTTTTCACTTTTGCGACTAACAGAGTTGACCTGATTGCCAAAGTATACCTCCATGTTGATTTGGATTCCATTTACAGTCATGTGATTTTCAAGGTCTCACATGTTAATTAATGTTAAGAGGCCATTGTCATCAGCATAGATATCCAGAGCTAGTGGTCCTTGTTGGTCCCAATCAATGAGTTTTGGGTATACAAGTTGTAGGTCTGATGGGGTAGAGGGATTTATAGGGGTGATGGTGTTTACATAGGCATCACCGAAAAGGTCATCGTGGTATTCGAAAGGCACTTCATGGAATTCCTCTTCGTCAGAGTCTTTGATGTTAGAGGGAGGGTCTATCAGAGAAACTATGATGGTGACCTTAGGCACTAGGGAGTAACCCAAGCCCCTGTTGTATTTGTATGATCTGGGTTAGATGGGTGCTTTTCTGCCTTGTTCCTTAGGTTTGAGACCATATCCTTTATACCCCATCTTCTATACCATAGTTGATGCCTTAGGCTACATTTCCTTAGAAAATTCTATTGGTGCTACATTTTTACTCTCTATAGAGCTAGGAGGTGACATCAGTTTCAAGATTCTCTTCATCAAGTGGACCCCATTTCTAGAATGTAGTCTTTTTATATTTGATGGTAGGTTTCTTTTGAATCTCAATAGCCTTAGGCCTACCATAATGATGTAGGAGCATCCCCCGTTCATAGCAATCTTGCATCAACCAAAAACATTTTGTTTTTGTTTTGCTTTCTGTTTGCAGTTTCAGTTTTCCTTTTTGTGTGTCCCACTTTTGGCTCACCGGATCCTATGGAGTTGGATTATACTTGAAGAATTGATAATCTTTCTTATTTCCTGACCGCATCGCATTTGGATCATTTTTTGACAAGATATCGCTATCAGTTTCCTTGACAGTTTCTCATTACCAATTGACAGTTCTTGTTACCGGTTGCCTGGACCTATTTTAGTGATCTACTGGAACCCCTTTCAAAGCTTGCAGAGCCTTGGGTGTTGATTCTAATGTTCCTTGGCATGTGGCTGACCTTTTCCCAAGATCTACATTTCATCCTTTGGATTTTTTAGAGGAATCTCTTGGCGGAGGCCGACCTTGTTTATTTTACACGTTAGGTCTTGTTCTTTGGGTTTTGATCACTTTTGGGCCAACTGGATCCTTTGCATTGATATATATAATTGTAATTATGCATTAGAATGTAATCAATCAGAGAATCAAGTAGGTAGACTGTGCATAGAAGATAGATCCTAAGATTCAAGGTCCCAGTTTTGACCTATTATGTATGTTCTACTAGGCCTGTGAGCCGGTTTTGTTGTAACTTGGTTGTTACCGGTTGGTTGTAATCAATTTTCATGAAATAAAACAATCTATTCTGCATTTGCTCCATCATATCTTTGTGTTTCCATTGTGTTTACTCTTGCTGACTGGTCCAGATTGATCTCTTTGAGGTCCCTCCTCATCGGTGACTTCTTCAAGTGGTATTAGAGCGAGTTTCATTCCAGAGGTTGCGTGTTCTGAAATTTTTGTTGTAGGGTGGCGGATTGCAGATCCGAACTATAGCTACAGAGGACTGGCATGAACGATGGCGTAAAGAGGAGCTAGGAATGGTGGAGCGCATGGGAATGCAGACCTTTCTATGACAGAGATGTTGCAAGGTATAGCAGCTCGGTTGGAAGCCATGGAGACAACCCAAAGAAGAGGCCAACATATTGAAGATGTGAGTGAAGATGAATGATAATAAGCCTTTGCAGAACAAGCAAACCCACCGGTGGTTGATCCAGACGAGGAAAGGTTTTTGAGTCTTCTGAGTAAGGAAAATACTAAACCTCATTTTACCCCACCAAAATATGATGGAAAGATAGATTCAGATGAATTGATGGATCGGATCTCAGAGATGGAGAAGTATGTTGATTTTGAAAGCACTGCAAAAGAGAGGAAGGTGAAATATGCTTGTACCCGGTTGAAAGGTCATGCATCTCTTTGGTGGGAGCATTTGAAATTTGATAGACAAAGAAGATGTAAAGAGAAGATTAAGACATGGGATCAGATGATTGCTAAGTTGAAGTCAAAGTTTATGCCAGCTAATTATCAAGTGAATCTATTTTGAAAGTTGCAGAATTTGAGATAGAAGGAATCTAGTGTGAAGGAGTGCACCGAAGCATTTTACAAGTTGAACATCAGATCTAGACATGTTGATGATGAATTTGAACAAGTTGCAAGATATTTGAATGGATTGTGGATGTCTATACAAGATGAACTCAATTTGATTAAATTTGAGAGTGTAGAAGAGGCTTACCAGTATGCCCTAAAGGTAGACAAGAAGTTAAATAAAAGACATGAGCAGAGGCAGAGAGGTAGAGGTGGAAGGCTTACCAGAGGAAGATTTCAAGGAGGAAGAGGATATACCAGAGGTAGAGGAACCAATATAGATCAGAACAAGGACAAGGAAGTGACAAAAGAAGCTAATTCATACTGGAAGGATGATAGAATTATCTACCGAAGGAGAGAACCAGATGGTTATCGGAATGAGAATTTTGGAAGACAAGACAAGAGAACATTTAGAGGATCCCCCTTTAAGTCTAGAGGAGAAGGACATTGTGCATTTGAGTGTAAGAAGACAAAGAATACTAAAAGAGAAGCAATGGTGGAAGAAAACCCCACCAGATCAGACAATAAACCAGAATATGGAGAACTGTTGGTGACAGGGAGAGATTTGTGTCATACCGGAGGAGATGAAGAGCCCTTGCAAAGGAAGAATATGTTCAAGACCAGATGTAAGGCATCTGGTAAGTGTTGTAAAGTTGTTATTGATAGTGGTAGTTTAGATAATCTTGTTTCAAAAGAGATGGTGAATAAGTTGAAATTGGAGAGATTGAAACACCCTAAGCCTTATCACATAGCATGGATTCAGGATGAACATAAGTTGTTACTAAGTGAAAAATGTTTAGTGAAATTAAAATTTGGGAATTATCATGATGAAGTCTTGTGTGATATTATGCCTATGGATATTTGTCATCTTTTTTTGGGTAGACCTTGGCATTTTGATAGACAGGTAGTACATGATAGGAGGAAGAACACATATTCTATTGTGGCCAATGGGATGAAGCAAACCTTGTTACCCTTGGAGGAACCTTTAAAGAATGAAGTCTGTACAAATGCTAGAATCTATTTAGTAGATGGAAGGAAATTCCTGGATGGACTAAGACATGAGAATGTGTGTTTTGCCTTAATTCCTAAGAAGATTGAGAAACTGGAACCGAAAGGAGAACAACCGAAAGAGATAAAATATTTGCTAATAGAATATGAAGACATCATTTCAGATAATGTACCTGATGGATTGCCACCTATGAGAAGTATTAGTCATTGCATGGACTTGGTTCCCGGAGCTAGTTTGCCTAACAAAGTTGCACATCGGTTGACACCGACAAAGAATGAAGAACTGAATAGACAAGTGCAAGAGTCATTGAAGAAAGGTTTGATCAGGGAGAGTTTGAGCCCTTGTGCAGTACCAACAGTATTAGCACCTAAGAAGAATGGAGAGTGGAGAATGTGTACTAATTCCAGAGAAATGAACAAGATCATAATGAAATATCAGTTTCCTTTGCCTAGGATGGATGACATAATGGATTGTTTGAGTGGAGAAAAATACTTTACAATGATAGATTTGAAGAGTGGATATCATCATATCAAGATCAGAGAAGGAGATGAGTGGAAGAAAACATTTAAGACAAATGAAGGATTGTATGAATGGTTGGTGATGCCTTTTGGATTGACTAATGCACCGAGTACTTTCATGTGGCTGATGAATGAGGTATTGAAGAAAGTCCTAGGTAAGTTTGTTATTGTGTATTTGGATGACATTCTAATTTTCAGTAAGACAAAAGAGGAGCATTTGTTGTAGTTGAGACAAGTTTTGTAGACGTTGAGAGATTAAAAGTTGTTGATCAATATTAAGAAGTGTACTTACATGAAGGATGATTTAGTCTATTTGGGATTTTTGATATCTAAGGATGGTTTGAAGATGGACCCTGAGAAAGTGAAAGCAATTGTTGAATGGCCTACACCGGAAAGCATTAGAGAGGTAAGATCATTTCATGGATTGGCTAGTTTTTACCGGAAGTTTATCAGAAATTTTAGTTTAGTTTTTAACCCTATGACTGAAAACATGAGAGGAGATCAGAAGGAATTCAAGTGGACCACCATAGAAAACCTAAGTTTTGAACTGTTGAAGCAAAAAGTAACTGAGCAGCCTATGTTGGCTTTAATGGATTTCAACAAAGTATTTCAAGTGGATTATGATGCAAGTGGAACAACAATATGAGCAATTTTGAGTTAGGAAGGGAGAGCAGTAGCCTATTTCAATAAGAAATTGAATGATGCCCAAAGGAGATATTCAATGTATGATCATGAGTTTTATGCCATACTGTTGGAATCCAAGAACACTGATAGGGGGGTGAATCAATGTTCTGTCGGTAGTATAAGATTTTACCTTATTACAACATACACATATAAATTGGTAAATGAAGAAACATATAACATGAAGTAAATAAACCAACCACATGAATGAACACCATAACACACATAATTTTATATGTGGAAAACCTCAAAGAGGAAAAACCACGGTGGGAATTGTGACCCACAATATCAATTCACTGGCCATATGAAAGATATTACATAGCATGGGGGCCTACACATGCAGGACGGCACACTGCCTAGAGCACACTACTCAACAAAAAAGAGTCTAACTAACTACAAGCTTCTGTTGAGATAAAACAATAATGGTGAACTCACAAAATGCATCTGCAATGCCAAAAAGAGTTTTGGTTAAAGCTCTGTTCTATACTAGTTCATAAACCCTGAACCCTTCTACCGATATCTCCTTTCCTCCAAGAATGCTCTACAAACCATCTACTGATCATTGCATGATATAAATTTCACATACAAATGACCTACATACATATCCTTCGCATCACACTATTCTACTTCCTCGTCATATAACAAAATGACCTAATAGACTGACTTATATACCCTTTACAAACAATATGCCTTATGTCGGCTTACAATACAAAATATATTCAATGTCGACTCTATACAATAATTACAAAATGATTTTACAAATAAAACCTTTCGGATCGAAACTGATGTTAACTTCACTGAAGTGTTGGATGTTGGTGTCGGTGATGACCCTGATTACTCCCAGTCGGTATCTGTCGGTGTATGCCTCCAATATCAGTATCTGCTAGTATATGACTTCAATAGAATCTTGTTGCCATCAATGCAAACATATGAATCCAATGAGTGTCAATTGCCAACACATACTTCAAGCCTTGAAGAAGTGGAGACATTACTTGTTGCCTAAAGAGTTTATGTTGTATACAGATCATCAAGCTTTGCAGTATTTGAACAGTTAGAGTAAGTTGAATCAGAGACATATGAGATGCGTATAATTCTTGCAAAGTTACACCTTTGTGTTGAAGCATAGAAGTGGGAAAACTAACAAATTTGTTGATGCGTTGAGTAGGAGAAGCAATTTTCTGACAGAGATGAGAGTGACAGTATTAGGATTTAAAGATTTGAAGAACTTGTACGATGATGACCCAGATTTTGCAGAACCTTGGAAATCATGTAGAGAACCGGTTATAGTAGATAGAAGAAGGTGGTTGGATTACTTCATTCAGGATGGGATGTTATTAAGAGGAGTTTAGTTCTGCATACCTAAGAATTCTATGAGAGAGAATTTGATATAGGAGAAACACAGTGGAGGACTAGCTGGACATTTTGGCATTGACAAAACAGTAGCATTGGTGAGTGAGTAGTACTTTTGACCAAAGATTCATAAGGATGTTAAGAGATATGTGTAGAGTTGTAGATTTTGTCAAGTTTTAAAGGTTATTAGTCAGAATGTGGGATTGTATAAACCTTTGACAGTACCAGTAAGACCTTGGGAGGATATAAGAATGGATTTTGTACTTGGATTGCCTAAAATACCGAGAGGGAATGATTCTATATTTGTGGTAATCGATAAATTCTCGAAGATGGCTCATTTCGTACCTTGTAAGAAGACATCAGATTCATTACATGTAGTAAACCTATTTTTCAAGGAAGTGGTGAGATTGCATGGATTGCCTAAGAGCATAGTTTTAGACAAAGATACTAAATTTGTTGGCTATTTTTGGAGAACACTTTGGAATAAGATGAAGACAGTTTTGAAGTTCAGTTCTACTTTTCATCCACAGACTGATGGACAGACATAAGTAGTTAACCGGAGTTTGGGAAATTTGTTGAGATGTTTAGTGGGAGATAAAACTGGAAGTTGATCCTTGCACAAGCAGAGTTTTCCTACAACAATTCAGTGAATAGAAGTACCAGAAGAACACCTTTTGAGATTGTTACCAGAGTACGTCCTAGAGGTATATCAGAATTGAGAGACATTAGTAGTGAAGACCAGAGAAGTTCAAAAGTAGAAGATTTTGCAAATCACATGACAACCTTGCATATTCAGGTTAAGAAACATTTGGAAGACATGAACAATAAGTATAAGGAGAAGGCATATGAGAAGAGGAGCCATAAGAAATTTGAATTTGGCGATGAAGTGATGGTATATCTGAAAAAAGAGAGATTCTCAATTGGAACTTATAACAAGTTGCAGATGAAGAAGTTTGGACCTTGCAGGATTTTGAGGAAGTTTATTTCTTGAAATGCATATGAAGTAGAGTTATTGGATAGTCTGAGTATTTCACCTATGTTTAACATAACAAATCTTCATGAGTATCATGAATCAAAATTAAGTGAGGACAAAATTGCAAACTTGGAGAAATAGTTGCCCCGGAAGGAACCGGATCGGATTGAAGAGATTTTGGAAAGTAGGATTGGGCGTAGTACCTGGAGCAGTTAGTATAAGGAGTATCTTGTGAAGTGGAAGGATAGACCAGTTGAAGATTCATCTTAGATTTCTCAGGTAGAGGTAGACCGCCTTGGTTTTCCTCTAACCCCAACAAAGTGAGAGGCTCACTTTTTCAATAACCCTGGATGTCTGATGCATGAGCATCCCCAGTTTGTAGCAATCTTGCATCAGCCAAAAACATTTTCTTTCTGTTTGCAATTTCAATTTTCCTTTCTGTGTCTCTTAGTTTTGGCTCACCAGATCTTGTGGAGTTGGATTCTACTTGAAGACTTGATCATCTTTTTTATTTCCTGATTGCATCGCATTTGGATCATTTTCCAGCAAGATATTGCTATCGGTTTCCTTTACAGTTTCCTGTTACCGGTTGAGAGTTCTTGTTACCAGTTGCCTTGACCTATTTTGGTGATTTACTAGAACCCCTTTCGAATCTTGAAGAGCCTTGGGCATTGATTCTGATGTTTCTTGGCATGTGGCCAACCTTTTCCCCTAATCTATGTTTCATCCTTTGGATTTTCCAAACGAATCTCTTGGTGGAGACCGACCTTGTTTATTTTACACGTTAGGTCTTGTTCTTTGGGTTTTGATCCCTTTTTGGCTGACTGGATCCTTTGGATCAATATATATTTGTAATTACACATTAGAATGTAATCAATCATAGAATCAAGTAGCTAGACTATGCGTAGAAGATAGATCCTAAGATTCAAGGTCTCGGTTATGACCTATTCTGTATGTTCTACTAGGCCTATTAGTCGGTTATGTTGGAACTTGGTTGTTACCGGTTGGTTGTAATCAATTTTCATGAAATAAAACAATCTGTTCTAAATTGCCTCCATCATATCTTTGTATTTTCATTGTGTTTACTTTTGCAGACCGATCTGAATTGATCTCTTTGAGGTCCCTCCTCATCGGTGACTGCTTCACTTAAGATTTTGGAGGAGGGAGACATCCCACATAAAGTACATTTTGAAGGGTGTATTCTCCACATCCATTGTCAACTATCTTGACCTTGATCTCGGGTTGGGTGGAGGTAGATGTGACATTTGAAGTGTCAGATGGTTGTGGTGGAGTGGGTGTGTTGAGAAAACAATGGTAGGTATGTTTTCCTTCAAGGAGTTTGCAATACTAGAAAGGTTGTAGATCAACCAGAATAGTGATTTCTCTACCATTGTAAGGAAACTTAAGTCATTGATGATAAGTGGATGGAATGGATCCATGGATGGCCAAGGAGGATGTTATATAGGAGACCAAGGTCCAAGACTTGATAAGTAGTTTCCGCTATTGTAGGGCCCACTTGAATAGGTAATGTAATAGTGCCTTTGGAGACCCTTTTTGCATCATCATATACATTATTGTGATTTTAATAGATGTGTCAACCAAGTCTTCAAAAATACCCAGTTGTTTGATCAATTTATTTGTACACAGCTTCAGTCCAAATCTGTCATCTATGAGGACTCTCTTTATTTTATGTTTATGTACAATAGCTTCAATATGAAGGGGTTTATTATGTGATGGGTCAGCAGATGGAGCATCTTTGGAGGTGAAGATGATATGGTGTTATACGGAGAGGTTCCCTATCAAGTCCTAAAATTGAGCAGTATTGATGTTGTCAGGGACACAAGATTCCAGGAGGGCCCGTTCAAGGATCTCCTTAAGCATGAGCGAGGTCTTGAGAAGCTCAAGGATGGATATTTGTGCATGCATCTTGCTAAGATGGTCAAGGATATTATAATGGTTGGTGGATGATGTGGAAGCTTGTAGAGGAGGAGGAGGAGCTCCTTGGATAGTTACTCTTCCTTGGTGGTTGGTGACTTTGCAATCATTCTGGGGAGATGAGGTGGAGGGTAAAGTACCCTCGATAATGATCTTGGCTAGATTGGGTTTGTTGGATTGTTGAGGAGGTGGGGATCCTTGAACGGTAACCCTTGGTCGACAAAGTGTTGATGTGGGGTCATCTCCTTGGATGGTAACGGTGTTAACATGTGTATTAGCAAGTTCAATGGGACCTATCAAGGAGTCAAATCCAGTGATGTGATTGGTGTAATCATAATGGACCTTATGAAATGATGAGATTTTATCCTTACCATGTTTATGGAAGGGGTTTTGATACATTTTAAGTTTTTTAGTTGAATTTCTAGGCTTAGCAACTCCAAACTCAACATCACCTTTGACAATCAGGTCTTGGATATAATTCTTAAGTTTCATACACTTTTGTGTATCATGACCCTTGACATGATGGTATTCACAGTATTTGTTCTCATTGTACCATCTAAGTTTTTGTTGGTTAGCCTCATACAAATGAGTTATCGGGAAGACAACAACATGAAACTTGACAAGCTTTTGGAAGATGATCTCTATGGGTTCGGAAAGTGGATTGTACTCGTGTTGGGATTGGTTGTTAGGATGGGTGGATTGACTAGGAATGGAGATGTTATTGTGGGGTTTGGATTGGTTTTGTTAGTTGGATTCGTTGTTGGTTTGATTATTGGTGGTGGTGGTAGGCTTGGTCGGAATAGTCACAGTGACATGCTTTACATTGGTGACTCAATTGTTGACAATATTCTTGTTCTTATACCAAAACCTCGGCTTGTCATTTGACGAGGAAGACCCATGGTTATCTATCTGATAAGGCTTTAGGAAACCCTACTCTAGGAGGACTCTTTCTAATGCTAGGCCCTTTTTAGTGAATTTCTCAAAGGGTGAGACATCTCAGGGACAAGATTGCATTGAAATAACTCAATCTGGTAGGCTTTAGGTATATCACATTTGAACTTCCTAATAAGATGTCACCACCTTTACAAAAAGTTAGTGAAAGTCTCTTTAGTCCTTTTCTTTGTGTTGTATTGGTGTATCATAAAGGCATCATTCTTTATGTTGTATTCATAATCGGACACAAACTTCTCTACTAGTTCAGGGAATGACTTGATCAAACCATGAGGTAAGGATGAGAACCAAGCAAGGGTAGGTCCACTAAGACTCTTGGGAAGAAGTTGACGTAGGTAGACATCACTGTAAGAGACCTCTTGACACACTATATAGAATTCTTGCACATGTTCTCTAGGGTCCCCCTTGCCTTTGTATTTGTCAAATTTAGGCATTTCAAAGCTAGGGGGTATGGAGCTACAGACATGGAGAGGTCATAAGGACATGGACATATTTCCTTGAAGGTATATGATTTCTTATGAGTTCCATCTTTAAGGTTCTTAATAAGATCCTTCATGTCCCGAATTTCCCTCATAAGTTCGCGTGACTAATTTTGAACATTAGGTATGTGTAGACTTGAGTTGAATCATGGGATATGCATCAACATAGCTAATAAACCCCCACCTATATATTCATATGAGGAGATAGGGGTTTGAGAGGTGACTAAGGGACATGACTTGATATTAGCATTGATGGGTGGCAAGCTAGCATTGATATTCTATTGTGAAGAGGTGTGGATGATCTAGGAGGTTGCGAGATGGGTGGATTGGAGGTGCTACCAGGTGTAAAAGTTGTGGACCTATGGAAGTTGCAAGTGGTGGATGAAGTATGGTATGAAGAACAGACCGGTTAGCGAGGTCACCTTTCATAAGAATGTCAAGGACTGATTGGTCAAAGTCAAGGGGCAAATGTGCCCCTTGTTTGATAAGCTCAACCAGGAACCCACTCAGATTAGTTTTGACAAGATTTTCTAATATTTCTTGGTTGTAAGGATCTTCCACAAAGATTTTCAACAATGGAGAGTGTTTTGGTTGGTCAACATAATTGAAGCATTCACCGGCTAGGAGGGACCTCAAAGAGAATAGTCCAAACCGGTCAGAAAGAGTAAACACAATGGAAACACAAGGGCATGATGGAGGCAATGTAGAACAAATCAAATTATATTATGAAAACTGTTTAGAACTAACCAGTAACAATCAGGTTACAAAAATCAGCTCACAGGCCTACTACAACATGCTCAAAATACAAAATAGGTCACAACCAGGACCTCAAATCTTAAGATCTATCTTCTATTCTCAGTATAACTTCTTGATTCATTCTAATGCTCTATTACAATGATTTATACAATCCAAGAGGATCCGGTCGGCCCAAAAAGGGATCAAAACCCGAAGAACAAGACCTAACGTGTAAAACCAACAAGGTCGGCCTCTGCCAAAGAAATTCCTCCAAAAATTCCAAAGGATGAAGTGTAGATCACGGGGAAAAGTCAGACACATGCCAAGGAACATTAGAATCAATGCTCAAGGCTCCGCAAGATACGGACGGGGATCCTGTAGATCACCAATTCAAATAGTGTTAGGACCCAGAGGCAACTGAGAGGGGAGGTGAATCAGTTGTCTATTAATTTCAACCCAATTATAACTTAATCAGACTTGATGCATAATACCGGTAAACCAAACTTAATGTCGATTGATAGTTTAACAGTTAATAACAGTACCAGTAAAGTTTAATGCATGAAACAAAAAAACAAATAACATCCACAACACATAACACAAATATTTGTACGTGGAAACCTTGTAAGGGGAAAAACCACGGTGGGAAAACTTACCCACAATCAGATGATACTACTACAGATAGTATGTGTGTACAAATGGGGTCTGCACATGCAGAAAGGCCAACTGCGTAGAGCTCACTGCTCAATCACAAAATGGGAGTCACACTAACTACAATTGGATGGTTAGATCCAATGATAATGTACTGCTCAAAGTAGCATCTTCATATCCTGGATTTAGTATCGGTTAAGCTCTGATTGTCTTCTTCAAACCTTCCTTGAATCTTCAAATGATGTCTGTGTGTATAGCTCTTCTTATATTCATAGATGCCTTATTACAATCCTCTACCACACCTTCTACATAATCTTATAAATGAGATCTTACATTTATACCAAAGCCTAAGACCAAATGTGTAGGTAGGCTCACTAAGAATATTACAATTAAATCAATTACAAGTAAATCAATATGTGATGCATCATGTCATCTTAATGCATTTACAATAATAGCCAATCAATAAATCATCTCCATAACGTGTTGTGCTGATCTGGAATAGATAATGCTTGTCGATCCATAACCTAGACCAATTTGTCAGTAACAAGAAATATGCAAACTCGATTAGACCAATAACCAAATCACCAAAACCAAGTGTCCAAACCATGTCTTCGACATAACCAAGTAATCTCTAGATGATAACAGATCATCCTCAGTGTCGATGAACAATATAACCTACCGGTGAACCAAATACCGGTGACTGTGCATAAGTCACTGAACATGCCGGTGAACATAACCAAAGATCTTCACTGCTGATAAGTGTTGACAAGTGTTGACATCAATGGAAAAACCAATGCAACACACCCATAATACCAACAATCTCCCCCTTTGGCATTGATGGCAACACAAGATGATAAAACCATCTAAGTGCCAAAGCAGAAATGCCAAAAACCAAAAACCAACAATCTCCCAAAGAGATCAATTACCATAAATCAAAATACATAATATTACTCCCCCTATTAATAATCTCTCCCCAAAAGATAATGTGTTTTTCAATAGATATCTCTCCCCCTTTGACATCAAATGCCAAAGAAATACAAAACCAGATACAACCAATTCATAGAACTTATTACAAATACCAACTTATCCAATCTACTCCCCCTGAGAAGTATCTCTCCTTCCTCAAAGTTGGAAAAAGGTTTCTCTGTCAATTCCTGTCAGTTTGATGCCAATCTCCAATTGTCTAAGTTTCTACCAGTGAGGGTATAACCCCAAGCTGCTCTCTGAGATATTCAAAAGTTTCCTTAGGCAAAGGCTTAGTAAAGATATTTGCAATCTTCTCTTTAGTATTCACATAAACCAATTTCACTTCTTTTTCTTCAACATTCTCTTTCAGAAAATTGAATTTGATAGAAACATGTTTAGTTTTAGAGTGAAATACCAGATTCTTTGATATATCAATTGCTGCCATATTATCACATTAAATGATTATAGGTTCTTTGCATTTTACCTTTATGTCCTTTAACATTTTCTTAATCCATAATACCTGAGTACAATTAGTTGCTGCTGCAACATATTTTGATTCTGCTGTTGGTAGTGATGTACAACTTTGTTTCTTGCTCAACCATGAAATCAATTTGCTACCAAGAAAGAATGCTCCACTAGTGGTACTCTTTCTATCATCTACATCTCTTGCTCAATTTTCATTTGTGTATGCACATAAATCAAAATTTTCATCTTTAGTATACCATAAACCAAGATTTGTTGTGCCTTGTAGATACTAGAAAATCCTTTTTACTGTTGATTCATGATTTTCCTTAGGATTACTCTGAAATCTTAAAACAATACATACTGCATTCATAATATTAGGTCTTGTTTGTGTCAAATACAGTAAACCCCCAATCATAGATTTATATCTTGTCGGATTAATAGGTGTTGATTCATCCTTCAATGATAGATTATCAGTTGTAGCCATAGGAGTACTTACCGGTTTAGAGTTTTCCATACCAAATTTCTTTAGTAGTTCTTTCAAGTACTTTGGTTGACATATGAATATACCTTTATCAGCCTGTGAAATCTACAATACTAAAAAGAATTTTATCTCCCCAATCATAGACATTTCAAATTCTTCCTGCATCTTACTAGAAAAGTCTTTACATAGTTCATCTTCTCCTCCAAAAATGATATCATCAACAAAAACTTCAATAACCAAGATGTCATCATTAGTCACTTTGTAATATAAGTTGTTGTCAGCATTACCTTTAGTGTAATCAAGCTTCGAAAGATATTTGTCCAATCTAGCATATCAAGCTCTAGGAGCTTGCTTTAATCCATATAAAGCTTTCCTTAACCTGCAAACCATATCTTTATCATTTGTCAAAGAAAATCCATCAGGTTGTTCAATGTAAACTTCCTCTTCAAGATCACCATTCAGAAATGCACATTTAACATCCATTTGATATACTTTATAGTTCTTGTGTGTTGCAAAAGCTAAGAATAGTCTAACTGCCTTAATTATAGCTACTGGTGCAAAGGTTTCATTGTAATCAATTCCCTTTTTCTGGGAATATCCCTTACACACTAATCTTTCTTTGTTTCTAATTACCTTACCATCTTCTCTAAGTTTATTTGTGAATACCCATTTAGTTCCAATTACATTTTTATTTTTAGGCTAGCGAACCAATGTCCATGTGTTATTCTTTTCAATTTGTTCCAATTCATCTTCCATAGCCTTAATCCAATGTTTATCTTCACATGCCTCAAAAATAGTTGTTGGTTCAATTTGAGAAATTAGACATACCTCTTCATTTGCCAGTCTTCCTCTAGTCATAACTCCTTGATACTTATTCCCAATTATCTAACTTTCAGAGTGATTCAATCTTACATACCTGGGTGTATTCACTTGTTGTTGTTCTTCAGTCACAGTGGAATTCTCAGATGATGTCGGTGTGACTAGATCAACATTCTGTACCGGTGTACTCAGTGTAGGTTCATTTGTGATTATTTCAATTGCTAGTTCAGAGTCCATGGACCTTGAATTACCTCTAAATTGTTCATCAATTTTCACATTTGTACTTTCAATGATTTTCTGCAATCTCTTATTAAAACATCTATATGCATTTCTCTTAGATGAATAACGAAGAAATATTCCTTCATTACTTCTAGGATCAAATTTACCAATATAATCATCTCTCCTAATATAACATTTGCTTCCAAATATTTTGAAATATTTAAGAGTAGGAATATTACCAAACCATAGTTCATGAGAGGTCTTACCGGTTTCACCTTTGATGTGAACTCTGTGGAATGTGTAAACCGCTATATTGACTGCTTGTCTCCAATACACATGAGGTAGGTTTTCTTCCGATATCATGCTTCTAGCTGCATCTAGAATAGTTTTGTTCTTCCTTTCCACAACTCCATTCTGCTAGGGTGTTTGAGGTGCTGATAACTGTCTTCTAATTCCATTCACTTCACAAAATGTATTAAATTCCTTAGATGTGAATTCACCTCCTTGATTTGATCTTAGACATTTTATTTTCTTACCGGTTTCATTCTCTACCATTACCTTGAATAGTTTGAATTTCCCAAAAGCTTATGATTTCTCCCTGAGAAAAGTAACCCAACACATTCTAGAATAATCATCAATGATTAGCATAAAATATCTATCTCCTTGTAAACTTCTAGTTCTTTCTGGACCACATAAATCAGTATGAATTAAATCAAGAACATTATTGGATTTATCTAGAATACTCTTAAAAGTTGCTCTAACTTGCTTTCCAAATTGACATTCCTTACATACTAGATTGTGAGGTTTTACAATCTTAGGTAAATCCCTTACTGCCTTAGTTGTACTGATCTTCACAATGCAATCAAAATTTACATGACAAAGTCTCTTATACCATAACCAACTTTCATCAATATGTGCAATCAAGCATGTCTTCTCATTGTTATTCAAATGAAAGATATTACCTCTAGTCTGATTACCGGTTGCAATTTTCAAACTAGCTCTATTCGTGATTTTGCATTTACCATTCTTGAATTGTAGCTAAAATCCCTTTTCAACTAATTGACCAAAACTCAAAAGATTATGCTTCAAACCTTCAACATAATAAACATTGTCAGTATTGTGCTTACCATCAAAATATATAGTATCTTTTCCTCTGATAAAACAAGATTTATCATCCCCAAATCTTACTAGACCTCCATTGTATTCTTGAAAAGTTGAGAATTTATTTTTATCACCAGTCATATGATGTGAACATCCAAAATCAATGATCCATTCATCCTTTTCTTCAATTTTAGGTGATAGGGCCTGCTCTACCGGTTATATAGTAGGTGTCGGTTGATCTTCTGTTATTGCAACAAAATCCCATCCATTGTCTATCGGTTCCTCATCAGAATCATTAGTATCTCCTTCATTAGCATGGTAACATGATTTGTCTCTATTCTTCTTAAATCTGTATCTCTGATATTCAGGGTTAGGCTTATATGTTCTTTTAGCTTCTTCTTTCAATATTGCATGTCTATCAGGACACCTAGATGCCATATGACCAATTTTATTGCAATTAAAACATTTAAATGATGCTTTACCTTCATACTTACTTCCAGTTGGACCTTTAGGCATTTTCCTTGCAAATAATGCTTCAAGCTCTTCAAGTTCTTCATTTTCCCTTTTGATATCTTCAAGTTCTCTTGCATAGTGTTTTCCAATTAGATTTCTCAGATGATGATGATGATGTAGATGATGATGATGCTTTGAAAGCTAAATCTATCTTAATTGTAGCAATAGGACCAAATTCCTCAAGTTCAAAAGCTGAAAGTTTTCCAACCAAGGTATCTCTAGATACTGATGTATTAAACATTGTTCTTAATTCATTAATAGCAGTTACTTTCATTTTGTATGTTGGTGGCAATGCTCTTAAAACTTTAGAAACAATTTCATCTTCACTTAAGGATCCTCCACAATATTGTATACCCAAAACAATTTCATTAACTCTTTCCATAAAAGTATAAATCCTTTCATCCTCTTCCATTTTCAGATTTTCATACCTGACCCAGAAGCATTCTAGTTTTGCAATTTTGACAATGGTATCACCTTCATTCAATGTCTCCAATTTGTCCCAAATAGCTATAGCAGTAGATTGGTTTGATAATCCCATGATTTGCTGATTTGACAATACGCTTAAAAGTTCTTCTCTTGCTTTGGAATCATTCTTCTGATCTTTAGCCAAGGTTGGTGGATTAGGTTGACTCTATGTAGGACCAACATATCCATTCTTTGTAACATCCCATATGTCTCTTCCAATGCAATTCATATGTGTCTCCATTCTGATCTTCCATATACCATAGTTAAATCCATCAAGTTTCAGACTGTCCTTCCTGAAATAGTTAGTTGTCATAGAATCTCCTCAAGATGTTAAACTTCTGCAAAAAGAGGACTTGGCTCTGATATGAATTGTTTGGACCTGAAGGCAACTAAGAAAGGGTGGGGGGGTGGGGGTGGGGGTGAATCAGTTGTCTATTAATTTCAACCCATTTATAACTTAATCAAACTTGATGCATAATACCGGTAAACCAAACTTAATGCCAGTTGATAGTTTAATAGTTAATAACAATATCGGTAAAGTTTAATGCATAAAACAGAAAGACAAATAAAATCCACAACACATAACATAGATATTTGTACATGGAAACCCTATAAGGGGAAAAACCATGGTGGGAAACCTTACCCACAATCAGATGATACTATTGCAGATAGTATGTGTGTACAAATGGGGTCTGCACATGCAGAAAGGCCAATTGCCTAGAGCTCACTGCTCAATCACAAAATGGGAGTCACACTGACTACAATTGGATGGTTAGATCCAATGATAATGTACTACTCAAAATAGCATCTTCATATGTTGGATTCAGTACTGGTTAAGCTCTGATTGTCTTCTTCAAACCTTCCTTGAATCTTCAAATGATGTTTGTGTGTATAGCTCTGCTAATATTCGCATATACCGTATTACAATCCTCTACCACACCTTCTACATAATCTCATAAATGAGATCTTACATATATACCAAAACCTAAGACCAAATGTGTAGGTCGGCTCACTAAGAATATTAAAATTAAATCAATTACAAGCAAATCAATATGTGATGCATCATGTTGGCTTAATGCATTTACAATAATAGCCAATCAATAAATCATCTCCATAACATGTCGTGCTGATCTGGAATAGATAACGCTTGTCGGTCCATAACCTAGACCAATTTGTCTGTAAAAACAAATATGAAAACTTGATTAGACCAATAACCAAAACCAAGTGTCCAAACCATGTCTTTGACATAACCAAGTAATCTCCAGATGATAACAGATCATCCTCGATGTCGATGAACAATATAACCTGTCGGTGAACCAAATACCAGTGACTGTGCATAAGTCATTGAATATGTCAGTGAACATAACCAAAGATCTCCAGTGCTGATAAGTGTTGACAAGTATTGACATCAATGACAAAACCAATGCAACACATCCATAATACCAACAAATAGGTCCAGGCAACCGGTAACAGAAAACTATCTCGGAAACCGTTAGTGATAACTTGCCGGAAAATAATCCAAATGCTCCACGGTTTGGGAGTAAGGAAGATGATCAAGTCTTCAAGTAAAATCCAACTCCATAGGTTCCGATGAGCCAAATCTAGGACACACAGAAAGAAATGTTGAAACTCCAAACAAAAAGAAAAACATAAAGGAAATATTTTTGGTTGATGCAAGATTGCTATGAACCGGGGATGCTCCTGCATCAATAATCTGTGTCAAAGGGGGCATCATGGTCAACATAAAGATCGGGGTTGGGCAAATTAGTGACCGTCTTTTCTTTTTGAGTGCAAGTCAAGACCATGCATGGGTAAACTTGGTAATGGAGATGATGACTTGACACTTGGTTGGATAGACTTGATTACGAAAGTGATGAAATGATGTGAGGTGGAGATGAGGATAAGGACTTGACAATTTTTAATTGGGTTCGAAACTTGATTTAGATTAGATTGAATTTGATTTGATTGGATGGTCCTTGGATTAGGACAAGATTGATCTGGATCAAGATGACACCTTAGTCCCTGGATTAGAACTTAGGTGAGGTGTAGGGGTCAATGATACAGTCTACAAAGTGAGGTAACAACCAAGCTAGGCTAACTCAGACCTTTGGATTAGGATTTTGATCAATCCTTCTCCTACTTAGGGTAGACTTGTTAGATTCAATGACAGTCCCAAAGACACTGAGAGGGGGGGGGGGGGGTGAATCAGTGTCTAACCGGTTAAAAAAATATTTAAACTTATTGATAAGTTTGCAACCCAAAACAATGTACCGGTAAATAAGAATTATTGCAGTAAACAAAAATAATAGAGATAGCATAGAAACACACCATAACACAAGATAATTAATGAGGAAACGCGGTGTGGGAAAAACATCAGTGGGATTTGTGATCCATAATATTTACTCACTAGCTAATGAATAAATACTACTTACAATAAGAGGCCTACACATGCAAGGAGGCCAACAACCTAGAGCTCATTGCTCAATGAAGAGTCACACTAACTACAAAATCGATTAATAAATCCAATATAATGTACTGCTCAAAACAACCTCTCTAATACCAGGTTCAGTACCGGTTTAAGCTCAGATAGATACCTTATCCAAAAACCTTCCCTGCCACTAAACAATTATTTTTTACCATACATATCTTCTATTCTCATCTTTTCTACTCTCTCATCAACTTCCAAAATGACCTATAAGATCTCATACATATATGAGTCTTTTACAATATAGCATGTCAGCTTACAAAAGATAATTATATTACAATAAACAAAAGTCCATCCCATGTCGCCTGGAGTGTCAGTATGCTTTGTTGCCGATGTAATCTGAATGCCAATGTAAGTGTCTGTCGGTGTTGGTGTCTACCGGTGTATGAAGTTTGTGATGTCGGGCATGTAGAAACCAATTGCTGGTGTTTTTCCAGTTGGTTTCCATCAATGACAATATTAACTATTCTCATAAGAGTGTATAATGCCAACAATCTCCCCCTTTGGCATTGATGGCAACACTCATGAGAAAAATCAAAACTGTTAGCCAAAACTGTAATCCAAAAAGATGTTCTCCCCCTGAGCAAGTGATCTCCTATGTGCATGCATTTTTCTCACCACTACTCCCCCTTTGACATCAATGACAAAGGATGTCATAAATAATCAAAAGAGTACAAAAATTCTACCTCAAATTTTGTAAACGGTTGGTTACAATCTAAAAGATGTCTGCCAAAATCATATTCAAACTCTGCATAAACTTGTTGTTGTCAGTTAGAGTTGCCTCTGTCTACTGGATCATACCGGTGAGATAGTGCATTTGCTGCTCTGGTGATCATTCTCCTTGAACTATTGCCTTAGATATTTCAACTCTCTGAGTAATAAGACTATCCAACCTCAGACCAAGTTTATCCTTTAGTTCTCGGGCATTAGACCTTATTCTTGCCTTCTCTTTCTCAAGTTTTTCCAACTTCTCCTAAAAAACTGCCATTTCCTACTCAAAAACTAATATAAGTCTAGATGAACCTATTATATTATCCACAATGTCATCAATTTCTTTTTGTGTCTTTTTGATCTCCTCATAAATGTCCTTTGTTAAATAGTGAGGTTTACATGCTTCCCTATATAACTCCTTATACTCCAAAATTGTAGAATTGAGTACCGGTAAAAGTGTATCCAAGTGATCAGTACATTTATTTATGGTGTTTTCAAAGAATGTGTTTTTCTCTTTGTCAACTCTTTCCTTAATAGTATTTGCATTCACCTTATCTATAGTTATTACATTATTAGCAATGAATTTGGACAATGTGTCCAGTTTCCCTAAAGAATAATTAATGTGATCTATCTTACAATTTGGTGCAATCATCTTCAGAATAGGTAATGTGTTATCAATTGCCTTAAATGCTAAGGCAATGCAATCAGTAATCATTTTAATTGAATCCAAAAGTACCTCTGTAATATTAGTGGGTCTTAATTCACCTGTAGATATGCTTGGTTCTGTTGTAGGTTTCTTCTCAACAAATGTTTGACCAATCACCTTCACTATATCCTCTTTGCTTCCATAAGATGCATCCACTTTACTTATCTTTTCCTCTGGTGGATTTGTCTATGTCTATACCTCTACCTTTAATGGTTTCTCAGTTTTATTAGGCTCCTTTGTAACTGTTGGTGTCATGGACTCAACATGAACCTCTGCCTCAGATTGTTTTTTCTGTCAGTACCATTGTCGGTTTCTCAGATTTCAATGGTCCTGTGCTAGCTGTCTTGTCCTCGGTTTTTTTCTCAGTCGTCGGTTGCTTTGTTTGAGTTGGTATCCTAGTTTCCTAAGAGTCAACAACTTGTGTTGGTTTCTCTGAAATCTTGTTGTCCTCAGCACTATCTGCCTTAACCTTTGTACTTTCTTTGTCCACAACAATGTTTATATCTTGTGTATCTACATTCATTGTAAAAAGTATCTCCGACTCCAGATTAGTGTCATCAAGTGTTATACCTTCAGTAGCTATATCTGGTGGATTAGCTGTATGAACTGGTGATGAAGGTGCTAATGGAGGGGTGTCCTAGGTTGGTGGAGGGATATTATTTGTTATCTTTATAGAGGGTACACCACCTTCTTTACCTTTTCCCCTGTCTTTTTGATATACCTGAATGTCTTTTCCATTTTTTCTCTACTTCTTTCATCTTTCTTTTCCTTCTCTACAAAGAATATGTCCCATTTATCTATAGTCTCATCTGCAATTTCTTTAACCCTTCCAGCCATCAGGCTCACTTGTCGGTGTCCACTAACAAATACTAACCTGATAGCTTCAGAAATAAGCTCATCTATCTCTTCCTTATAATTTATCGGATGTACATCCAAGAATGTTTCAACTTTCAACTTCTTGTCCAGTTCCATCATAGATAGCCTTTTAGCTTCCAATCTCATGTATAAATCATTGGGTATCTCATCAATCACTTCTATCAAAACTTTCTTGTAAATATCTAAATGTAAAATAATGCTTTCTTCAATTGTGTTTTTGTCAGAATCATTTGAAGAGTTATACTATTTATTTACATTTGCCAGATTACCTTCTTGTGTAATCTCATTCAATAGATCATCCAGTGTGGTGGTAACTGGTGTCTGTTTCTTCTTAGGTGTAGGCTTCTTGTCCCGTTCCCTAACTTCCTACTGCTTCTTCCTTAGTGTTCTGGTTTTCTTAAGAGGAGGAGAAGGTACCGGTGAGGTTTTCCTTTTCCTTTCCACTCTTTTAAACTCAACAGCCTTACCATTGTTAGTGTTGGAGGATATTACAACTAGTGAAACATGTGCTTCAAGTTGCAGTCCTTCAAGCTCACTTGCTGATATACCACTGATATTCATGACATTTTATTTGATTTATTTGACCTTCTTGGAGGCATCTCTAATAAAATTTTATCTTCTTTTTGTCCTCTTCTGCATAGATATATTACTCTCAATAGTTTCTGCATTTCCAAAGAATTTCTCAGATGGCTCCCTTGGTGCATCAAGTAGAGCTTTAGCATATGTCTCCATAACAGATAGGTCTACCTCATATCCCATCTCAGTAACCCAAATAGTTCTAGGGTTTATTGCTTCCATCCATCTCTCTTAATGAAAAAACAGATTTCCTTGTCATACTTATCAATTATGCTTTGTGGTAGTCTCTCTCTTGCTCTCATCTTAGTTTGAAATGTTTTGAAGTAGTCTCTGATGTTCTTAACACTGTTAGTGCCCATACTGACGAAAGCTTCATGTATCTGTCTTCCTGCTGAGATGTCATAACCAAAATCTTTGTGACCTATGTCGGGTATCTTTTTGGTAAAGTATAGCATCAGGCATACTAGTAGGTTTCCAAAATGAAAAGTACATTTCTTGTCTCCCTTAATCTTCTTCAAATTGTCAATTAATTCATCTTTAAGCCATTCACACACATCAATCTTAGCATTATTTTTCACCATCTCACGTGCACTGTGAATACAAAGGCTAGAAACATAATTCAGTCTATTTGCATGAGTTGCTTTGTATCCTAGTACCATACTCACATATCTCACATTTATATCCTCAACATCATTCACTCTAAGTGACCTGCTAACATATGTGGCTCCAGTTAACTCCATAACTCCCTTGTTAGGTATTTTCTTGGTTTTATCAAGACTACTACCAGTTGAAGGTAAACCAGTAACTGCCTTAATTGCTTCCCTAGTTATCTTGCAAACTGACTCTAACCACATGAACTCTCCATGAACTCTGCTCAATACAAGTCTATCAACTTCCTTTGGAAATTCAACAATGTTTAGAATCTCTACAAAACCTAAGTCTTCCACAATCTTATGTTTAGGTTTAATCACACCATTTCTATCGATAATAACCTCATTAAATATTTTCTTTAGATCCTCAGTCCCTAGCTTATCTATGTTTCAATGTATGTAGATTCTAGGGTCTTCTGCAAATGCTACACCTTTCAGAATTTTCAAAAAAGCTTTGACAGAATCATCCTGTTTTGCAATCTTGGGGATAATCTTAAACACGGGTCTAGGGCGTTTGACATTTTCCACAATGACAGGTTCTGCAATAAACTCCAGAACACAAGATGGGGAAGCCATTTCAAAAGATAAATACCTCTTAACCGAAATTTTGAATGCCTAAAAAATCACTTTACAGCTTCGCCTTAGAATGCTCTTTCTCAGTTTCGCACTCTCTAATGTTTGAATGCTCGGTGAGTTCAAAATGAGGGTTTTTCAATGCTTTATAGACAAAATGGTTCTTAAAACTGCATTAAATTCTCACCGGTTAATCAAAACTTAACACATCTGTCGTAAAGAAGAAATGTATCTTCTCACCATCACTCGAGGGTAGAATTCATGATTTTCAACTTGTTGCAATACCCCCTAAGGATTATTTCTCAGTTAGATGAAGAGTCTTCTACCGGTGGAGGATTACTCTGTTCTAACGGTGCAAAGATAGTTTCATCAGTTCTTTGATCACTCTTCTTAATCCATTGTTTTGAAAATTCTTGCTTTACTTCATCTACCTTTTCTTTTCCCTTCAAACTAGATCCTTTATTGTTTGCCGGTGTATTCTTGCTTCTACATAATTTTGCAATATGTCCAATCTTGTTGCATGCATAACAAGTTAAATTATTCCTCTGAATAGCCTTTCCATATCCTTGACCAGTTTGTGATCTACATTGATTAGATAAATGCCCAAATCTTCCACAAACATAGCATTTCACATTCATTCTGTAATTTTCTGAATTATGACCAATTTTGTTGCATTTGGAACATTGACCGGTGGGTGAGTTTATATTCTGATTATTTCTAAATCTACATTGATTTGCTTTGTGACCATATTTGTTGCAATTAAAACATTTCCCATTAAATTTATAAGCATTAGGTTGTCTTACCGGTTTGTTCTGATCTTGATTATTTGCAGTACCGAAACTTTCTCCATGGTCTAATCCAAGTCCATTTGTATTTCCATCAGGTTTCTGTCTTTTAAGCATGTCATCAAGTTCTTCTAAACTTTTCTTGAATTTGTCTTTGTGTTTATTTGTAGTAACCAACTCATTTTCTAGAATTCCAACTTGTCTCACAAGCTCATCTTTATCATGTTGCATGTTAATCAAATATGTCTTTAACATATCATTTCAATGACCAAGTCTCAGATTTTCATTTCCAGCATCATTAAGCATCCTAGTCAAGTCTTCTTCATTCTTCTTCCTGTCTTCAATATCCTTACATAACCTCATAGTCATATCTTTCATTTCATTCTTCATATTATTTTTTTCTTGTCTCAACTTATTTGCAATATCTCTAAGATTTTCCTTTTCATCATCATCATTCTGCATCTTCTCATGAAGTTCCTTTCTCTTATTTTGTGTTATAACCAGATTTCTTGAAGTCCTTTAATGAATTCCTTAGCAGTCCTCAGATCATCTTCAAGTTTGATATTCTTCAATTTTTCTGTATAAAAATCTTCAAGATCTCCTTCCAACTGTTTTCTTAAGTTCTCCATCTGTACCGGTGTCAGAATCTCCCTCAATTTTTTAGGCTTTTGCAAATAGACGACCAGGCTCTGATACCAATTGTTAGATTCAATGACAGTCCTAAAGACACTGAGAGGGGGGGGTGAATCAGTGTCTAACCCATTAACAGAATATTTAAACTTATTGATAACTTTGCAACCCAAAACAGTGTACCTGTAAATAAGAATTATTACAGTAAACAAAAATAATAGAGACAGCATAGAAACACACCATAACACAAGATATTTAACTAGGAAACCTGGTGTAGGAAAAACCTCGGTGGGATTGGTGACCCACAATATTTACTCACTGGCCAATGAATAAATACTACTTACAATAAGGGGCCTGCACATGCAGGGAGGCCAACAGCCTAGAGCTCACTGCTCAATGAAGAGTCACACTGACTTCAAAATGGATTAATAAATCCAATACAATGTACTGCTCAAAATAACATCTCTAATGCCAGGTTCAGTACTGATTTAAGCTCAGATAGATACCTTATCCAAAAACCTTCGTTGCCACTAAACAATTATTTTCTACCATACATATCTTCTATTCTCATCTTTTCTACTCTCTCATCAACTTCCAAAATGACCTATAATATCTCATACATATATGAGTCTTTTACAATATACCATGTCGTCTTACAAAAGATAATTATATTACAATAAACAAAAGTTCATCCCATGTCAGCTGGAGTGCCAGTATGCTTTGTTGCTGATGTAATCTAAATGCCGATGTAAGTGCATGTCAGTGTCGGTGTCTGCCAATGTACGAAGTTTGTGATGTCGGGCATGTAGAAACCAATTGCCGGTGATTTTCCAGTTGGTTGCCATCAATGAAAACATCAACTATTCTCATAAGAGTGTAGAATGCCAACAAGACTAAATTCCTAAGAAAAATTAGGCAAAGGATTATATTTTGGATCAACCCAAATGACTAGGATCAATTTGAGAAAAATACTTGAGATAGATTCTTTCTCAAGCACAAGGCTAATTGGGGATTATCAAATGATAAATCTCTAAATCAGACTTTGCAAAGTGTTGACCTTGGATTGGGAGATTGATGATTGATTGATCACTTTGGATTGGAGATTGATTGGATATGCTAGGTCCTCAAGGGTGAAATGAAAATGATGATGGATTGATGAATTGAAAAGAAAAAAGGGGGGAAGGCTACCCTCGATGTAAAATGACTCAATAGGTGATCTCTCATTTGGGAAGGAGAGACGATGAAATATGTCCACTCCTATTAAGTGATTGGGATAATGCAAACCTTTGATTGAAAGCACGTGTTCTTAAGGGTTCATCGTCAAACTTGTTACTGTAACCATGTAGGTAGTGGTGAAAATGGTGTAAAAGATATGGTTTTCTAGCAAGAGTTTTCGGTTCTTGTACAAAAAACTTTGACACTTAAGGACTTATTTGTAGCTAGGCTTCTTCTTCTTGACTTGACAGTAGGTAGACCTCTTGGCATGCTTAAGAGACTTGGGTTTATGATGCATGGATGACGATTGACTGGAAATTTAGTTTCAATGGATAAATCAAAAAAAGGGCAGAGACGGTGAAGCACAGACAACAAATCAAAAGAAGAGATGGTGAAATTAAAAAACGCAGATGACAAAACTCAATTTTTGACAGTTTGATATTTCATAAATTTGGTCAAATTTTGGTCAATTTGGAAAATTTTGGACTTTGTCTGACTTGGCAAGAGATATCAAGCAGTGAAAATACATTGGACAAAGTGATGCTTGAGACGAGCATGAAAATGAGGGCCTAGATTAGCCCAATGTGACAAAATTTACTAGTTTGCACAATAGAAGACGCATGAAAAACATCCAACCTAAGCTAGAAAGTGGATTCTACTTGTTGAATCCCCACTTAGATTTCTCCATATATTTAAATAAAGTGGATAGATAGATATCTGGTAGCATTGGCTCCCCCACCATGGCACTCACTTCTCAAGCATATCAGAATCTCATACCCCGAAGATCTAGAGATCTTATGAACCAAGGGACATCTATCTCTACTTTGAGTAGTACGATGTGGAGCAGCTTTGGAGGTCCGACCTCTTGCACCAATAAGAAAATAAGATTTGGGCCACTACAACAAGGTGTCTAGTAAGTTTTGCAAGGGATCCTAGTCCAACAATGAATCCATGAAGCAAGCCACTTAAGGATCTAATTGAGATCATCGATGGAGAGAAGGCCTCCACATAGCCAAATTACTCAACACTCAGGTTTTTTGACCAATGTATTTGCATAGTGGCTTGAAAAACACCGCTTGAGACCCCACTGGGAGAAGACAATATCTCCAATGTGACTCAATTTTGAAACACTCTCTTAGGGTGATGAGGCTCCCAAGAGATGATTCTCTACTCAAAAATAAAAATCGGGTGTTGTTAATCACCTTTCTCTTTCACACAAGGTCCACGAAGGTGAGGGGAGATAATACTTGGTGTAATGGTGGGTCCACCCTATGGATGTGCAAGCACACCAAATACGAAAGACAATTGTTCTTTTTAAGCACCAAATTGAAATGTTTTCTAATGTAAGATAAAAAGCATCTAAACTAGTAAAAAAACATGTTTCCTTTGACAAACCATCTTGCAACAATAGTTAGTAGTCTTAATTCTTGGTCTTGGTCATACGAAAAGCTATAAGGACAAGAAGAAATTAGTGAAAATCTACAAATAAACACTCACAACGGAGATGCTGAAGTGTAGGCGCAGACGTCGAAGTGTCTGTGTAGATGTTGATTGAGGTTCTGCATTGAAAACAATTAGTTCCAAAAATTCAAAATTTTAAAGAAAAGAAATGGGCTAGAAAAGTTAGGCGGAGACGTCGAATTGTCAACGCAAACGTTGAAACGTCTACACAAACAACGATGTGTGTTTTGTAGAAACAATTTAGCTAGAAAATCTCAAAATAAGCAAAGATTCGATTAAAAACTAAAAAATATCGTTGTTAGAGAAATAACAATTAACAGAAAATGTTTTTTTTTTTGTTTTTTAACAATTTATGAATGTTTTTTTGGCCTTTTAAAATAATTTTCCAGTAAAAACAAAATTATTGAAAGGGAAACTAATTTAAATAGAGACATCGAAACCAAGGAAAGGGTGTCAATTTGCAAATGCAGACGTCGATCCATAGTTCCTGCGAAAAACAGGCGGAGACATCGATTCAAACCCACGGAGACGTCGAAAGATAGGTGGAGACATCGATCTGGTACGGAGATGCCAATGCGAGACCTACAAAAAATTTCTATAAAAACTTGCAAGAAATGTTAGATTCAAGGGACATGGGGTCCCACCAGGTGTGCCAAAATGAAGACAGGAAAAACTAGGTTAATGATCAATTACATAAATCAAATAGAAACATAAGCATACTTTTAAATGAAGCAAATAACCATTTATACCTTAATCTTCTCTTCTTCCTCCGTTTGAACTAGAAGTGGATGTGCGCCCAAGTGCTCCACTTGATTTTATTTTTGAGATGGTGGATTGTGGATTGCTCTCCACTACACAACAAATAAATTAGGATTGGATGATTGAGTGATGGATAGATGTGGTTTAGATGGGGTATGAATTTTGCATTATAAGGGTGCTTTGGATGGATTTGGGACTCAAATGGACAACATGAAATTACTTGAAAGATGCATGAATTGTGGGGAGTGGAGACTCTAATTTATAGATTGGAGAGGCCCAAAATGGAGGGTCAAGATTGAACTTGAATGAAGGGCTAGGATTGAAAGAAAGTAGGAGAAAATTGAGAGGACAAAGTGGGAGATCCAAGAGATTTTCCATAAAGTCATTTCTTATCTCCACACTTCTCAAGTATGTGGGGAAGAGTTCCCCAAGTACCTTCGGAAGAGAAGAAGGAATATAAAATTCCTTGGGAAGGGACAAGAGGAATTAAAAATTCCAAGAAAATAGAATGTGTGGGGAGAATAAATGGATAAATGATTTAAAAATTCCTTGGGAAAAGGAGGCATGGAGATGTGCAAGGATTTGACATTTCTTGAATGGACCAAAGTTGGTGCATTTAAGGTTTAGAGGGTGGGATGAGAAAATCTATTTATGGCAAAAAGTTGACTCATCCCTAATCAATGTGATTAAGGATGTGCAAATGATTAAGGGTACTAATTAGATGGATAAATGAAGGACTAGGAATGCAAGTGGGGATGTTAGAAGGATGTGACATGAGAGAGAATGAGTGGAAAAATATTAAATTGGAGAAACTGGTAAACATGATTAGAGTAGGATTAATTAGGCCAAATGATGGGATTAGGAATAGTGATTTGTAGGAATCAAATAATTAGCTTAGTTAATTAAAATTAATTAACTAATCAAGGTTTAGAGGAAATAATGAAGGTTCAAATGATTTTAGAAGAAGGAATAATTGATTTTGATAAATTAATTATAAGGCTATAGTGATAAAATTAATTTAATTTAATTTAATTAATTTTAAGAGAAAGAGGACTAACACAATTAATTTGATTAATTATGTGAAAAAGGCCTAAATCAATTAAATATTAATTTAATTAATTTTGGACGTCTACAGATCCTTCTTGATGGCCCTTGGTTTATAGGATTGAATGGTCCTAGTCTTCAAACTTGGTCTCCTAGTTTCAACCCTCAGAAGGAAATATGTTTGTTTCTTGTTTGAGTTTGTTTGTCTGGGCTTCCTTTGGAGTTCTAGACTTAAAACATTTTCAATATTATTGCCAACACTTTTGGGCAATATAGTACTACTGATAAGATTACAAAATTCATGAAGAACTTGCTAGATTTTATGTGCTTGCAGAGAAAAACCAGGTTCTCCCAACCTAGTTTACCTTATCCTCTAAATCTGGGGATTGGGTGCAGTAAATTGAGTATGAAGACTCACTAATTATTTATCATTCTTGTAATAAAGTGGGTTGTGCACATACTACTTGCTTAAAAAGTAAGAAATGCCACTTTGTTTAGAAGAAGAAGGATCAAATACCATTTAATGAGGAGGAGGTTGTTCCTACTTATCAAGTTGTTTAGAATGTTGACACTAAAGGGAAATCCTTTATGGATTGTTTAAGGATAGATAGTGTATTGGGGTTGATAGAAGGATGTGTCAGTGATTTTACGTCTCCTCCTTGTATTAAGAAATTGATATTTGGGAAGAAAGGTCCTACTTCTATGATAAATAAAAAATCTTTGGATCTTTTTCTGAACCACCTGATTTCTATTGGCTATTGTTGTGAACTTTGTTGGAATGGTGTGTTGGCATTGATGTCAACATATTATTATGTGTATTCTAGTGTTGTAGTCAAATTAAATGAGCTGGTTTGGCCAGTGTATTGCAGTTGAGTTGTTACAATTTAATGGGTTTAGAGATACTTATCTATGGTTGATTCAGTTATAGTTTTAGTGGTCTGCATGATGATTTCATCGTGTTGTGTGATCGAGTATTATGGTTTTTCATGTTATTCAGTATTTTGGTTTCTGCTCCGCATTGCTCTGGAATTGCATTATCTTGGTTTGTGGATTTGCCAGTGTTTGTGACGTTCATATGTGTCCTCAATTCAGGTGGTTCATAATTTGGAGGTTCGCAAGTGAATCTTTCAATTTGACAATCAGTTCAATGTGTGTTCTTGAGGTTCGATATATTGATGATGGAGATTTTAGTAAGTAGTGTTGTTGCAGTTGTTGTTGTGGTGATTCACGTTTCTCATGGACGTCTCTAGAGTGGGTCCTATCCGTCTTGATGGTTTGAATTGGTCGTTGTGTGTGTTGTTGATCATTTTCTTGATCCGGTGGTGTTCTTCATCTTATGCGACATTCTTGGTGATTGTAGCATGTTGCAGATGTTCGAGGCATAATTCTTTGTCGTGTTTCTTGGTTGTGGTATTGATTTGGGTCCAGACTATACCTTAGCCAACATTGTTTTGGGCCAAAAGAATTGTTGTAGCGTGTGAGGTTATATTCTTGACTTTTGTATTGAGGGTTGAGCTGACCTTGAAATATAGGTTGATGATTTGTATAAATATATGTAATATTAATTTGTGAAATGTATCTGCGTGTGTGAATATTGATTTGATCTCTTAGTAGCAGAGGTGAAGTGCAAAAGAAGTGTGAAGAGTAGAGTTTGAGTATATGTGCTTAATTGGAACCGTAACCAGGCATGTGGAGATTCTATTTCATTAGTTCATGATTCTCCTGATGTAACCCAAATGTTTTTGTAAGACAGTGAGTCTTCCTCAGGGTTGTAGCCCTTCTTATTTTGTGATTTGAGCAGTGAGCTCTAGGCAGTGTTCCTGAATGCATGTGCATTCCCCATTGTGATATTCCACTTACTCCTAAGAGGGTATTATCTCATTGTGGGTAGGTTCCCATTGTGGTTTTTCCCTTAACCAGGTTTTCCACATCAAGAATCTTGGTGTTATGTGTGTTATTCATGTGGTCATCATTTATGCTTTCATTGAAGTTTGAGTTGCGTAGAATTTGTGAGCAAACCGATTCACCCAGACCCCCCCTCTCAGTTTCTTGTATTGTTGCCAACAATTGGTATAAGAGATAGATCCTCTGGAAGAATCTTGATCGCTTGAGGAGATCTGAGATGGCAACCTTTGATTTTAAGTAGGATAATCTGATATTTGATAGAACGAATTACACTCTCTCGAAGAACCAGATGGAATGTCATTTAAGATGCATCGGTGAAGACTATTTGAAGATTACTAAGAATGTGTATAATGTTCCTATGAATGTTCCTAGTACTTCGGATGAGATAAAGGAAGCTAAATTCAATATTAGAGCTAAGGAAGCATTGTTGAGTGCCTTGTTTGATTCTGAGATGACTAATGTGATGGATTTGTAGACTACTCATGAGATATGGAAGAAGCTAGAGACTTTGTATGAAGGTGATAGTCATGTAAAATTTGTTAAGTTGCAGAGCTTGAAGGGAAAGTGTGAGATGCTGACAATGGGCGAAGATGAGAACATTGCCTCCTTTATGCAGAAAGCGAATGAGCTTGTGTTGAACATCAGATGTGTTAGTGGAGTATTGGAAGAATCTGAGATTGTGGCTAAAGTGTTGAGATCCTTGCCTCCTGCTTACAAGAACAAGGTTTTTGTTATTGAAGAGATCCAAACGGTGACAAATGTGACTAGAGACATGTTGATTGGTAAGCTTGCTACTTTTAAGTTGAGTGAGTTTGGTGAAGCCCCTCCTCAATTTGAATCTGCATTTAAAGCTACTATATCCAGGAAGTGGAAATATGATCCAGGAGAAATTTCTAAAAGAGTATCCATATATGAGAAGGAGATGAGAGAGCTTGAAGAAGATGAAAGAGATCTTGAAGAGCTTGAAGCCCTGATTACTAGAATATTGCCTAAAGGTGTCGGTAAGTATGAAGGAAAGTTGCCTCTTAAATGTTTTTCATGCAATAAGATATGACATTTTGCCTCAAGGTGTCTGGAAAGAGTTTCTAAAAAGACATTTAAGCCCTATAAGTCTAAATATTAGAAGAAGTGTTACTTCTCTTCCAATGAAGGTGTGACAAATGATGAGTCTAATAAGGGAAATTCGAGAGATGAGTGGGTGTTCATTGCTATCAAGGAAGATGATCTGGTGACTATTGATTCTACTAGCTACATTGTTGAAGAAAAAAAGTTGGCTGCTAAAGTTGAAGAGAAAGATAATTGAGCTATTAATAGTGGTTGCTCTCATCATATGACAAGTGATAAGAGTAATTTTGTGAGTATGGAAAAGTATGATGGTGGTGTAGTGATATTTGGATATGAAAAAGCTGGTATAATCCGTGGTAGAGGTTCTATTTCTCTCGATGGTAAGCATAACATTGATGATGTCTTGTATGTGGAAGGTCTAAAGCATAACCTTTTGAGTGTTGGCTAGATGGTTGATAAGGGATATGATTTGCAATTCAAGAATGGTAAATATAAGATCTCGAGTAGCTTTGGAACTAAAATTGCATTAGGTACAAAGACTAAAGTTAATATCTTTCACTTGAATGCTGGTGGTAAAAGTTATTTGATTTCTCAGGTTGATGAAAGTTGGTTATGGCATAGAAGGATGTGTCATGTAAATTTTGATTGCATGGTTAAGATAAGTTCCACTCAAGCTATAAGAGATCTGCCTAAGATTGTAAGGCCTCTTAATCTGGTATGTAAGGAATGTCAGTTAGGGAAGCAGACAAGAGTTTCTTTCAAAAGAAAACAATATACTTCTACTGGAATATTGGATCTTGTGCATACTGATTTGTGTGGTCCCTCTAGAGTGAGAAGCTTGCAGGGTGACATGTATTTTATGTTGTTGATTGATGACTATTTCAGGATGATGTGGGTTACTTTCTTAAGGGAGAAGTCTGAAGAATTGGAGAAGTTCAATATTTTCAAAGTTATGGTTGAGACTGAGACTGGACAGAAGCTGAAGTGTCTGAGATCTAACAGAGATGGTGAATTTACTTCTGATGAGTTCAATTCTTTTTGTGAAGAACATGGGGTGAAGAGACGGTTATCTACTCTATGGACCCCTCAACAAAATGGTATTGTGGAAAGGAAGAACAAGACAGTTCAGGAAGCTTCTAGAATGATGATGATTGAAGGAAATGTTCCACATATCTATTGGAGAGAAGTTGTGAGTATTGTTGTATACACTCTCATCTGGGTGCATATTAAAGGTGATACCGGTAAGACTCCTAATGAGTTATGGTTTGGTCATGTTCCTATAGTTAGATATTTCAGAATTTTAGTAGTAAATGATATATTAGAAGAGATAAAGATCTAGGGAAGTTTGATACTATATGTTATGAAGGAATCTTTCTTGGTTAATCTACTAAGAGAAAGGCCTACTGGTGTTATAATAAGAGATTGAGGAATATAGTTGAAAGTACTAATGTGAAAGTGGACGAAGGAAATGAGCATCAACCCAGATACTCCAGATATGATTCAGATGATCAGATTGTTAGTGCAGATAAAGGAAAACAAGTTCAGACCCAAAACCAAGATCATATTGCTCTGGAAAATCCTGAGAATGAAGGAGAAGCTAGTGCAGAAGAAAGAGTTCAAGAGTCTGAGAATCATGAAAATCCTAAGACTCCCAAGTATGTAAGGTTAAATCATTCAGAGAATCAAATAATATGTGATAAAAATAAAAGTGTGATGACTAGGAGAAGAATTGATGAAGAATATTGCTTGATTTCTAAGATTGAACCTAAAGATGTCGATGAAGCTTGTAAAGATGAAAATTAGGTTAAATCCATGGAAGAAGAGTTAAATCAGATTGAAAAGAATAATACATGGATTTTAGTTCCCGGGCCTAAGGATAAGAATGCAATTGGAACTAAATGGGTGTTTCAGAATAAATTGAATGAGCAAGGTGAAGTTGTTAGGAATAAAGCAAGACTTGTTTATAAGGGTTATTCTCAGATGGAAGGTATTGATTTTGAGGAGACTTTTGCTCTGGTAGCTATAATTGAATTTGTTAGATTATTTCTTGCTTATATTGCTTACAAAGATTTCAAGGTGTATCAGACGGATGGCAAGTCAGCCTTTCTTAATGGTGAGCTGGAAGAAGAAGTCTACATTGATCAACCAAATGGTTTTCAGTTGACAGATAAAAAAGATATGGTTTGCAGGTTGAAGAAAGCATTGTATGGATTGAAGCAAGCTCCAAGAGCTTGGTATGCCAGATTGGATAAGTATTTATTGAAGCTTGAATTCAATAAAGGTATTGTTGATAGTCATCTATACTTCAAGATTGATAATGATAACATATTGATTGTTCAAGTTTTTGTTGATGATATCATTTTTGGTGGAAATGATGGTTTGTGCAAGAAGTTTGCTAATGATATGGAAAATGAGTTTGAGATGTCTATGATTGGTGAGAAGAATGTTTTTTGGGGATTGCAAATTACTCAGTTGGATAAAGGTATTTTTATATCTCAATCTAAGTATGTGAAAGAATTGTTGAAGAAGTTTGGTTTAGATGATGCAAAGCCTATTGGTACACCTATGGTGACTGGATGTAAGTTGACAAAGGATGATGATTCTTCAAAAGAAAATCAGACTAGATACAAATCTATGATTGGTGGTTTGTTGTATTTGACTTAGACTAGACTAGATATTATGAATGTCGTGTGTCTTGTTGCTAGATTTCAAGTTTATCCTAAGGAATCTCATGTTGTTGTTGTAAAGATAATTCTCAGATATTTGAAAGCGACAATTGATTTTAGTTTGTGGTATCCTAAAGATGATGATTTTACTTTAAGTGCTTTTACTGATGTTGATTGGGCAGGTGATGTTGATGACAGGAAAAGTACTAGTGGTGGTGGATTTTTCTTGGGTAAGAGATTGGTTTCATGGATGAGTAAGAAGCAGAATGCTATATCTTTGTCTACTACAAAAGTTGAATACATTGTTGTTGCTAGCAACTGTACTTAGTTGATTTGGATGAAGCAGATGTTGAAGGATATCAGAGTTATTTTTTATGATCCTACTGCTATATACTATGACAATTCAAGTGTTATCAATATTTCTAAGAATTCGATGTTGCATTCTAAGACTAAGCATATTTCAATCAAGTTTCATTTCTTGAGAGAGAAGGTGAATGAAAAGGAAGTCAGATTGGAGTATGTATCTACAAAGGAACATATTGCACATATCTTCATGAAGCCTTTTCCTAAAGATACATGTGAGTATCTTAGAGAGAAGCTAGGGGTAATTGCCCCTTTTGATGAGAACTAAGATGCATGGAGTTGCATCAGTCTGGTGGACTTCATAGAGATATCGTGTGATCTGGATTGATGAGTGAGGCTGCTACTCAGGGGAAGTAGTTAGTGGTATATTTCAGATGTTCAAATTTGTGAGTTTGTTCTAAGGGGGAGAGAATAATGATTTGTATGTGCCTTTTGAATTGATGTCAAAGGGGGAGAGAAGCATGCGAAAAACTGCTATATCCTGTGTTGATGTCAAGGGGAGATTTTTGTGAGTTATGAGGAGATTGTTGGTTGTTGATTTCTTTCTTTGCATTGATTGTTTTTCACATTCATATGTTGCCATCAATGCCAAAGGGGCAGATTGTTGGATATTGCTGGGAAGTTTGTTGGAATGATGTGTTGGCATTGATGTCAAAATATTCTTCTATGTATTCCAGTGTTGTAGTCAGATTAAATGAGTTGGTTTGGCCAGTGTGTTGCAGTTGAGGTGTTGCATTTTAATGGGTTTAGAGATACTTATCTCTATTTGATTCAGCTATAGTTTTAATGATTTGCATGATGATTTGATCGTGCTGTGTGATATGGTATTATGGTTGTAAAGCGGAAAATCGCGATCGAACCCTAGTTGTTCTCCCCTCTTCCAACTCCGAGGAGAGAGAAGGGAGGTTCGCTAGGATTCGATGGTTTTCACTTAGGGGAGAGACTTTACATTCAAAAGAGGGGTTGAAACTCACAAGATCCAATCCCACATAATGCAAGATTGGATGCTAAATGAATTTCAAGGGTCAAGACAGCAAGGCTACCCTCTTTTGTAAAGAATATTGATAAAGGAATTAAGCTAAGTATGCATAGAAAGTGATAAAGATTCGCTTATAAACTGAGATAGGAATACAGTATGAAGCTGCGGACCTGGAATTAGCAGTAAAATGTCGATACGGCGCTGTCCTGCAAATTTGAGTAAAAGTTGTCGGGACGATGGCGCCCGGCGCCACGGTCCTCCGAAAAATCCGCGAAACGAAGGGGGATCTGTTCGTCTCTGCACAAGGATTCCAGATCTTCAATTTCAGCCGCGTACCTGCAACCTACACACAGAAAAGCGAAGACGATTGGGGGGTTAGGGATTAGGGGTTTGCCTTTAGGTCAAACCCCGGTTTTGGAATTAACCAAGAAATGAGCAAGAGCTGTAAATGTAAATGTATGTAAAACAAGCACTAATACCTTGTTCTAAGGATGTTTGTATCCTTATGTGCGAAGGTATAGATGTTGTATGTTGTATGTTGTAGCATGTAGTATGTGATCTCCTCTTCAATGGTTGAATCCTTGTCTTGAATGCAACACTTAGCCTTGAATGGAGACTTGAAATGATCAATTGCTTGAAGGAATGCTTGAATGCTTGAATGCTTGAGTATAATTTCCACGCCTTTTCCATCATCATGTCGAATGAAAGAGGAAAATGTAGTTTATATACTTGTCAATTAGGGCTGATAGACTGATTTTCCCGACCTTAGGCCGACCAGGAAAGTTAATTTCCAAATTGCAAACAAAAAGACCCGAGACCCCTTAGGAGACCGGGCCCAAAATAGGACCCAGGGACCAGGGCGCTGGGCGCCATGGTCCCACCTCCCGGGACAGCAGGGTGCAAGGAGGTTCAGGCCAGGGTGCTTGAAAAATGCAGTTTTCAGTGTCGTGAGCAAGTTTCAGGGTCTCCATTCAGGTTGCGTGTTGCGTCGCCATCGTGAAGACCGAAATGCAGTCGAAATTGCAAGTGTCGCAATTTTAGGACGCTACATTTAGCCCCCACTTTAGCGGGAGTATGTATACTCATACTTCCGGTAAAGTACAAGGAAACAATATTGAAAGACTTTCACCAAGTCAAGGAGGCAAGATACACCAAGCCCCCAGTGGACTAAGGATATTACGACTTCGATTGACAAAGTAAAAGGGAAGATCACGAGGGAGAACCATGACTGTCAGTAGTAAGGTTCCCTCACTATGAGTCATGCAAGAAAGATATCAAAAATTTTCAAGGCAAGGCTAAATTTGCCAACAAATTTTCAAGTATCTTGAAAAGATATGAACGGGATGTATGCCCCCCTACGTTAAAGCGATCACACACGCCTCACCGGGGGTGATTGTTTTAACGTAGTGATACACATAAGAAATGAGAAAGGAAAGGAGCACGTTATCGCAAGGATTTAGCCCCCAAGTGTGAGATAAACCCAAGGATAATAGACACAAAACACAAAGCACAAGGTGACTTCGCTTTCCTCGGGGTCAGTATGTTGTATGATAATTCATGTATATATATCATATGTATGTATGCATAATTGTTCTTCATTCCCCAATCAAGGAAGGTCACCTAGAAGAGGGGAACACATGTGTCTTTTGAGTCAACATGAGAGAGATCGAGAGATCTCAATGCTTTGCATCGTCCTCAAGTAAACAACACTAAGGACAACAAATAGAAGAATGAGAATAACATATAGAAGAAGTAACACAAGAGAGGAGGAGAGAATCTGCTATGCTAATGTAACTAGTCTAGCACGTCATCTACCCCTCGATCTTGCTGATCAATGTTTCGGGAAGGCAGGAAACATGTTAGAAGAGGAACATCCAACACAGCAGATGGAGCTATCACAAGATCCAAACAAGGGCTATGTTCATGTTCCAAGCCACATTGTTCTTGTCTAGGAGCTAGGATAAGTGCTTTAGAAAATTCATTAGATAAATGGTTATCAACATCAACAAGTTCATATTCACTATCAGAAGCAAGAGGAGTAACATTTTCATCATGAATAACATTTTCATCCATATCATCATCAAGATTTATAAAAATAGGATCTTTAACTCGCACCGGATCAAGACCATCATGCATCTTATGTTTAGGAGATTTAGGCTCAATGTCCGGCTGAGGAGAAAATTGAATAATGCTTGTTGAAGGTGTTTTTGGAGATTGCAAAGTTTGAGCTCTAAGATGACGCTTTCGCCTGCGTTCACGTGCAGAACGATTTCGTCTAGTCTTAGTAGGAAGTGGAGAAGATTGAGGAGGAGGAATGTTCTCGTCCTTAGCACTTGGGTGTTTAGATTGTGGTCTCTTAGGCTGGATAATAGGAGAAGAAGAAGGTCTCTTCTCTCTATAAAAAGAAGGAGGAGGAATATTTGGTTTAGGGAGAAGACCAAGTCCATCATGACGAGGAGGTATAGGTCTACTCTTAGAAGGTTTATTAGGCATAGACATAGTCACATCCATAGGGATGGGTTGGAAATCTTCTTGAGGAAAGACATTAGTTTTATCTTTCAAAGGAAGAACTTCCTTCTCAAGAATGATAGGAATATCAAGTTTAGGTGTTCTAGGTTCACTTAGAGATAGGATCATATCTGTTTTCCACTTTTGATAAGATTTGAAAAGATGATCACTTCGCAGAGGAAGAGATTGGAATTGTTTAGGCCAAAAGTAATCAATAGGAACGCTAGAAGTTCTCTCAGCTAGTTTAAAGAGACTATGATTGACAGTAACAACTTCACCATTATGGGGAAATTTCAAACACTTATGAATAGGAGAAGCAATAGCTTTCATGGAAGATAGCCAAGGATAGCCAAGCTTCACACGAAATTGTTCAGAAGATGGAATAATAGAAAAGTTCACATCAAGAGATTTGTTATGGACCTCAATAGGCAATGTAATACAACCAATTGCAGGAGAGGAAAATGCATCAAATAGTTTCACAATCACATCTGTTTTGTCATAGATCACTTGATTCAATTGCAAAGTAAAAAGAAATTCTTCAGTAATAATATTAATCATGCACAAAGGATCAATAAGCACTCCACGGCAAGGTGTATTCTTGACTTTTGCAACTATGTATAAAGGACCATCAGGTGCCCTAATGGTTTCACTGGAATCAAATGTGATGGAAGGTTCTTTAGGGATTTCTTGCTGCTCTACAAAGTTAATCACATTCGGAGTCATAGACACAAGACCATCAGATGAGAGAGAGGAATCATTAGCCTCAATTGCATTAGAGGTATGAGAAGGTAATGGATCAGTAAAAATCTGAAGATTTTGGTTAAGAGGAGCTACAGATGTGTTGCCTTTATCATTCACTCCAGAAACAGAGATAGTATTATTATCAATCAAATCTTTAATTTTACCCTTTAAAGAAAAACATTTTTCAGTATCATGCCCAGGCTGACGATGAAATTGACAAAAAGATTTGTTATCAAAATAAGGTGAAGTAATCTTTGCAGGATCAATTTGTCTTATAGGAGGAAGAGTAAGCACATTTTGTTCCAATAACTTATTCATAATACTATGCAATGATTCATTCAAAGGAGTATACTTTCTTTCTTTCTTGAAAAATTTAGAAATAGGAGGCACACCTGATGCTACATTCACATTGTTGTTGATGATGTTTTCATTGAATTTGATGGAATCTCTGTTCGGTTTAAACTTCCCAAATGGTTGTTGACTGCTATCACCCTTATCACTCGGAGCCATAGGATGTGATTGTTCCATTTGACTCACAGTCAGTTGATAATTGTGAAGAGTGGCACACAACTGTTGGAAAGAAGTAAACTCAGAAAACAGAAGTTTGTCTCGAATATCTTTTTGTAAATTAGAAATAAAGATTCTTTGAATATCATTGTCAGGCACTGGAAAAGAAATTTGAGCATACAAATGCTTATATCTACCAATGAAATCAGTCACTTTTTCTTTAACACCTTGTTTACAATGCATTAAATCAATCAAAGTAACCTTAGGACTTATATTGTTTTGAAATTGTTGAATGAAAGCATTTGCAAGTTGTTCGAAAGAAGTAATAGAATAGGAAGGCAACGAGCAATACCATTGTAGGGCTTTGTCTCTTAATGTTCTAGTAAACAGTTTTGCAAGCAACCTTTGGTCATAAGCAAAATCAGTACAAATTGTTTGAAAAGTCTTAACATGTGTTAGAGGATCTCCTTTACCATTATAAAGTTCCAAATGCGGGATTTCAACATGTTTAGGAGGGATAGCTCGAACAATGTCAAGAGAAAGTGGGCTCGCAACGTCAAATGTGGGCACACTAAACTTAGATTGATTCATAGAGGCAATTTGTTGCTGTAAAGAAGAGACAGTTTGTGCTAGATTGTTAATGGTCGCTTCAGTCGAAGAATTCATATTGGATGTGTTAGATTGAGATGGAGGTGTTATGTTATTGAAAGAAGGTAAAGAGTAAGGTGGTGGGACTCTATGATAATTAGTCATAGGAGATGATTGGACAGGAGGAATACTACAAGGAGGGATGGAATGGTTAAATGAATTGCCCCCTTGTGTCATGTTCATTTGTGGAGATGTAATAGGAACACTCATTGAAGGAATGAATGAAGAAGTCGGATTGAATGAAGGAAGAGGGTTAACTGAAGCAGAGGGATTGCCCCCGTGACTGGTAATCACAGGAGGAATGTCTTGTATAGAAGTAGCCATGATGTTTGATGTAAAAGTAGGTATGCTAGCAATAGAAGTTGTCAAAGGAATAGAATGATTGACTTGAGTAGGAGGTTGTGTATAACCCAAATTTTCAGCACAACTCTTCATAGGCATCACATTCGAATCCACAATGTGTGCAATACCACGCAAAATATCAATTCCATTCTTATCACTTTGAAGCATACGTTTTAGACCCTCAATTAAAGGAAGAGCTTGACTATCAGGGTATTCTTGAGACATCTATTGTCGAAAATCGTCAAATTGGTTATCCAATTTTGAAAGTTGTTCTACAGAAACCTCATGGAGAGCTTCTTCATCATTAAGAGGATTAGAGGAATTACCCATGTCCTCGTTAAAAAGGCTATTCAAATTAGGTTCCATCTCCTCAGTAGTTAAACCTCGGAAAGACTTAATTCTACGGCTTCGTCTAACGGGAATAGTGTAAGTAGGGCTTATTGTTGTAAAACTCATGCACTAGAAAGAGAGAGAAGATTTTGAATTTAGAGGTAGCAATTTTCAGTAAAATCAACCAATCTTCTGGATTTAAGCTGTTAAATGCAATCACAACAGTCTCCCGAAATTTCGGAAAAAATGTCCGGGACCGTGGCGCCCGGAGTGCAACACGGTCCTTGCAACTTTTTTCGAAATTTGCAGGGATGAAAGGTATGATGATTTTAGAGCTAATCTGAAAAAATTGAGTGATTTTACGATCTGTAGATAGGCCAAATTAAAGTTGCAATCTCGAAATTGAACCCTATCAAGATTGTCGAAAAATGCAAAATTTGAATTTTTGAAAAAGAGAGGGAAACTGAAATTTTGAATTTTGTGATTTTAGAGGGAATGTCAAGAGCAATGCAAATTTGAAAATTTGAAAATTGACTCAATTTCACACAAAATTCAATTTTGAAAGCGGAAATCAAGGTTGTTGTAATTAAGCACTTAATTTCAAGAGTCACAAAATGCAAGAATTTGAATAAAGCACTGAGATTTTGAATGAATGCAAACACACTTTTCAGATTTAGGACAGTAAGAACACAATTTTGACACAAAATTTCAATTTCAATGATTTTTAAATGTTTAGAAGCCTTAATCCAAGCAATCACAAGACCAACTTTGACTGTAATTTTGAAGGTGTTATAATTGATAAAATCAGCCAAAATTCTGAATTTTAGCAGAAAAACACAGTAAGATCTCCCTCCCGAAATTTCGGAAAAAATGTCGGGGACGATGGTGCTCGGCGCCACGGTCCTCGCAACTTTTTTCCAAATTTTCAGGGATGAAAGATATTGTGATTTTATTGCGGAATCCAAAGTTACAGCTGATTTGGAGATGTTTTGATCAGTGAAACTGTCGGACAAAGGTTGAATCAAGAGGGTTTCAAAAATTAGGGTTTTGACACTTAACCACTTAATTTTCAGAATTAAAGCACAAATATGAATTGATAATTTGTAATAGAAGGGCAGATCTGAAACAAGCATTAACATTTAGACATTTCGCAAGTTCAATTACTAAAAAGAAAATTTAGGGTTTTTATGCAATCACCTCTAAAATTTTGCAAAAGATCAAACATGGAAATGTAATCAATTTTTTTAGATCTAAGCATGAAAAATCAGAAAGGATGTTCACGTCGGGTTCACCAAAATGTAAAGCGGAAAATCGCGGTCGAACCCTAGTTGTTCTCCCCTCTTCCAACTCTGAGGAGAGAGAAGGGAGGTTCGCTAGGATTCGATGGTTTTCACTTAGGGGAGAGACTTTACATTCAAAAGAGGGGTTGAAACTCACAAGATCCAATCCCACATAATGCAAGATTGGATGCTAAATGAATTTCAAGGGTCAAGACAGCAAGGCTACCCTCTTTTGTAAAGAATATTGATAAAGGAATTAAGCTAAGTATGCATAGAAAGTGATAAAGATTCGCTTATAAACTGAGATAGGAATACAGTATGAAGCTGCAGACCTGGAATTAGCAGTAAAATGTCGATACGGCGCTGTCCTGCAAATTTGAGTAAAAGTTGTTGGGACGATGGCGCCCGGCGCCACGGTCCTCCGAAAAATCCGCGAAACGTAGGGGGATCTGTTCGTCTCTGCACAAGGATTCCAGATCTTCAATTTCAGCCGCGTACCTGCAACCTACACACAGAAAAGCGAAGACGATTGGGGGGTTAGGGATTAGGGGTTTTTCTTTAGGTCAAACCCCGGTTTTGGAATTAACCAAGAAATGAGCAAGAGCTGTAAATGTAAATGTATGTAAAACAAGCACTAATACCTTGTTCTAAGGATGTTTGTATCCTTATGTGCGAAGGTATAGATGTTGTATGTTGTATGTTGTAGCATGTAGTATGTGATCTCCTCTTCAATGGTTGAATCCTTGTCTTGAATGCAACACTTAGCCTTGAATGGAGACTTGAAATGATCAATTGCTTGAAGGAATGCTTGAATGCTTGAATGCTTGAGTATAATTTCCACGCCTTTTCCATTATCATGTCGAATGAAAGAGGAAAATGTAGTTTATATACTTGTCAATTAGGGTTGATAGACTGATTTTCCCGACCTTAGGCCGACCAGGAAAGTTAATTTCCAAATTGCAAACAAAAAGACCCGAGACCCCTTAGGAGACCGGGCCCAAAATAGGACCCAGGGACCAGGGCGCTGGGCGCCATGGTCCTGGGGACCAGGGCACTGGGTGCCATGGTCCTGGGGACCAGGGCGCTGGGCGCCATGGTCCTGGGGACCAGGGCGCTGGGCGCTCTGGTCCCACCTCCCGGGACAGCAGGGTGCAAGGAGGTTCAAGCCAGGGTGCTTGAAAAATGCAGTTTTCAGTGTCGTGAGCAAGTTTCAGGGTCTCCATTTAGGTTGCGTGTTGCGTCGCCATCGTGAAGACTGAAATGTAGTCGAAATTGCAAGTGTCGCAATTTTAGGACGCTACAATGGTTGTTCGTGTTATTCAGTATTCTGGTTTTTGCTCCGGATTACTCTAGACTCGCATTATCTTGGTTTGCAGATTTGGTAGGGTGTTTGTGATGTTCATATGTGTCCTCAATTCAGGTGGTTCGTGATTTGGAGGTCCGCAAGTGAATCTTTCAGTTTGACAGTCAGTTCAGTGTGTGTTCTTGAGGTTCGGCATATTGATGATGGATATTCTAGTAAGTAGTGGTGTTGTGGTTGTTGTTGTGGTAATTCACATTGCTTGTGGATGTTTCTAGATTGGTTTCTATTCGTGTTGATGGTCTGCATTGATCGTTGTGCACGTTGTTGATCATTTTCTTGCTCTAGTGGTGTTCTTCATCTTATGTGACATTCTTGGTGATTGTGGATGTTCGAAGCGTAATTCTTGGTCATGTTTCTTGGTTGCGAATATTGATTTGGATCTAGACTATGTCTTAGTTGACATTGTTTTGGTCTGCATGTATTGTTGTAGCATGTGAGGTTATATTCTTGATTTTTGTGTTGAGGGTTGAGCCGACCTTGAAATATAGGTCGATGATTTGTATAAATATATGTAATATTCATTTGTGAGATGTATATGTGTGTGCGAATATTGATTTGATTTTTCAGTAGTAGAGGTGAAGTGCGAAAGAGTGTGAAAGAAGTGTGAAGAGTAGAGTTTGAGTATACGTGCTTAACCAGAACTATAACCAGGCATGTGGAGATGCTATTTTATCAGTTAATTATTATCCAGATGTAATCCGAATGTTTTTGTAAGACAATGAGTCTTCCTCAAGGTTGTAGCCCTTCTTGTTTTGTGATTTGAGCAGTGAGCTCTAGGTAGTGTGCCTGAATGCATGTGCATTCCCCATTGTAATATTTCACTTACTCCTAAGAGGGTATTATCTCATTGTGGGTAGGTTCCCACCGTGGTTTTTCCCTTAACTAGGTTTTCCACCTCAAAAATATTGGTGTTATGTGTGTTATTGATGTGGTGATGGTTTATTCTTTCATTGTTAATAATCAAATCCGAATTTAAGTTTGAGTTGTGCAGAATTTGTGAGCAAACTGATTCACCCCCCCCCCCCCCCCTCTCAGTTTGTTGCAATGTTGCCAACAATTTCAAGTTGTCTATTTTTATCTTTCATGTTGATATGTCTTATTATTTTGTAGTTGTTTTGTGGTTGTTGGTTGGTGTTCAGTTGGGCTTATTGCTTAAGTTCTCTCTGTATAAGGGTCAAGACCCTGTCAAAATCCTTGCTTATCTAATCAAAACATACTTAAGTGTATTTAGGTCATTTTTTTTGTCTTAAGTCTAGGATTAAGATGCATGTCATGATCTAGTTCAATCCTCATCTAGGGTTTCATCTTTGTCTTTATAAAAAAGGTTTCATTATATATTGTTGAAACATTGTGAAAATGGAGATTAGCAAAATCAATAGGAAATTATGTTAGTAACGAGCTTTCAACCATAAGAAAAAAATGAAGACAAATACATTCAAAGCATTATCAAAGAAGATTAACACAAGAAGCTAGTTAGGAAATAAATAAAACAAAATGGCTTCCCCATGATGCTCCCTATGCCATGACTCTTCCTTGTCCTCCTCCTCTCCAAGATCATGATGCTATGTGAAGTATGCCCTTAGCTTGAGCACTAGCACAAAAGGATGTCAAATGGAAGATGGGAGATGGTTGATTATGTCAAGTGTGGATGAGGATGCAAATGAAGTATTAGAGGTTAAATAGCAATTCCAACTAGTGGAAGAGCTAAAACATAATACAACTCATTCCTACAAGAAACATTCAAATTCTAAGCCAAGTAACAATGCATGGATAACTCTTGTGTGTGTGACCTTTTACAATGAAGGAATGAGCTCTATTTATAGGAAAAATGTGCAAATGAAGGGTTGAGATTGAATTGATTGAGGAAGGGTTAGGATTGATTGAGGAAGTGTTGATCCTTAATCGATGTGCTCTCCTTCAAGCCAATCACACAGTTGACAAGTGTCAACAAGGGAAGGCTTGAGAGGAAAGGGGGACAAAGCATTAAATGCTTGAAGAGACATAAAGGTTACCATGGGTGGTTAGGTTAATGGATAAAGCTTTTACCCAAGGGTTAAAGGAATGTGCAAGGGTTAAAGGGGACTTGAGGGTTACCACATGGATGGTTAAGTTAATGAATAAGTCTTTAACCAAGGAGTGTGGGAATGTGCAAGGGTTAAAGGTGGGTTAGGTTGGTCAAAGACTCATGTGAATTTACTTGTGGAAGGGAGAAGGCCTTTAATGCTTTGTAAGAGCCTTAGATATTTTGAGAAGTGATTATTCACTAATCCCTTGGTTTAGGAATGTGCAAACACTTAGAAGGTTATTAGACTAATAATAGGGGTTTAGATATGATTAGGAGGAGGGTTTAACTTGCAACTTGCATTTTCTAGAAAGTGCAAGTGGGTGAGGGATTAAAGAATTTAAATAAATATTTATTTATTTAAATGTGAGGGATGGGATTTTAGGGATTTAAATAAATATTAATTAATTTAAATGTGAGAGGGGGGTTAACTAAACAAATATGCTTTATTTATTTAATTAATAGTCAGAACATGGTTTAATGAATTAAATCAAATAAATTGAATAATTGATTTAATTAATAGAACATAGCTAGGGTGAATTTAAGTAAATATTAATTTAACTAATTTTCGGAAAAGGAGAAAAGGTTAATTTAATTAATAGTTGGATGAATGATAATTAAACAAATATAAAATTCATTTAATTAAGTGGACAAAAATGGGTGTCTACAATTGTAATCATGATTTTTTTTCATCTAATCAAATACTAGGCTTAATAGTAGATTAGTTGTTTTTCCTTTGTGTGTGATAGGGTGTTTCAATTGCAGGTGATCTTTAGGGTGTTGTGGGTGTTTGATCATCAACTCCAATGTGGTATCAAACTTCCATATCTAAAAATTTTTTAATCCATTTTTAAATAAATTTACTATTCAAATAGTACATTCTAGAGAAAATAAATATCGTCGTTACATCCAAAAAGTGTTCAAAACCTTGAGATCACTTATCTAAAATTTGAAATTAGAGTCTAAAATGTTAGGGAAAAATATTTTGTGGGTCTTGAATTTAATGCAAAAAATTCATACAAATTTGTTAATTCAATGGTGTACTCCTACACAATCCACCATTGATCTTATGTCACAATTTGACTCTTCTAAGTGGAAATCTAACTCCGAGGAAAATTTTAGTAAAAACCAAAAACTAATGAAGTTTTTCTTATTTTTTAGGTAGCTTTCAAATTTTGGGGGGCGTAAAGTTTTTTAGGGGTGAGGTCATATCGGAGAAGATTCCTGGTCAAACCTAAACCAAGGGGCTAAAATCCCATTATTGAGTGCTCAAGCGATGTTGCCCCATATATCAGTACCTCCATGTGTGGATCACCACCAATCACCACCCGAGCTCAATCAAATTGTCACTAGTTGCTCAACTAGTAGCACTGTTGCCACTCCTAGAATTACCAACTAATTCTTTTGGCCACAACTTGGGCATACAAAACAATATTCTTTAAATAAATAATAGTCAAAAAGTTAGTTTCAAGCAATTTCTACTGATGCTACTATTTTTTATATTTTTTTGCTAGTGAATTTTATTGCCTATTGAAGTTCAAAATTTATTTTGGCTTCTAAACCCATATTCCATTGCCAATTTCTCGGTTTTTTTTTATTTTGGCTTCTAAACTCATATCCCTTTGCCAATTTCTCCATTTTTTGTGATTCTTGTAGTGTTGGAAAGTTATTGGTCAGATCTTCTAACCATCTATGCATTTTTTCCAAAATCTACCCAAGTATCGTTTATTCAATTTGTCACATATTTGCATTCTAATTGATTTCTTGGACATCTTCACACCTAGAAAAGTTTTGTTTTTAAGAAATGACTTCATTTCATCCTATTAAACTGGTTTTTTAAATTTTTGGTCAAAAATTATATGTATTTAATTGATATTCAAAACAAAGTACATAAGTTGTAGTATCATCTATCCCACATCACAAGAAACGGTGCCAAAATTTGCTAAAACAATGTCCATAGTCTGACAAAACATCAACCAAAACCCTACCCTCGTCTAGTAGTATTCTACCATATACATTCATTTATACAATTTAACAATTTAAAACATATTGTAGTCGATGAAGTAACTACATAAACAAGCATTAAACAAAAAGCACAGTGTTTTTCTTTTCATTTCTTCCTCATTGATTTCAAAAGCTCATTGACCCACTGGTCTTTCAACTTGAAAGTTGCTTCTGGTTCTTCCTCCGACCCCGCCTTCCTCTTTCCTTTGACTCACTCTCATTCCTTCGCCCGCAGGTAATGAATTAGCAAATCCCAACCAATATACACTTATGCCCGACACATCCTTGTTCATCCTCTTTTCCTAGCAAATAAACAACGTCAACAATTGAGGAGTCTCCTCATTTGTGCCCTTGGCCACCTCTGTAGGCATAAACTCTGCCCCCAAAATTGCCCTTTCCAACACTGATTGCAGACCATACAACCAATCATTTTCAACACCCATTCAACATCTTCATTCCATCCAACCCCCACATCGCCACCATTGACACAATGTATATATTCATCCTGTACCTATGTTTAGTCATCAAAAACTCTTCACCCAGAAGAATTTCCATGATCTAAATGAAAATATCTTCGTCAAATTTGAAAAGGTTTTTCATTCTTTTCTTAGTGACTTTGCCCATAAACACTTATTGTTGCCTTGGTGTAATTAGGGTAAAGATGGCCTCCATATTGAAATGCAGTTGCCACTCGTCCTTAATTGTGAGCACTAAGTGCTATCTCCGTAGGTTTTAATTACCGCCTTGGCGACCCATGTCACATCACCCCACCACAACAGCCTTTCATTAATAGCTTCTAAAAATGGCGGCATACTTTTCCAACTCAAAGATCGAGCTCAAGATTACAAAAAGCTTCCACCATACTATTCGGCCCATCATCAAGGGTCACCGCCCATTTGGATAGCCTGTCGGCCACTACGTCGTTCCCTGATCTCATAACATGCCCAACTTCAATTTCTTCAAAAAAATTTAATAAATGTTCGGGAACGGTTATATATTTATTCAAATTCTGAGCATGTGTTTCACCCTTTTTTATTGCATTAATTAATTAATATATCTCCTTCAAGTTGAATTTCGAGAACCCCAATCTTTTCCCCATTTTCAACGATTCAATAGCCACCTGAGCCTCGGCTTCATTGTCCGTTCCCTTCGCAAGTTTTGAAACTCCAATTGCTACAATATTGCCCTTCCAATCTCATACCACAAATCTAGCTCCTGATGGTGCCTCTAAGTTCAATCAACTTCAATTAAATCTTTGGAACCTAAGCTTGATGCAAAGAAGGGAGATCTAAGGAAATTCGCTCTGGACCCTTTGGAAGGGTCAGGAGCGAATTTGAGGAATTAGACTTAAATATCATTCAAACATTCAATACTTCACCCTCATTCACATTGCTCTCACCTTAGGACATGCTAACAAATCACCTTAAGGAGGCGCCTAGTTCAAAATGTTGGATCACAAGCACATCCTGACAATTTCACTAAGGTACCTTTGGAAGGACAGGACCTAAAGAGGAATTTCGCTCTGGACCCTTTGGAAGGGTCAAGAGCGAAATTCATGTTTTAGGCTCAATTTCCTCATCCCATCTTGTTCCAACTTGCTCACAAGGTATAGATAGGTCGTTCCTCACTTAGTCAAGGTGTAGGAGCAAGCTTTGAGGTCTAAACTGGGAGCAAGAGAAGAGTCTAAGGAAATTCACTTTGGACCCTTTGGAAGGGTCAGGAGCAAATTTTGCAATAATGCTCAAATTCTTGACCTTTTTTCCAAATTTCCAAGTCTAAGTTTGTCCAAGGCGTCTCCAAGGGTGAATTCAAGCTAATTTCCTCCCAATCCATGCCTTAAAGTGAAGTTTTTATTTTAAATAGGAGGACAAAGAGAGCTAAGGAAGATTTCTCTCCTGTCCCTTTGGAAGGGTCAGGAGCGAATTTTGCATTTGTGCTCAAATTCTTATTCAATTCTCAAGTTTTCAAGTCTAAATCTTCATGTTCTTTGCTCCTCGAAGAGTAAAATTGGTATCAAACAAGGCTCTAGCCATAATGCAAAGACTCTCTAGGTTGTCGTTTGAAGCCCCATCAAAGTTAATTTTATACCATCCTTCCCTCAACTTGGACCACTCCACCACCTTCACCTTCTTAGAATCCAAATTAACACGAGCGCCCATCAACAAGCCATCCTATTAAACTATATTGAGATTATTCAATTTTTCTTTTATTATTTGAAGAGAGTATCATGGGTTTTTTATTCATCCTTATGTGTTAATCCTAAATAAAAAAAATTAAAAGCCTTTACAAAATGGTACCATAACACACCTTAGATGGCTTTATCTTTTGTCAAAACTTTATGGATTTGTACTCTAAGTAAACAAACTTGGGAGAAGATCAACATGCAGTAATAATATTGATCATGTTATAGGATTAACTTGTTCTACTGTTGATCATGAGATTGTGTTAAATCAGAACTTGATTGCTCGTGCACACTTTGGACCAAGATTTTGGAGACTTTGAAGATCCGCATATCTCTCCATTTGTAGATGATCCTACTACATATTTTCTTATAACCCTTTATGCAAATGATATACCCTTTGATGATAATACTTTAGAGGAGTTTGAATATATTGTAGGTCTTGCATATTGCAATCTCATAATCCATAAATTAGCTCAACAATAATTTTGAAATGCATTAAATTTTTCATTTCATATTAATATACTATCAAAATTGTATTCAACTACAAACATTAATGATAAATAGCTTCATTATTTCATATTCTTCTTTGCAGTCCGCCCACTGAATTTAGGGGTTATTGATATCCCTCTCATCATTGTAAATGTGCTAATACGTACCAGTGCCTCTACTTTGATAACAAAATCTAGCAATTCCATAATCCACAAATTAGCTCAACAATGATTTTGAAATGCATTAAATTTTGCATGTCATATTATATATTATCAAAATTGCATTCAACTACAAACATTCATGATAAATAGGTTCATATATTTCATATTCTTCTTTGCAGTCCAATCAGTGAATTCAGAGGTTATTATATCCCTCTCATCATTATAAATGTGCAAAGAGGTTCCATCTTTTTTGAATCATGTTTCCTTGGTTGAATCAAGGAGGAAAATTTCTAATAATTCATTCATCTTTTTTCTGCATTGCAAGAAACATTTCTTCATAGAAATGTATGGCTCTAAAAAATTACTAAGACAGACCTGTTACCGTCAATAACCAAAGGTAACAACTTGAATTACAGATGTTCACTCTAGCAGCCAAAGAAAAAAAGCAATGCTCAAGATACCTGCATATTATTATATTTTTGTCATACAAGAGATTGCTTCTTAGTTTCATTTGAATTATCACATTGGCATATAGGATCCCCAAAAAGTGTGTGAACTAGCTGTGTACTCCAAGTAGATTTCAATGCAGAACTTGGAAATATAATTGTAGGAAGCCTCTGGCTCTCCACAAGGTCAGGAAAGTCCACTATGTAATGCAGCCCCCTACTTTCTTGTCTTGTTAGAGCACTATTGATAACTAAATTGGCACAAGAAAACAAATTTCGCATTTCACATACTTCGAGACTTACCATGCATGGCCTCCACCCTTCTTTAGACAGATGATCCTCCCATTCAAGCTCTAATTCTCCCAGACACTTCTCAGCTGTTTTAAGACGATCCATAGAACGGACAATTCCAACATAGTCCCACATGATCTTTTGTAACCTTGCCCGTGTTAGTGCTGTAATTTCCTTGATTTTAGTGAGTTGTGAATCCATAAGTACAACTGGCGCAATGGGAAAAGGCCAATCAATTGATCCTTTGATGCCAACATTTGAACTAGCGAAGTGATGCAATGATGGTTCAACAGCTCTTTGTGCAAACACAAGTGCTTCCAGTAATGAGTTGCTTGCAAGCCTGTTTGCACCATGAAGTCCTGTACAGGCAACTTCACCTGCTACATATAGACCAACTATACATGTCTCTCCATGAAGTCCAGCTTGCACTCCACCGCACATATAATGTGCAGCTGGTACCACTGGTATAGGATTTCTTGTTATGTCAAGGCCATGCCTCATACACTCTGCAGCAATGTTTGGAAAATGAGAGAGAATTTCCTCGTTAGGCTTGTGGCTTATATCCAGTAAAACAAATCTCTCATTCTGTGTCTTTAACTGGTCATCAATACTGCGTGCCACAACATCTCTGGGTGCAAGTTCTGCTCTATCATCATACAATGGCATGAATCTTTCCATAGCTTGATTATAAAGAATACCACCATCTCCACGAACAGCTTCAGATATTAAAAATGCGTTTTCACGTTTACAAGGTTTAATAGGTAGACCTTCATCAGCTAATGCAGTTGGATGGAACTGTACAAACCTGAAATCGGAAGTGGAAACAAAATTATTTGTTAGCAAAATAAAAGAACAGCGATGATAATTCCAGCTGAATCTACTATACATTACTTAAGATTCAGAAACTAAGCAGCAGCGTAAGCTTACTCCATATTTGAAATCACTGCATGTGCTCTATGTGCCATTGCAATACCATCACCAGTAGCAACCTGTTTTTAAGGCCAATGTTGGAAAGATAAGTACGACAGCCATACATATTTGATCCTATCAGTAGACCCTTGTGAAACATATATGAGAACTTCCAACGGTACTGATACAAAAAATCATAATGATAAAACAACAGATGCACTAAATATCAAAGCAATACAAATACTAAATTAGGTTTTTTGTTTTAGGTCCTGGAAATACGTTACTTAAAATGTATATTTGCCATCATTATTCATTGTGAAATCAATATGCATTTCTAAATGATACATCTGATTTGACTTGTACGGTGTTTAAACTTTCCATCATCATAGCTGGATATTAACAGGTAGCTAAATATTTTCTCCATACATTTCTGCCAAAGAAAAATCAGAAATTTGAAACCAAAAGATTCATTATATTGTATAACCACTCAAAAAGTTATTTTTGCTGACAACCCAAAATCATTAAACAGGTTTCAAATTTTTAAGTTCTATGATAGAGAATCCAAATTTTACTATAGGCTACAAAATGCAAGAACTTTCATTATATATCTTACAATGCAATTAAAAATCAGGATCACAGCTTTATTCAACGAATAATAGAATGTCTTCCCAAATGACTTGTCACCAGGACTTCCAACCCAGATTCAGCATAGCAATAAACCAAGGTTGTTAATCTTAGCCACCTAAAACTTTGTCAAGAGGAAGTTATGGAAATAGGAGGGTGGGATAAGAAATCTTGGAAGAGGAGAGATTCTTAACAAACCCTCAAAAGCATGTCCGATTCTTTTTTATATGTGATATCCTCCCAACCCTATTGACAGCTTCTTCCATTGATGATATACTATAAAATTAAAGGTAGAGACCGACTGTAGTAACTTTGATGTCAAAATAATTGAATATCCCCATTTACATGGAACATAGAATATAATGCTAATTCACGTGCAGGTGTAAAGATCACTAAGCTAGGCCAAAACTTTATCAAAGGACAATTCATTTTCCTAGCAGTAGAAATAAGTAATGGGTATTCTTAAGATTTTTTCACATACACATGGATTAGTAGTACTTGGATAAATATGTCCAGCTCCACCGGATGCAAGTAGAGTTACTTTTGAAATGAAGCGGACCACCTGTGCCACAATGGAAACAAAGAATCATGTGCTTTGCAACATGTAACACAAATGATTCCTAATGTCTACTATTTCAATAAGATGAAAATTTGTTAAACCTAATTGCATGCCACTGTGACCTCAAAGCAACATGCAGGACATGGGTAGATGTAAAAAGTAGGTTTTGATGCTATCATTGCTAATTAGTAATTGATTATTGGCTCAAATATTGCATTTAATAAAAGCATCATTACCTCATTAGTTTCCGTGTTCAGTGTATCCACACCATGACAGTAAATATTTGATCCATCCTGCAAAAGTTATACAAGCAAGCAATAAGAGTTATCATCTTCTTGCTGTTATTTTCAAGGAATAATTGAGAAAGAGAAATCAGGTATTCGATCACATCATACAATAAAACCATTTAAGTACCTTGGACGTAAGCAAGTCTATAGCAAAGTGATGTTCAAGCATGACTATGTTAGGGTTGCTAACAACAGCTTTCAACAGAGCTCGTTCGATCTCTCTTCCCGTCATGTCTGCTGCATGAACGATACGATGATGAGAATGCCCACCCTCTCTAGCAAGATGTAAGCTGCCATCTTCCCCGTGATCAAATGATGCACCAAAAGCCATAAGCTCTCGAACTCTCTCTGGACCTTCTGTGCATACCACCTACAAAGAGTTATGCAAATTAAGTTATTAACACATTCTGTTCTCTGCCAAGAAGCCATATTTTGGATACCTATGAATATTCTTATGAGTAGTAGTATTCACCTACGAATAATCATATTGACACCTACAAATATAAAGGCAATAGCAATACATTCAAAAAACACAGTTACATCCACACTCTCCATAGTTGCAGTCTCTTTTAGGCACAGTTTAGGTTAATGCAAAAAAGCTGTTTCTGTCCACGAAGATGATGCATTTTGACAATGTCAATGCACTGATTGAGATTGATTATGAATATAGTGTATCCAGTTGTCTCTATCTAAAATAATAGATTAAAACAATAACACTGACATATTTGCATTATTTTTCAATCAGCTTTTAAACACTCTGCCATAGCTCTTTTTCAGCTATTGGAAATGGCACTGTTTATAATTAAACATTATTTAATGATCCCAAAATCTCATAGGAGTTGGTATTTTTATGGTTTCTTGAAAATTCACTAACCTTCGTATATTTTCTCACAATAACCCATATATTTATCCAACCTTGTCATCTATATTTCAATTGTAGGTCATTTTGCAGGTTCAGGTTTTTGTTAATGCCTACATGTCATTGAACACTTGAATTGTTTTGAAAGGGTAAAACATTACCTAAATTTCTAAAACTGGTGAGTTATATCTAACTGCATGGTTCCAAAATTGATAAAAGTTGATGAATACATCAGTAAACTGTAAAAGATTATTGGTGCAAATAATGTCACCACTGATTTTATGGTAAGCACGTCTAGTTACTGAGCCATGGAAGGATAGTTTAAAAGATAATTGGAAGATTAGACCAAATATCAATCAGCATGACCTTGCCACAAGAAAACCAATGTGGTGAGAAAATAACATATAATAGGCAGAATGTGCTGTTCCTTCAAGAATGAATTCCAGACCAAAGAACTTTGAAGTTACGCAGAAAACTCTTGCCTGTAGCTTTGTAAACAAAATGTCAATATTGGATATTAACTGTGGAGTAAGATTTTTTTTTTTCAGTACGCAAATATCAAATAATGTTTGCATTAAATATTTCAATGCAATAATAGACAGCCATAATGAGAGGAATTTGGAATATGACAGGGTTACAAATATTTAGCTATTTACAAGGTTAAGCTCTCCTGCACCTTGCAAAAAAGGGTACCTGATCGATTTCTTTTCCACCTTACACTATAGGAACATTTGTACACGTAAAAGATATGGACAAGATCAATTTTCTTTAAGAGAGATAATACAAGGGAAAAGAATGTAAATTTCTCAAACTTATCCTCATAACAGCCTCAAGATCACTTTTGCTGAAACAATTGAAATTTCAAATACATCTCAAAGCTCTGCTTATGACCATGTTTCTTGAAGTTCAATATTGTATTCACGTGTTCAATAACTCTAAAATCCATTAATGAAGTATATTCATCATCAATAAGTGGTCTGTCATAGAGATGGGATTCTTTGAGAAATTGGGTATTATAGCTGAATGGTCTGTGCCAATTTAATTTACAGTCCTAGCCTCCTTTTGATCCTCAGTTCTACTTCCTCCCACTCAAATGTAGCCATGTTAATTCCAGGTTAAACCCAGATAGAAACCTAAATCAACTAGAAATGTTTTTTCTCTCTTATCTCCAGCCCTTATCTCATCAGTTATAGATTCACAATTTAGGTGATAGCTATGGGCCATAATAATGGAATTGGAGAAGTACAAAATATTAAATTAATTAACATAAAAAGAAAATTAGACATAAATGAGTAACAGCATAACATAAAGGTTGGTACATATAGCCTAAGCCTGCTTTCTGTGGACATAAAAATGCTAAATTAAGTATACATAAACTATTTAGTGTTTGCAATTGATATTTTCATATCAAGATAAAGTTCAGTGGATCCAATAAAGCAAGATAACTACTCAAAGATATCACGCACCTCACCTTAACAGTTTCTTCATCACATAAGTATGCACCAGCAACAATAGTATCCCTTATATGATTCTCAATGGAATCGAATGGGTCCAGAACAGCACTGACACCACCTTGTGCATAATTGGTATTGCTTTCATGGGGTTCAGCTTTTGTAATTACTGCCACAGATCCATGTTTTGCAACTTCAAGAGCATACCTAAGACCAGCCACTCCACTACCAATGATAGCAAAGTCAAAATATTTGACAGAATTGCCCCTCGACACGGATAATTGATTTGACTTAGGATACTTTTGCACTCCATGCTCAAGTGAGGCGACTACTCTTCCAGCATATCTGTGGTTCATTCAAGTTCGTCAAGTGCATGAGTCAACGTTGCAAGACATGTAGCAAAACATATTGATCACTAAATTAATTTTTTTTATCACTGAACAGTTTTATTGACAGTTATAGAAGTATTTATATCATCCAGGTAACAAAAGTGTTGCCCAATCTATACATATAAGCTAATAAAATCTCTAAGAATAATACACGTTATATTTGAAATTCAGCTTAAGTTAGTCCGTGTAATTCTCAATAGAGTGGTTAAACTTGATATTTTGTAGAGCCCGCTAAAAGAATTCAAAGAGCAAAGAAACTTTTATAAAATCAGAAATTAAAATTCAAAGCATTTTTCCCCTACCACTAAATCTTCCCAGATAACTATAAAGACCTTTCTGTTGGGATTTACTTTCCATCTGGCCCTAGAAATACTACAATAAAGTTGTGCATACATATATATTAAAAATATGTAGTTGCACGTCATCAAGTGTTATTGTGTTTTAGTTAGTAGTGTTTCACAAACCGTCAGGATGACTCGGTTAGAGCAGTTGTGTGTAGGATGCCAATGCTTCTGTATGTTTACATGTAATTAGTTAGGTTTCACTGACTTTCATACATTTTCAGGAATGCTTGGTTAGCAATTTTGTATAGGTTACTGTTGCCTATTGTGAAGATAATACCAATCTAAAATTAAACTGGCCTCCAGGAGCAATAATGAATTGGTATATGTAGGATTGATCAAAATTGATGCCAATGGGAATGAAAAAGCAATTAATAAATGCAGTGCTCGCTCTCTTTTTGACTTTCCAAACTCTATGGTTTTGAGTTTCTTATTGGCTTAGGCCCTTTTTGGTGTTGGCTGATTTTGACACTAGATATGATGCACTTTATGTCCCATGGATTTATATGTGGTTATTTATGTTTTATGCTCTATGGATTGTTGGATGATGATTTTCATGATGATGGCTATGATGTGATTATATGATGTTATTTATGATCAGTTAATCAGATGATTACTTGAGATGGATTACATATGAGTTTTGTTATGATTTAATCATTATGCTTATCGATGCTTACTTGATCTGATGTACACTACTTTCTATCTTTGATGTGCTTGGGTGAAAGGGGAAAAGCGTCACACTACTCTTTGCGAGTAAGCTACGTCGCTTGCATTCCCTTTTCACGGTATGATGTTATATGGTTATATGTGTATGTTCGACAGTGTGTTTATGCAGCTGCAGGTACTGAGCATTGACTCCACCTAAATCTTCAGGTTTGAGCGTGCTCTATGACCCAATGGATATGTTGAAATTTGGAGTTATCAGTCAGACCCTTGATGTACCATCGCTCCTGTGGGAACGAGATTCTAGTCAAGTATCCTTGTGTTTTGTTGGTAGTCATGTGGTTGTCCGGTTATGTCAGTTGTTCGTCTTGTAGTCTTCGTGTTTTTGTTAGCATACAGTTCATTATTCAAGAGTGCAGTTTAATGTTTATTTCATATTGTTGTTGAGAGGAAATTAATATTAATACATAAAAGGAATCAATGTATTAATGTTAATTAGTAAATTGAAATTTGTATAGCGTTAAAATTAAATTAATTAAATGAACTAAAAGGTTTAATCATTTTATTCGTTTTAAAAAAAAAATGAGGATAAATTTAATAGGGGAATTAAATATTTAAATTGGTGTTTTATGTGCTCAGGGAATTAATAAAAGAATCAATTAAAATAAATTAAAAATTATAATAGTGGAGAGGGGAGTTATGAAAAATGGCTATTTTGGGGGTACTGGAGATCTTGCATGCTGGCTTTTATGGGGAGGTTGCTTTTTCGAAAAGGCATCTCTGCTTTTTCGAAAAAGCAGGAGGGAAGAATTCTTTCTGTGAAAATTTTCTGAAAATCTTGGTGGGGGTTTTGAAATTGAATGGTGGATTTTTGGGTTTTGGGTGTTCAATCTGGTGTCTGATCATAAGGAATTGAAGAGCTATCGATTCTAGTGTTTTGGAAATAACCATAGATTCCTCTGCAACGCTGGAAACTTCTTCCATCAAGCATAGGACTCCAGGTGGGAAGCTGTCCTTTGAAATTGCTTACCTTCTGTAGATTAATATAATTAATGTTTTCAATCAGATTATAATTTCGAGCATTCTTTTGCTTCTCTGTATTTGCTTTTCCCCAATTCGTTGCCTCAGCCGGGTTGAATATACATATTTGATTAAATAAATGAATTGTTCGATAGTAGTCTAATGTTAGCCTTCGCATGTAAAGCACCTATTTCTTTTTTTACATGCAATGGTTTTTACCCCATTTGCTCACTATGTTAACCGATTTGCATACTGTATTTACTGTTTTGTTTCTCTGTATGAACGGATTGATATAATCGGTTTACAATTGTTATTTTCCGATTGTTATAATCGGCATACATCTCTCTTCAACCAATTGATATACTGTTTTAGCTGAATGATTTTTTGTGTTCACCGATTGTTATTCTGTAGCAATCGATCTAAATTATTGGCGTGTTTCCATTTTGTTAACCGATTATTAAATCAGTATGCTATCCTTTTAATACTATTTCTTTAAAATCAGTATGCATATGTTTGTTGACCGATTATTAATTGGTATGCTTTCTCTTTTTGGACCGATTACCATGATCAGTATGTTTTACCTTATCGATCGATTATGATAGTCAGTATGTCCCAGTAATCTCTACTTGCATTTGCACTGATTATATTAAGTTGCCCTGCGAATATGCACTGTTTCTATTTAGTTTTCCCTGCGTAATATGCTCTGGTTCTTTTTAGTTGCTCTTTGTATTATGCACTGCTCCCGTTGAATGATATCAGTATGCATCTTTTATCAACTGATTATTACAATCGGTATGATTTCTTTTCTAAACCGAATACTATAACCAGTTAACTTAGATTCTCTCCCACAATGCGTTTTTCTTTATACTACGTTTTGTGCCCAGTAGCAGTCAATTTATCATTTCTCTTATCAACCAATTATTTTAATTGGTATGTGTTGTGACGTTTTCACACATCGCCCCATTGCAAATGGGGACCCATGTTTTTTGCTCGTTTTGTTCGTTTTCGCTTTGCTTTTTCTAGGGTTTTGTTAGTTTGTTAGTTGTCTGGATTTAGGGTCAAGCCTTAGGGTTTTAATTACCGTCTTTTCGGACCAGAATCCAGTCGTTTTTGGGAGCTTTTTGATTTTCCTTTTCTAGAATGCAAATTTTGAATGCAATGAATTCGCCAAATTGGTCTAATTTTCAATTGGAATGTTAATGCAGAGCTTAGATTTGTCTAAGTATTGAAAGTGAAATGTGAATTTTTGTCCGATTGAATATTTTGACCAAATTTTGACTTTTTTTTGATTTTGATCCTAGGCATCTCTAATGATTTGTTTTCGCCTTGTGAAGTGTTAAAATGTGTAAAATCATGTTATTTTGGCCTGTAGGAGCAAAATCGCTCCTGTCCCTCAGTGAAGGACGGGAGCTCGTTTTCAAATATTTTACTATTCCTGCAGGGTCAAGATGAATTACGAATTGGAAGTGATGGAGAAAGGCGAGATCTTTCCATTGAATATAAATTGAAGATTTTCATGAGCACAGAAATGCCTCCAGGGGAAAAATCGCTCCTGTCCCTCAGTGAAGGACCGGAGCTACAAATCCAATTTTGCTTTGTCCTTGCAAGATTTTAACGTCTTGACGATGTGAGAAGGTCCAAAGAGGTACATTTTATCAAATGAATATAACTTGAAGTGCTGTCGGGGAGATCACATGGATAAGCAAGTCCGGATTGAGTGAGGTCCTGATCCTGAAATTTGGCTAAGTCTGGAATGTCCTGATCCTGAAATTTGACTAAGTCTGGAAACTGAAAAAACCTCCAAAAACTAGATTTTGCAATATAACTCCTGGAGGTCTGAAACCACTCTCAAACATCCTGAAAGTATATATGGAATATAACTTAAAGTATAAGTTTCTTATACTTAAATGTTATATTCCATTAAAATTATCCTGATAGAGAGTGCGAAAAGTCAAATTTCGCTCGTGTCCTTCTCCAAGGGTCCAGAGCGAAATGCGCTCCTGTCCCTCTCCAAGGGACCAAGGCGAATCGCTCGTGTCCCTCACCAAGGGACCAGAGCGAAAATGCTTAGTTGAGCCATTCCTGACCTTGTTTGGACGAATCGAGACATCAAAGGCATGGTGAAGGACGAAATGAGCATGATAGGGCGTCCAGACTTGATCAAAAAACAATGAAATGATGAAGTTTTGCCTAGAGGGTCAAATTCGCTCCTGTCCCTCACTGAAGGACCAGAGCGAAATTCTTCATAAGGTACGTCCTGAACAAAGACCAAGCAAATTTTATGTTCGAAGGCAAGAAAGGAGGTCAATCGAACCCGTTGAAGACAAATTGAAGATTATCAAACGTCAACAAAGGACCAAAATGCTTAAGTTCACTCCTGTCCCTCAGGAAGGGACCAGAGCGATTTTTGTTGTAGATGATTTTCTCGCCAAATTTCAACCGATCTCAAGGCATGAATGAATGAAAGGAGGCATTGCGAATCCGTTGAATATAATTTTCGAAGGTGATGAAGTAAAATGAGGCCCACAAGAGCAAAATCGCTCCTGTCCCTCTCCAAGGGACCAGGGCGAGGTACCTTGTAGCTCTCGTCCCTCTCCCAGGGACCAGAGCGATTTCCTTCATCAGACAGAATCCAGGCAAATGTCAAGACAAGTGTACGTTCAAAAGCAAGGAAGAACATGAGATGGACGCATTGAATACAAAATGAAGATTTTTTGGACGTCCACAAAGGTCCTAAATGTCTAGTCCGCTCCTGTCCCTCAGGAAGGGACCAGAGCGATTTTTGATATAATTGATTTTCTTGCAAAGTTACAAACAATGTCAAGGCATGAACGAATGGAGTGAAGAAAGACGAATCCGTTGAATATAGACTTGGAACCTGACAAAGTGAGATAAAGGCTACAAAAGGAGGATCGCTCCTGTCCCTCTCCAAGGGACCAGGGCGATACAATGGTGATGTTACTTCCTATGCAAGTTCAAGGTCGATCCAAGTCAAGACAAGGTGGCGAGGGACATTTCAAGGCGTCTTTAGCAAGCACAAACATTAAAAGGTCGTCACAATGATGAAATTCGCATCCTAGGACATAGATCGCTCCTGTCCCTCTCCAAGGGACCAGGGCGATGTTAGATGCATTGGTCATTTTGTGCAAGATTTACGTAAGAACAAGATTTCATAAGGTAATGCAAGGTCTAAGGCATCGTTTGAAGATAACATACAAGAGTTTTGAACGTCCAAACATTGCTAATCAAGGTAAAAAGCTCACATCGCTCCTGTCCTTTGGACAAGGACCAGGGCGATCCTATCAAGAGCACTCATATTCCTTCAAGATCAAAGCAAGGTGAGGTTAAGCGAGGCAAGGGACGACGTTTGGAGGACATCACAATGAAGATCGAAGATAAAAGGATGCATATTGAACGTGGAAATTTGAAGATCGCTCCTGTCCTTTGGACAAGGACCAGGGCGATGAACATCCAAAGACACTCATGAACGCATGCAAGGCAATCAAATTCGAAGAGCTCATCATGATGATTAATGTTGAACGTGGAGATGAAGGAGTTGAACGTGAAAAATGCAAAAATCAAGACAAAATCATGGATCGCTCCTGTCCCTCTCCAAGGGACCAGGGCGATGAGGTACGTCCCTCTCATTTTCATAGTTTTGGCGCCAAATAAGCAATTCAAATTTTCCTTAAATGCTAAGTTCGATAAAAAATTGAAAATCCTATTTAATTTGGCATTTAATGTGGCGTTGATCTTTTATTAATTATTTTGCCTTTATTAAAAATCGAAATTTGCAAATTAAAAACGTAAGGCATTAATAATTAATTAATTAATTAATAAAAATCGAATTTGAAGCGCTACAAAGGGAGGTCGGCCTTGCTAAATCATTTAAAAATCATTTAAAAAATTGTTTTATATCCTCAAGTCGGCCTAAGGGATAAATGCAATCCAAGCGCTATATATGGGGAGTGGAAGATTTCATTTTCACATCATCATTTTATCCTTCTACATGCGAATTAAGGAAGACAAGGGAGAAGTGCGATTTGGAGTTTACTAATAAAGGTGGTGCGATATCTTGGAGACTTCGTTGGAGCGAATTTGTCAAGGATTGAAGACCACGTCAAAGGTGCGAGACTAGGAGGATTTGTTAAGGCGAACTTGAAGATCCATTTGAGCGAATTGTCAAAGAGGCAAGACTTGAAGATCACGTTGAAATCCAAAGGTGGTGAAATTGATCTTTTGAGGAGATAACATTGAAGACTATTTATACCTCAATTTCGCCTAGGCGATTTTATTCATTTTGCATTTTAGAGTTAAGCTCTCAAGTAAGGTATGGCAAGATCTCTTGTTTTAATTTCGAATTTTGATTGTCATTGCCTTAATTTTGAATTTCGAAATTTTGTTTTTCCTTAGCTCGATCGTTTTTTAGGAAATGATTAATAAAGGACTTATCATTAAGTTTCCTAAAAAAATTGCTCTCTAATTTATGTTATGTATTGCAAAATCATGGTACTAATTTTGAAATGTTGTGTAGGCATCAAATGGAGGTCTCTTCAAGGAAAATCAAGCCGGATCAAGGACGGTCTTCGCCAGGACGATCAAGCCAAGACAAGGGCGACCTCTTCCAATCCAGCGTTCCAAGGCGAGGTACATCATCCTGCACATCAAGGACAAAAGGAGTTAGAACAAGAGTTAATTAAAGATAGCCTCTCAACGACATCAAATTGAATATCTAGCAAGCTTCAAGTGTCAGATGAGGTGGCATCCCAGTCATCACTCCTCCAGTCAGTGAAGTCCACCTCAGCATGTCCAGATTCAATGTACTTAACTCATGGAAGGTGGCACAAACTTCGATGTACCTACCCCGGCTATCCATTGGTCGATTTTTCTAGAAGGGACATGTGTCCAAGCAATACAATTTTATCATTGGTCAAGCATTAAATGTTATGTAATGGTTGTAACAAACCCTAATTAGGGTTTTCATTGTAAAATCTTGGCCATTGATCTTGAATTGATCTAAGCCATCAAATTGTATTGTGGGCACTATATAAGCCCAGGCATTTCATTTTGTAAAAAAGGAATTTTAGATAGAATTAGAGAGAGTTGTAAATAATTGATAGAATAGCAATTAGAGTAGAATAGGAGGACAAGGCAAGAAATTGTTGCCATTGATTGTAAACAAACTCCATTTTCATTGAAGTAATGGTGAAATATGTCGTTTTCTTGCAATTTGCATGGTTTCTTGTTGAGTCTTCAATCTTGGATGGTAGATGATTAGATGAATGGAGGAAATGTGATTGATTAATGGTGGAATTCGTATATCCATACTACTAGCAGTTTGTTGATTGCAGACTTGCCTTGCGTAGTCAACTGGAATCATTCAGCCTAAGCTCAATTTCAATTTGTTGCCTCTTCATTGATATGCATCAACTTGGATGGTATCTATGCCTGCGGTGATAATTTGAACATCATAAAGCTCCCCTTAGAAGATTGCACTAGTCTTGTGTAGATGTTCCATTGATGTCAAAACAAAATCTAGTTAGAGTTTCATCAAAAGGTCAAGTCATTGCTCCTACATTCTTAGTATTAGGATTAGATCCTCTCTTCGCCCTTATCCTTTTTCCATTTTTTTTAATCTAAGTTAGTCAGAGCCTGTGTCCAGCAAAGCAGATCGGAAGTTCAATGTAAGTCCCCTTGTGATTCCAGCAAATCACATCATACCACTGGAGCTTGTCCACACGTAGAGACCCTACATCAAAGAACCTTGGAGTCTACCTAACTGATCCTTTATGCTAATCTTCAGCAGTTAGAGACTATTTTCTCAAGAGAGGATAAGATGCCTTTAGGTATTTTATTCTGTGTATGATTGTGTACAAAATACACGTCAACAGTATGTTTCCTTTTATCTAATCGATTATTATCAGTTTGCACTCCTTTATTAACCAATTTATATAAAATCGGTAATCATAAAATTTTTAACTTGGTATACTGTCAATATTTTCACTGGTTTAAATCATGTTTTCATTTGGCATCGACCCCTGTAGGGGTCTGAACTTGTATTTGTAATCATCGATGGCATATACAGTTTTATATATATATGAACTTATAAAGTCATCCTATTGTTTTGTTTTCATCGACTGTACATTTTCAGTTCTATATATATATTTATAGTTATCTCTCTCTCTCTCTCTCTCTCTCTCTCTCTCTCTCTCTCTCTCTCTCTCTCTCTCTCTCTCTCTCTCTCTCTCTCTCTCTCTCTATATATATATATATATATATATATATTATCCATATAATTATATGAACGCTCTTATACATTTATATCCTTGAACCTAATAAATGGATTATTATTCCTTATAAGTTTTGAATGGTGAATATCAGTTATAATGCATAAATTATGTAATATCAAGGGAATTACAGTTGGTTTTGATTTGAGTAATTAAATTAAAAAAATTAACCAAAATTGAAATGATGTGTTTTAATAGTTTAAAATCGTGAATTAGTCCACATATGTATGGCATGATGTGTCCCTTGCATTGCATTTGAGACTTTCCTTCGATGTGGAGATTGAATATCACTGATTTAGAAACAAGGGAATGTTGCTTAAATGTTTTTCTGGTTCCAGAGGCTAAGGGGATGTTTGAGTCCTATATTGTGTGGTTATTCTCCCTCTCTTGATGTAATTTGTTTCATATCTCTGAATGTCATTTAATCACTTCACGATTGTAATCATGTTCTAGCCATGTGGTCATCCCTAGTCTACATTTGTCACATCACGATTGTAATCATGTTCTAGCAAGTGAGTCAAGCCTTGCTATGGTAGGGGTCTTGTCATCTTGTGGTTTTGGGTGTCTTAGATCTTGTGATGTATTTTGGATTCCTAGGTGCAAGTCAATGGGGAGTGGCTCTCATTGGGGGTCGGAACCCAAAGAGGTCGCCAAGGTAACCCAATGAGGGTTTTATAATTAAGTTGAAATTTAAACTAAAGAACTTGGGTGGGTAGCTAGATCACATTAAAAAGATTAATTATTGCCTCTCTTACTCTCGGATGCTTGTTTAGGTTTGGGGTAAGTAGAGAAGACCTCGAATGGCATCCACCAATCTTGTCCCTTCGAAAGATTGGTGTGGTCCACTAGTGTTTGTATGGGGGCCAGTGTCGATAGAGGTCATCGGGGTAACCTAGGATGGGGGTCGGGACCTAGTGAAGACTCACCAGGGTAACCCATGACAACCTAGTGATGAGACTCTTCCCTATTGCCTTCCTAGTAGTCTCTTATTGTTATTTTCCTTTGGGTTTGCTGTGGGCCTCTAGAATTGGTTGGTTTTCTTATGAGTCTCTTGTGGTAGTAGTCTTGTGAGCCTCATGTGAGTCATGTGTGCATCCTCGTTTGCTTGCTTCTGTCTTGTGGGTCTGGCTGATATCTCCTAGCATGGGGGGTGGACCTAATGGTGCCACATGGCTGGGTGGAGTGCTCTTGCACCCATTGGATCTTGTTCATCCTTCATCATGTTCATGATGGCTCGAGCGAAGATTGAAGACTTTCTTGAAGGATCCAAATTTATGTATTCATTTCATTAATTTACTTTTGGAGATTATGTCCTTTGGATAAAATTGCAATGTAACTGATGATTATATGTACTTTTGTATGGCATTGTATTGTGTATCATGCACTTATGTAATAAAAGACGTTACATTATTTAAATGATGATTCTTATGAATATGTATGTAGGGTTAATTTTGGTAACGCTTGAGTAATGATGTTGTGGGGCCTTGAGGACTATTGCTAGCTATTACATGTTCATCTTATTCTTTCATCTTGTGGTGACATGTAATCTAATGCATATGTATGGTTTATCTTATCTTTTAAAAAAAAAATTATTCACATTTTCATTGATTTATTTGTTTAAGTTCTTTGGGCCTCATAGCGGGGGCATTACAATAAGAGGGCAGAAACTTTGCAGCTAATTAATGTCTCCTATAAGATGTTCCCTAAGATTTTAGCAAATTGGATCAAGTCATTAGCTTCAAAAATAATTTATCTTCAGCAAATAGGATTTATAAAAGGAATATTCATCTAAGGGAAAGCATCAAGTTGGTCCAAGAGATAGAACACAAGTCTCTTTTCCCAAAAGCTGCTTTTGTTGAGGCATGTGACCAGATAGAGCTGGGACTTCAGCATAGACATGAGATCTTGGTTATATTTACATAAAAGAATCACTGGATGAGTCAACACTGTGTAATCCTCTTACTAGGGTATCCATTAAGAGTAAGGTCCATGAGAATTTTTACTATGTGATAGGATTCTTAATTTGGGTCTTTATTTATGTGTGAATTGTGACTGCTGTAGACGCTCTATGGTATTCTCTAGATGCAGTTTGATTTCAATGTTAATTTCAGGGTAACTGGAATTATGGTATCACCTACTGATAGTGGAGATACACGATGGATAAATTTGAACAAATACAAAAGTGGCACTAACAAGGCCACCTTTAGCTGATAATATTACCACAGAGATCAGATCTTAGCCTCTAGTATTGTGTTGTGCTCCTATGCATTCCCTTTCATTATGTAGAACAAAGTTTAGGGAATATTTCCTTCTGGAAAAATGTGCAGAATTTTTTTTAAAATGTGTAGAGCCTATGAGCTTCCTATTACCCTCATAGGAGATTCCTGTCAGAGGCTAAAGAGGAAAAAGGATTTCCTTTAAGAGCCAAAATTTCTCCTCTTTTAGGAAGTAGAAAACTGCATTGGATACTCACCTTTTAAGTCTTGTCTTGCAACTGAAAGTCTTAAGCAATATATGGGATGGCAATGAAACTTGCTTTTGCACTTTATTTCTCCCTAAGACCATTGCAACACGATTTTCTTGTATGCGGTTCACATTCAGTATAGATAATCTGCACAACTCAAAATACAGACGGAATTTAGAAAACATGAACAAAAAATATGAGGAAAGAGATATCTAACAATTAAGAACATTTTGCATGTAAGAATTTCAATCAGAGTGAAAGTGCTTTACACAAACATAAAATACAACCAATAAGAAACTAAATGAAATTGAAGTGTTCCTACAGCTAAACACGTGATATAAGTTACATTATCTGCAAATTCCACCCTTATACTCTTCATGATTTCATCATTAAATGAGAATGATGATCATATACTCTATAGTAGTTGAGGAAAATACTAATCTAATTTGAACATGCTAAGGACTTGCCAATCAAAAAAATCAGAAGCATTTTTAACTAAGCAAGCTTTCATGTCGGAAGAACTAAGAAAAGATATACCTTGTTTCCCAAAAAAGTTATGGCTTCTACCATTTTACTTAAAAACATGCAACTTGTGAAGGAACAAAATTTGGCTTCTAAATAGGAAAATATTTTTGGATCATGCATTCACTTCACAACTTGGCATAGGTTGTGATTAGCATTAGCAAGTAATGATATTGTGTATCAGCCCATACACTTTCCATTCATATCTCACAAAACTTGTAGCCACTTTGATAGGAAAAAAAAATGTTTTAAATTCAACAGCATTTCAACATGTAATGTCCCCTTTCCATTAATCCATCCTGCAGCATTCCCATAAGCCCATCCCCTTAATTTTCCCGATGGGCTGGAGGAAAAAGTCTATTTAAAGGGGGGCTTAGTTTTAAAAAATTATCAATAACAAATAAATAATATTTAATGGCATTTTCTGTTTAATTCTGTAAGTTCCTAATGGTGCATTATGGAAGTTACGAATTGACTTTTCAAAAAGGGCAATTATGCTGTCAGAGAAGGGGTGCTGAGTTATGGTGGCCCTCCTTTGTGCCATAAATGAGGTGTTTGGCAGTTAGAAGTGTCTCCCTTTTTGCTATTATGTTTCTAAATTAGTGTTCTGTAGATGATTTGAGGACAAAATCCCATGAATCTCAAAAGCAGAGGATCAAACCCCTTTGGCTTCCTTTGGCAATCTCATCCAAGGACTGCAATTGTGCTAAAGATATCATCTTTCTTCAATTTTGGAAAGTGTTTGGACTTTGGAGGTCTGTCACAGCTGTATGCTGTACACAGTCAGTCAATTTTGGAGAATTCTTTGCATATCATCGCTATTGTTGCAAGTTTGGTGTGGTAGCATGCTGTTATTTATCTGTGTAATCCAGTTTTATGTTGTCAATAAAATGCACTATTTCAGTATGATGTGTTGTTTATAAATTTAGGTGTAGTGAGTTGGTTATATAATTTTTGCAAAGGTTATTATAGTGGTATTAAAGCTAACGTCCTTCAAGACACCATATGATAGGAATCCAAGTGGGGCATGAAAGAATGACTGAGTTGTGTTGTGACGTATTCACACATCGCCCCATTGCAAATGGGGACCCCTGCTTTTTGCTTTCTAGGGTTAGTCTTCCTGGCTTTGTCGTTTTGGTCTTATCTATTAATCTTTGCATTGCAGAGTTGCCAGAGGGCTCATTAGGATAGCAGGGTCTGATTGAATTGAAGTTGGTCAGTAGGTGGTCCAGGTCAGGGTCTCTTTGAAAGCCTTCTCTAGGTCAGGCCTTGCTCTAGTCTTGGGGTTATGCCTTGATTGAGTTTGGGAGAGTCTTTGCATTATGGCTAGAGCCTTGTTTGATACCAATTTTACTCTTCGAGGAGCAAAGAACATGAAGATTTAGACTTGAAAACTTGAGAATTGAATAAGAATTTGAGCACAAATGCAAAATTCGCTCCTGACCCTTCCAAAAGGACAGGAGAGAAATCTTCCTTAGCTCTCTTTGTCCTCCTATTTAAAATAAAAACTTCACTTTAAGGCATGGATTGGGAGGAAATTAGCTTGAATTCACCCTTGGAGACGCCTTGGACAAACTTAGACTTGGAAATTTGGAAAAAAGGTCAAGAATTTGAGCATTATTGCAAAATTTGCTCCTGACCCTTCCAAAGGGTCCAAAGTGAATTTCCTTAGACTCTTCTCTTGCTCCCAGTTTAGACCTCAAAGCTTGCTCCTACACCTTGACTAAGTGAGGAACGACCTATCTATACCTTGTGAGCAAGTTGGAACAAGATGGGATGAGGAAATTGAGCCTAAAACATGAATTTCGCTCTTGACCCTTCCAAAGGGTCCAGAGCGAAATTCCTCTTTAGGTCCTGTCCTTCCAAAGGTACCTTAGTGAAATTGTCAGGATGTGCTTGTGATCCAACATTTTGAACTAGGCGCCTCCTTAAGGTGATTTGTTAGCATGTCCTAAGGTGAGAGCAATGTGAATGAGGGTGAAGTATTGAATGTTTGAATGATATTCAAGTCTAATTCCTCAAATTCGCTCCTGACCCTTCCAAAGGGTCCAGAGCGAATTTCCTTAGATCTCCCTTCTTTGCATCAAGCTTAGGTTCCAAAGATTTAATTGAAGTTGATTGAACTTAGAGGCACCCTTAGGTATGCATTTGAGTAGGTCATGATCACTAAATGTGAGGGGTTCGAGCATAATTGCCAAATTTCGCTCCTAACCCTTCCAAAGCGTCCAAAGCGAAATTTATCTAAGCTCCTGACCCTTCCAAAGGATCCAAAGTGAAATTCTCCAAAAGACCTAATCCCTCAATAGAAACATTGAATGGTGGTCATGCATGGCAAGAAAAGCACCCAAAAGTCAAGTCTAAAGCAAAGCTAAGTGAAAAAGGATGTGAATTGAGCCAAAAGGAGCAAATTCGCTCCTGACCCTTCCAAAGGGTCCAGAGTGAATTTCTTCAAGAAACATTGTACCTTGCTCATACCTTTGAACTAATCCATTCCCAAGCATTTTTTAAGGCAAACCACTTGTTTTTGATGAGGAAAGGTTGAAAATAAAGTCAATGATGGAAAAATTGAGCCTAAAGGAGCAAATTCGCTCCTGACCCTTCCAAAGGGTCCAAAGCGAAATCCCTAGAAGGACCCCCTATTTTGCCTAATGCAGTAAAAGAGCCTTGTTTTAATCTAAATTGATGGCGAATTGACTTGATCATGATAGGGGGAGATTTGATAAGTTAGGTTCAAGGCAAAGAAATGATGAATGGAAGATGAATAGCATTAAAGAAAGAATTTCGCTCCTGACTCTTCCAAAGGGTCCAAAGTGAAATTTCCTAAACCTCTATTTTGCTCCTTGTTTGAGACCAAGATCTTTGTTCCTATGGCATAGTTGAGGGAAGATTGATGTGTACTTGCCTTGAGAAGTGAATTGAAATGAGGGAAACGATGAATTTGAGGCTAAATGACAAAATTCGCTCCTAACCTACGTTACCCCAAGTTTCTAGGATGAGGGGACGGGGGGACGAGGGGACGAATTTCCAGGATGGCAATTTTTTTTGCCAAATTTGGGGACGGGGGGGGACGGCAAAGGGGACGACTATATAAAATATAGGGAAAATTTAAAATATATAGGAAAATTCTAAATGCTCATATGAAAACATGGATAAAGCATGCATCTATACATTATATTCATATGAAAACATGGATATAGCATGTGTATGATACTATGAAAACATTTTAGAATGCAAACATCGAACATACAACATTATCAATAGACTCAATACTCAATATGCACTCATAATTCAGAATTTCAATTCATTCACATTGTCAATATGCATATCATAATATATATTAAAGAAATAACATACAAAATGCCCAAAGGCCACACTGCTGCCATATTGTTTCATTGTCAATTGCGATATGGAAATCAAAATAGTACTAAGTAAATACTAAAAAGCAAAGTATAATATTTATTATTTAATATTTTATTATTTAGTTTATTTTCTATTTATAAATTTTAAAATTTATAATATGAATTAATTTAAAATTATAAATATTTGATATGAATTAATAAATTTAATGTTGCCTTTTAATTTTTGATAAAGGGCCCATGTTAGAAAAATAATAAAATATAGATAGTCGTATTTTGATTTCATAACTATTCAAATTCAATAATAAAAAAATTGATAGTCGTTTTTTAAATTTTTTCAATATAGAGGGCCCATGTTAGAAAAATTACAAAAAAATTGAAAATACGACTTTTTTTAAAAATATTTTTCCCAAGCTCTAGATGTGGGGGACGTCTAGCCGTCCCCAATCCGTCCCCAGCCGTCCCCAACTGCCCCCCGTCCCGGGGACGTCCCCTCAAAATTCTGACAATTTGGGGAGGGGGGGGGGGACGTCCCCTGGCCGTCCCCAAGTCCCCAAAACGTCCCCGGGACTGGGACGGGGGTTTTCAGGTAGGGGACGCGTCCCCGGGTTTCGTAGCTCCTAACCCTTCCAAAGGGTCCAGAGCGAATTTTCCAAAGACCCTCCCTTTTGCTTCAAAAATGGACTAATTTCATGTCTTGGAACCTCAACTAGGACGTTATCATGCCTTGGAAACAATTGAAGTAAAGAAAATGATGAGAAAGTGAAGAATTTGTGCAAAATGCAAAATTCGCTCTTGACCCTTCCAAAGGGTCCAGAGCGAAAATCTCATTATAGGTCCTGTCCCTGGAGAGGGTCCAAAGCGAAAATCTCATTATAGGTCCTGTCCCTGGAGAGGGTCCAGAGCGAATTTTATTATAGGTCCTGTCCTTGGAAAGGGTCCTGAGCGAATTTCATTCTAATGCCTTCTTGTTGATGATTTAAGGTGAGAAATATCATTTTAGGATGAACATATCATGTATTCTTAATCACCATTTTTGTTTGTTTTGCAGATCAACAAAATCAAGATGGAGGAAGATCAGGCCAGGACAAGGGCGACCTCTTCAAGTTTCATCATCATCAAGGACACTTCAAATGCGTGAGAGAGGACTCAAGGTGCTACTAAGTTGAAGGACTTCAAGTGTTCAAGGAATTGCAAGCAAAGGAGTTGACCATCCTCAGGGACCTCATTCTACCACATGGAGAAACCATAGGATGTCAAAAAGAAGGATCTTACAAACACTTCAAGGCGAAGTGAGCTACTAGAGGAGGAGTGACTTGACCGTGAAGAGGCTTCATCAAGCACAAAAGAGTCAAGGAGAGGTACATCATTCATCGAGTACATCGAGGACAAAGGAAGACCAACCAAGGTCAGTGCAAGGGTACATTGAAAAAGCAGATAGTTTCAGAAGAGTTAATCAAAGTTAGCTTCTCATCATCATCACATTGAATATCAAGAAATACAATGTTCCTTGATTAACCAAGCACAAACACAAGACAAGGTGGCATCCCAGTCACTGTTCCTCCAATCAGATAGGTCCACATCAGCATGTCCAGATTCAATGTACCTGACTCACCAGTGATGGCACAAACTTTGAGACACCTACCCCGATTTCCTATTGGTTCACAAGCATTAAATGTAATTTTCTCATTGGCTAAGGGAAGTTTGTTGTAACAAACCCTAATTAGGGTTTTCATCTTGTAATCCTAGCTATTGATTGTAAATCAATCAAAGCCATTGAAGTGTAAAGAGCTCTCTATATAAAGCTCTGGCTCTTCATTTGTAAAGGTTAATAGTTAGTTAATAGTGGTTAGAGTAGCTAATAGTCAATAGGGAATAGTCAGTAGAATAAGCAATTAGAGTAGATTAGGAAGAGAAGGCAAGAAATTATTGCCTTGATTGTAAATGAACTCCATTTTCATTGAAGTTAAGGTGAAGTGTGTTGTTTCTTTGCAATATGCATGGTTTCTTGTTGAATCTTCATTTTAGATGATAGATAATTAGATTGAATGAAGGAAGTTACTGAATACACTCACGTGGAATCCGCCTAGTCCAAACCACTAGCCTCTTGTTGATTGTAAGGGTGCCCTGCGTGGTCAACTGGCATTGAATGAGCTTAATCTCGAATTGTTATGCGTCTATTATTCATGCATTAACTTGAATGGTGATCAGTGTTTGACGGTGATGATTTGAACATCTTCAGAACTACCCTAGAAGATCGCACTGAGCTGGCGTTGAATTGTTCAATTTGATGGTGAGACCTAGCCCAATAGGACTCCACCTAGTTGTTCATCTACCTTCTGACATTCTAGGTCTTAGATTAGACTCTCTAAACCCTTGTACCTTTTGCTATTTCTTTATCCTCCCCGGTGAGTAGATAGGACTTGAGTTCCATCAAATCAAGCATTCAAACATACAAACGTAAGTCCCCTTGTGATTCCAACATAATCACATCATACCACAAGAGCTTATCCACACGTAGAGACCCTACATACCAGAACCTTGGAGTTGCCTCGATTGATCCTTAGGCGAAATCTTCAGCATTCAGGGAAACTTTGTTCAAGAGAGGATAAGATACCTTGGTATTTTATTCTGTGTTCGCATGTACATAAAAAACCCATCAACAAGTTGTTGATGTGGTTGTTGCAGACCCAAGAAAACATGCCCACAACTTTTCCCATTATAGAATCAAGGACATACCAAAAAGCCACAAAGTCGAGAAAGCTCATATGCAAATCACCACCCAATAAATTCTATTCCAAAACCCATGTTCTTATAGAGGGAAGAAAAAGTGAAGCGAAAACTTCCGGTATGGAGGAGTTGGACAAATTATTTGGAGAATATCAAGGAAAGACTGCTAATTACAAGGTGGCTATAGCGTCTAATAGGTATTTGGAGTTAGTGAGAGAAGTTGTGCAAAGAGGAAATCAAGGAAATAATCAAGGTGACAATAGAAAGGAATTGAAGCATAAAGTAAACAAATTAATTGCACCCACATTTGATGGCATAAACAAGATCTTTGTTAGGGCTTGGTTGCAAAAACTACAAAAATATTTTACACTAAGCTCCATGATAGAAGAAGATGCAATTCAGTTTGCTACCTTGCACTTGGAAAGTGTAGCATATGATGGGTGGCATCATGGCATCATCACACAAAGGAATGGGCTTGTGCAGAATTTGGAGATTCCACCAAAGGTTATTGGACAACTTTGGGTAAAACAATGGGGAAGAGTAATTCAAAAATCTATTCAAAATAAAACAAAAAACCTAAATGGATGCATGTGTAGTAGAGTTCCAAATGTTGAGACATGGACCAGCTAGGACTCGAACCTAGGACCTTCCATACACTGCTGGAGTGCTCTACCACTGAGCTACTGGCCCCTCTTGGACCAGCCCATCGTCGGTCCGGATGTGGCTTGATTTCCACCAACACCCCCCCTTAAGCCACACCTCTCGTGTGCTTGGGGCTCCTAGTCTGGACCTGGCTCTAATACCATGTTGAGACATGGACCAGCTAGGACTCGAACCTAGGACCTTCCATACGCTGCTGGAGTGCTCTACCACTGAGCTACTAGCCCCTCTTGGACCAGCCCATCGTCGGTCCGGGAGTGGTAGAGCACTCCAGCAGCGATAGAATGTCCTAGGTTCAAGTCCTAGCTGGTCCATGTCTCAACACCAAAGTGTTGCAGTTAGGGTAGAGAAAAGGATCATTTTCCTCTTTGTTGAAGGCTTATTTAAGCCTCTTAAGGGCCTAGTTAAGGCCTTGACAAACATTCATTGCAAGAAGCTATCAAGAGATCCTTGACACTTTAACCATATGTATTAAGGAATAATTTTACATAATAGTCAAAAGCACATACTACTAGATTCTAGAAGGGAAACTTTCAAAGGAGTGGATGAAGCTCACATCCACAAAAGACTACGCAATAGCCATTTACAACAAAGAAGATGGATGACATTACCAAAAATGAACTCAAAAGTAATAAGATATGTTTCACTTGTAGAGATCCATTGAAACTTGGCTACAAATGCCTTTGCAAGGGTCAAGTACATTACATGGAGGTTGTGTCAAATGTTGAGAATGAACCTAAAGAACCAAAGCCGTAGAGGAGTAAACCATAGAAGATAGGAGAAGCATGAAAGATAGCAATGGCACTCTTGCAGCACTTTCAAAAGCACCAAAGTACCACCCATTCTGGGTTTGTGGGGTATCAGTCGAGAATTAGATTACCATGTTCATAGATAATGCAGCCACCTACAATTTCCTTGATAGAGCTTGGTGACTAAGAGGGGATTGAAAGTAGAGGATTTTTCAAGGTTCAATGACATTGTTACAAATAGATTTACAATCCCCTAACAAAGATCATGCAACAACTCAAACTAATCCTTTGTGACTATGAGGCATGTGATGATTTTTATGTTGTGTGGTTAGGAGAAACAAATATGGTTCTGGGAGGGCAATGGTAGCATTCTCTTAGGGAATTCTCTCAAAACAATCACTCCATGGAGTCAAAATTTAAATTTCAAGGAAAAGATGTAACTCTTAGAGGTATGTTTGAGGGGTCACCCAAATGATAAATATAAGTGTGGAAAGAACACTCCACAAGGGACAAGTTGCATGGGAAGAAATTTGCTTGGTGGAGAGCATGCATAATATTTCATCTTCTAGTAAGGAGCATAGATATCATGTTGATATTTGAACTCTTTTGGATAAGCATAGTGTGGTGTTTAGTAATATGCCTACAAGATTGTAAATAGATGGACTATCCCAATGTATCATAGAGTTGCAACTAGGCTCCAAACCTATCATGGTAACTCATTATTGCAACCCAAAGACACATAAAGAGGAGATGGAGAAGGCTATTAAGGAGCTTCTTAGAAAGGGCCAGATCATATCCATCTTTACCCCTTTTGTTCCATTAGTGGTCCTTGTGAAAAAAAAATGGCACCATGAGAATGTGCATAGATTACAAAGCCTTCAACAAGAGGACAATAAAAAATTGATACCCCTTTCCCAAGATCGATGAGCTCATTGATAAGTTGCTTGAGGGAATTTATTTCTCAAAGATTGATTTGAGATCAAGCCACCATCATATTTGTGTTTGCAAGGAGGATTATGGATATTTTGAGTTTCTAGTCACATCATTTGGTCTAACTAATAATCAATTGAGAAATTTTGTTTTTGTATTTTTTAATGATAGTTTGATATATAGCAAGCAACAGGAAGATTATCTATGGCACTTGGATACAATCCTGCAAAAGAATCTAAGTGTGAGTTTGGGGCCACAAATATTTTCTACTTGGAACATGTTATTAGTACTCAAATCATGTAGGTGGATCAGCAAAAGGTTCAAGCCATTTTGGATTGGCCACCCCCTAACAAACAAACGCATTCTTTGGTCTATGCAACTACTATACAAGGTCAGTTAAGGGATTTTCTCAACAAGTAGCACTCTTGACTAACATGACAAAGAAAGAAGCATTTGCATGGATGGATATAGAGCAAGAAGCTTTTGATAAGATTAAGGAGGTAATTAACTCATGCCCTAAATTTGCCATACTGGACTTCTCACAATCTTTCGTTGTAGAATGTGATGCTTAAAGAGAGGGAGCTAGAGTTTCTAATTCAAACAAGCCACCCCATAACATTTGAGAGCAAAAGGTTGGAAGATTCAGAAAGGGGTTTTTCTATTTATGACAAGGAGTTGCTTATTACACCGAGAGACGTAACACTACAATGGCACCCACCCAACTTTTTTATCTATGTAATTTTAATGATAAACAATAGATTTTTTTTTAATAATTTACAGACTAAAATCTAAATTAAAAAGAACTTTCTATTATTAATATTTATTATGACTAGACAACGGATAATTTAAAAATAAGTTAAAGACTATAATCTAAATTAAAAAGAAACTTTCTATTATTATTATTTATTAAATACAAAAAAAAATATTTTTGAATCTACATTTTAAAAAAACAAACCTAAATTAAAAAGCAACTTTCTATTATTATTATTATTTATTAAATGTAAAAAAAATTATATTTTCAAGTCTAGATTTAAAAAAAACTTCTAATTTAAAAAATTATATTTTTAAATCTAGATTTAAAAGAAAACTCTAATTTAAAAAATTATGTTTTTAAATCTAGATTTAGAAGAAACTTCTATTTTTTTCATACAAATCATTTCATATTCTAAAACTAAATTCTAATAAATATTAATCATATGAAATTTATTAATCTATGCTTATCAAGATTCAACTATGTAGTTTTTGAGTCAAACTCATTGCCCCATATTTCATGAGTAGTGATTCGCATGAACCCATCTCTGATGAGAATGAATGGTCCACTTAACACTCATTGTATCTAGGTGATGCTTATAGGGGTGAAGCATCGAAACTTCCCAAGAGGTCACCCATCCCAATACTACTCTGACTCAAACACGCTTAACCATGGAGTTTCCCCCATTGTCAAGCCTAGTTAGCATGTTGCAACATTTGTGAAACCTTCAACAAGTGTTGTTCCTTATGAACTATTCATCATAGTGCCCCTTTGGCTCATCAATTGATAAGTAGAAGGTATTTTTTGTAGTGTCAAGTTACAATATTAATATCAAGATTCAAATACATAGTTTTTGAGTCAAATTCATTGACACATATTTCATGAGTAGTGGTTCACACTAAACCATCTCTCATGAGAATGAATGGTCCATTCAGCACTCATTGCATATAGGTGATGCTCATAGGGGTGAAGCATTGGGAGTTCCCAGGAGGTCACCCATCCTAGTACTACTTTGACTCAAGCACACTTAACCATGGCATTTCCCCTTAGGTAAAGCCCACTTAACTTGCTACCCCATTTGCAAAATCTTCAACAAGTGTTGTGCCTTATTAACCCTTCATCATAGAGCCCCTTTAGCTCACCAGTTGATAAGTAGGAGATATTTTCTATACTGTGTTGATTTATAATATTAATATCAAGATTCAACTACGAAATTTTTGACTCAAACTCATTGACCCATATTTCATGAGTATTGTTCACATGAACCCATCTCTCATGAGAATGAATGGTCTAGTTAGAACTCATTGTATTTAGGTGATGCTCATGGGAGTGAAGCATTGGTAATTCCTAGGAGGTCATCCATCTCAATACTACTTAGACTCAAGCACAAGCACACTTAACCATGGAGTTTCCCTCAAGGTCAAGCCCACTTAGATTACTACCCCATTTGCAAAAAACCTTGAAAAAGTGTTGTGCCTTACGAACCATTCATCATAAAGACCCTTTAGCTCATCAATTGATATGTAGGAGGTATTTCCACAGTGTGTTGAATTATGATAGTAATATTGAGATTCAACAAGATAGTTTTTAAATCAAACTCATTAACCCATATTTCATGAGAAGTGATTCACATGAACCCATCTCTCGTGAGAATGAATGGTCACAGGGGTGAAGCATTGGGACTTCTCAGGAGATCACCCATTCCAGTACTACTCTAACTCAAGTGTGCTTAACCATGGAGTTTCCCCAAGGTCATGCCCACTTAGCTTGCTAGCCCATTTGCAAAACCTTCAACAATGTGTTGTGCCTTATAAACCATTCATCATAATAAGTAAGAGATATTTCCCGTAGTGTGTCAAGATATGATATTAATATCAAATTCAACTGCATAGTTTTTGATTCAAACTCATTGACCCCATATCCATGAGTACTATGGTTCACATGAACCCATCTCTCATGAAAATGAATGGTCCACTTAGCACTTATTGCATCTAGATGATGCTCACAAGGGTGAAGCATCAAGACTTCCCAAGAGGTCACCCATCCCAATACTACATTGACTCAAGCACGTTTAACCATGGAGTTTCCCCCAAAAGGTGAAGCCCACTTAGCTTGCTACTCCATTCACAAAACCTTTAGCAAGTGTTAAGTGCGCTTGAGTTAGAGTGGTACTAGGATGGGTGAACTCCCAAGAAATTCTAATGCTTCACCCCTGTGAGCATCACCTAGATGCAATAAGTGCTAAGTGGAGCATTCATTCTCATGAGAGATTTGTATGTGTGAACCACTACTCATGAAATATGGATCAATGAGTTTGACTCAAAACCTACACAATTGAATCCAATATTAATATCGTAACTTGACACATTGTAGAAAACACCTACTTATCAAGGAGAAGCTTGCCATTATATGCTTTGGCAAAGTTCAAACAAAATCTAGTTTGTGGTTAAACACACAACTTGAAGTTCTTGTTGGGTTAGCAAGATCTAATTGAAAAGCAACAAAAATGGGTAAACTCCAAGACTCAAAACCTACACAATTGAATCCAATATTAATATCATAACTTGACACATTGTAGAAACACCTACTTATCAAGGAGAAGCTTGCCATTATATGCTTTGGCAAAGTTCAAACAAAATCTAGTTTGTGGTTAAACACGCAACTTGAAGTTCTTGTTGGGTTAGCAAGATCTAATTGAAAAGCAACAAAAATGGGTAAATTCCAGGACTATGGTTTTGATATATAGTATATGAAAGGTAAAAAGATATAGTTGTTGATGCCCTTTCTAAAATGTTCACTACTTGTTCTTTCTGCCATGTCTAGTGATTGAAAGGTTCTTATCATAGCCAACATGCCAAGAACACATTTGCTACTGAAATCTTACAAGGAAGTGTGCAAGATGGCAAGTATGGGGCAGTAGATGGTCTCATTTTGTACAAGATAAATCTATTTAGTACCTAAATCTAAGATGAAAGAAAGGATTTTGAAAGTCTTGCATAATTCACCCATGGCTGGTCACATGGATTCTACAAAACAACCAAGCAAATTAGGAAAAGGTTCTCTTGAAAGGGCCTTAAGGATGATGTACTTCAATACATCAAGGAGAGCACAACTTGTCAATGAGACAAGGCAGAAAATGTTTTTCCTAAAAAATTATTCCAACAATTACCTATTCTAAATCATAGTGAGAGAATATCCATGGACTTCATTTCAGGCCTTCTAGAGGTAACTAGTAGAGAGTGTATTTATGTGATTGTAGATAGATTAACCAAGTATGCACCCCTCTTTGTCATTCTTGCAGATTTCAAAGCAATTCAAGGTGCTGATTTATTTTTCAAAAAAGTGTGTAGGTTGCATAGCTTGCCTAAAAACATTTTCAATGATAGGGATAGCAAATTCCTTAGCTCCTTTTGGTAGGAATTGGTTAATTTGAATAGTACCAAGTTTACTCCCAATACTAGTTATTGTCCACAAGCAAATGGTCAAGTAGAGATAGTGAAAAAATGGGTTCAAGGATATTTGAGAAACTATGTCACAAATCAACAAGCAACATGGGTCAAATGGTTGCACCTTGGATAGTATTGCTACAATACAACCCATCACATGTTCATCAACATAACTCCACTTATGACATTGTATGAATACGACGCATTGGCTTTCACTAATTTATTGTTTAGTAACAATAGGGTACTAGTAGCTAGTGACTTGGTGGAGCATAGCTGAGATATTTTGAGATCATTTAAAGATCGTTTGCAACAAGCACAAAATCAACAAAAGCTCTATGTAGATCAACATTATAAAGATCATTTGAGGTTGGTGATATGGTTCTTTTGTTTCTACAACCTTATATGTAGACCTCTATTAAGCGAGCAAGGGCTGAAAAGCTCAAAGCCTGTGTCTATAGACCATATAGAGTTTTGAGGAGTGGGTGAAGTAGCCTCTAAGCTGGAGTTTCCAACAGGCAATTGGATTCACAATGATTTCCAGATATCTTGCCTCAAAAGAGCATTGGGCCAACATATTACACCATTAGTTGATTTGCCGCCCCTAGACAATGAGGGGGAACCCTATATTTGTACTAGATGCCATCGTTGACATATGAGAGAGGAAAACAAGAGACAAGATTATTGCAGAATAGTTGGTCCATTGGGAAGGCCTACCCAAAGAGAACGATACATTGATACTTGTGAGAGGCCAAAGATATTTGAACGTACAGCACTACATTGCTTGTGGTTATGCAATTCCAGTAAGGGGGGACTTATAATGTCCCCTTTCCATTAATTCATTATGCAGTGTTCCATAAGCCCATTAAAGTTTGGAAAAATTAGCAATACAAAATAAATCATATTTAATGGCATTTTTTGTTTAATTTTGTCAATTTTTGACAATGCATTATGGGAGTCACAAGTTGACTTTTTGAAGAGGCCAATGGTATTGTCAGAGTGGGGATGCTAAATTATTGTAGTATTTTGACTTTAATAACAATTGCTATTATGGCAATGCAGTGGACCCTCTTTTGTGCCATACAACGATGCATTTGACTGTTAGAACTGTCTCTCTTTTTGCTGTTATATTTTTGCATTAGTGTTCTGTGGCTGATTTGATGACAAAATCCCTTGAATTTGAAACTAGAGGATGAAATCTCTTTGGCTCCCTTTGGTAGTCTCATCCAGGGGGTTGCATTTGTGCTTAAAATATTCTCTTCATTTTTGGCAAACATTTGGTGGTCTGTCCTGGTTGTACACAGTACATAGTCAGTCAGTTCTGGGTAATTATTTGCAGATCATCACATGTGTTGCAGGTTTGGTGTGGTTGCATGCTGTTATTTATCTGTGTAATCCAGTTTTTTGTTGTCAAAAAAATACAGTATTTCAGTGTGATGTGTTGTTTATAAATCAAGGTGTAGTAAGTTAGTTATACAACTTTTGTAAAGGTTATTGCAATACACCTTTCTAGGTAATGCATAGATGGGCAGCTACTCTTGCGATATTTGGTTAAGGTTATAACGTTGCCACAGAATAAATGACAACAAAATCTTACAAAATTGACGGTAATATTTAATCAGCTTTGAGAACTCTGCATGAAAAACGGGTTGGAATGATTAGTTCCTCAATATAAAATTCTTTTAGGGACACCAATGAAGATTCCTTATTACAGCAATATAGGATATGGTTGCCAGGGGCAACTTTTTAAGGTTTAGGTATATAAAAGTCTCAAAGCAATCATCATAAATGACAAAAAGCAGATTTACAATTGGACTTTATCAACTAAAATTCAAAAAGGTACTGTGTTTTCTTCTCTAGATGGTTTACTCTCAAGACAAGTTTCCTGCCATTTTACGAGACTTTGGAGAATGAGAGTTGGGACAACACATACCGTATAACCTGAACGATGACTCAACCCCAAAAGAAAGCTCGGTAGTGAAAACTTCTAATTAACATTTAATTCTTTGACCTTCAAAATTAGCATATATAAAGCAGATATGTACAACAGACAAAAGCTGCACTAGAACATATTTATGATCTAATTTTGACAGACTCGGGAATAATCAAACGCAGCAACTATATACAACATTCTAAAAAGAGAAAGCAAGGGAACATGAAAAATTTTAACCTACAATGCAAGCGCTAATGCTTGTACCCATAAAACCTTAATTATATTAGGCTTTAGAACTGGATCGAGCATAGAAAATATTAACAATTGCAAGTCTGTATCCAACAGTTTTAAAATTGTACGTTACAGTAAAGTGGGATACACAAATCCAAAATTCCATAGAAACAGGATCTAGTATTCACCTGGGTGAAGAATTCTCCATCAGGTCAAATGGCAGGATTTGATGCCCCATGATCTGCAGTCAGCAAAATGGAAAAAGAAAAGCAAACAAATTAAGCAGGAAACCTGTCAAAGGTTTGTAACAATACTTTCAACTAAGAATTTATCCAAAGTAACCTAGAAATTTTTCTGCTACAGTTTCAAAGACCAATGTTTAAATTTGAAGACTGGTTGAAAGCATGGATGACTAATTGTAAAATAAGTCTCGTAATAAATGCAAGAAAATGGATAAATTAAATATCCCTTGATCTAGAAACAACTATTAATATTATTTTGCTCGGGTACATAACAAACAGTAAGCAACATCATATGAAATTTGGTCTGTAATTTTTCATAAACCTTGAAAGAGATCTAGGATTGCCACAAAACGAACCTTGTTTGCGATTGCCATTATTCAAACACAGAAGGAACTTGAATAACAGTTCTATTGGCCTCTGTCTGCAAACAAAATGCAAACTTAGTTCATAAAATAGAATATAACTGCAATAAATGATTAGATATAACATCTAGCATCATACACCAAAACATCCCATTGTCAAATTAGCACTTATCCATCATTGTTATCTTCCTATTAAATGCATAATCAAGAGAGTCAGTTAAGTATTACAGTTATACTATCCTTGGCGATCCGCTTATCACGATAACAACTCAGTACGCTGCTATGATTATTATACAGCGATCCAGGCCACCTTGGGAAGAGAAAGAGACTGCGTTGCCTTCGAGATAGATTGCACATTGTATATACGCAAAAAATGGTCAAAAACTCACGATAAGTCGTGAACCGTGTGCCACGGCGTTTTTTAACTAGAAAAATCGCGGTTTTTCCACAGACGTCTTTTTGCCGTTTCAACCCGAGAAAATGCTAAGAAAACAGCAGGAACTTGCAGGAGTCGCAAAGTTGACTGATAAATCGTCAAGTTTGACCCATTTCAATGATTTCGGGCCATTTTTTGACCATTCAAACATTTGTCTTTGTTTTCGTTCGCATTTGCAAGGGTTTATTTTGCCGGAAAAAGGGATTGTCGAGAGGGGCTTGGTGATTTTAAAGCAGGGTTTGGTGATTTTCAGAGCTTTTTGATCAATTTCAGAAAATTATTTTTATTTGATCAAAAACCAAAGTTTATTTGAAAAGTGATTTGATTATTTTATGCCTTACTGTTAGCGAAAACGGTTGGATCCTGATACATATCCAGCCAGTTTTTATGACAAAGAGATTTTGAGCATCTCGGGGAAAGCCAGGATTCCGAGAGGATTGACCAAATCACGAAAGGTTATACCCTTGAAGCTTCACTATCAACCTACAGAACTATAGGCTAATTTATTATCAGATCATTCCATTTTTTATTTATTTTATACCACACAATTGAACAATAATATACTTGTAATATGTTACTTTAATTTAATATTATGTTACTATTCATTGTATAATAACATCAACAATCTAAAAATTAATAAAGAAATAAATAGAAAATTAATAGTGCTCTATTTTTATAAAATTATAAAAAAAAAAAAATTTAAATAGTTTTTCATTTTTTTCAATCCTTGGTGGTTTTGAATCTTTATTGAAATATTTTTTAAAAAAAATTCATCTTTTAATTTATTAATTTATTGTCAAGAAAGATTTTTACTTCTATTAGATCAGAAATATGACAGCATTTGTAAATCCTTTGATAAAAAATTAATATCTTAATACTATCTTATTATAAAATAATAAGAACCAAGAATAGATGCTTTTTTAATGACACTTTGATTATTTTGAGATACTTATTGCATGGAGATTTAAGAGAGTTTTGTTTACAAGTCTGTATGTAGAAATAATTCAAGAATTTAGTTGAGGTAAAAATTTCTATAAAAACTTGTATTGCACGTGTGTTGTAATTTAGTCATTTGAGAGAGTTAGTTTGCAAGTCTGTCTGCTGAAATAACTCAAGAATTTAATTGAGGTAAATAGTCCAGTAAAAACTTGTATTGCAAATGTGTTGTTATCAGTTTCAAAATTTGATAATACATTGTGCAAGTTTTGGAGTGTCTAATTTTTCTTCACTGTTGAATTGAAATTTGTATAACATTCCTATCAGGATTAACATAAGAACCATTCCGTACATCTTCACTTTTTCTCATTTATAATATAAACGACTTCAAAAATTTTACAGAACACTTCTTGTTAATATAAACTATGGCATATGCATTAAAAAGAAAGCCAACTTTTATTAGGATACTCTAGCAACCAATAAAGCATCCCCTTTCTACCAATGAAGCAATTTTCGGGATTATATAAAACAAGGAGATATAGCAACAAATGCTATATCTTTGAAAATTCAAACCAGACATGTAGCATTGAAACCTGATATCATGAGACTGGATAAAATTTCATTGGTTCATCGTCAATGGAAAGCCTAGAATGTGCCATCAGAACTGCTTCTTTGGCACAAGTCAAAAAACTGTCCCCAAAAAATTAGATGAAAATTCCCCTAGAATAGAAAGGATGGAACAGCCGAAGGATGGGCAAGTTTTTTCACCAAGTATAACACGTGTATCAAAGAAAAACAATGATACAGAGAAACATCATAATACAAGCAATGTTATGCATATAATCTTCTAGTCACCAGATGAATTAGCAGAACTATATAGCATAAACACGGGAAAACACATTACAGTCCGTCTTCAAATAATTTAACATCCAAGACGCAATGCTTGATATTAGGCATTAAGACACCTGGACTACCTTATTGCAGCTTTAGGTTGAACTCGAAGATCACACTAACAACCTAACTCATCCATATTTCAATGCTTCGGATTCTCCATAGCATCTCATCTGAGTTATGGACCACCTTAATGCAGTGTGGGGATTTCAATTTTGAAACCAGGGTCACTGTCTTTACAAATGCATCTCTTACACATCACATAACAAACCCTAGGATAATTTTATTTTACAGCCACTGCTAAGCTGCTTTAAGGCTTACAGTTAAAGCAATATCCTAAAGCCTGAAGGACCTAATGATCTACTTCGGGAAATCTTGTTAATCTTCAGTAGAAAAACCAGTTTTATTTTAATCTAATCTCATTTATTATATAGTGCAAAACAACCCTAGGTTGACCTTTACAAAAGTCCAATGTTTTCCCAACCCAATAACTGAAAAGAAGAACAGGCATGAAATAGCTCAACTAGATATGGATTTTGATACCATCTCTCCAGAAAATGTTGTGTTAACACAAATAATGTGAATCTCTTACTCTCCTCTATAATTCGAGCATAATTTGCAGAAAAAACAGACTTGTAAAGGAAACCAAGTAGTCCAAAGGCAAAGTATTGTAGTTATTTTTCCCTAGAAAATCCCAATTGTTTAACTATTCTCTTCCATTATAAGCATGAAGAAATACATCAACCCTCATCAGAAATGTCCCATTTATATGTCTAAGGAAACCATTCAAAAAAACCTCTCCAGATATTCCTCTGCCTTGGCCCTGTGAGCATAATTTACCATACATGTTAATGAGAGATGACCAGTGCTCATTACACAGCTGAATCCGAAAAAATCATGTTGCGCAAAATAATTATATTTGAAAACCAAAAACCAATCTACTCCTGTAAAGCTAGCAAATAGACACCCAAAAACACCTTGGAAGCGACAAATTATAAGGTATGAATCAAATTCCCTGTTAAAATTTCTTGCCAAGCGAAGCTTTGTAGAGTATATTTGTAAAACTAAACAGAAACGAACTTCTGAGCAAGTTAAGTTAATCTACAATTTGGTAGGTCCTAATTCTAGACATTTAGCAGGAAAGTAAGATATATATGGAAAACTTTTACAGAACAAAACAGAGAGATTCAATTCAACAACGATGCAAAAAAAATACACAGACAAAATCAATTGCTCCTAATTCCAACCAATTGAAATCGCATTCAAGATTAACAATCATCATGGCCATATTTAGAATGAACACTGACCAGGTAATTACTGAAATGGGTCCTTCTGCAACTAGATGAGGAATCGCAAACGAGTCCACCGGATTTTATCGCATTTAAATTGTATTTTGTCTGGGAAATACCGAAGGGAATCTGCTTTCAATAATCGTGGACTCCGGAATCCTCCCCACCCCCAATAATTCTCTTGTGATTATCATTACCTACTTAACAATGCAATTACAAAAATTTAAGTTGACTGGTTTTAAAGATGACTCTTCATTAATCCATGGGCTGCGGCCGCCGGGTGGTCCATTCAATTTATTTCAAACCGAGTTTTAAAAAAATAGAAATGTATGCAACTTTATATAATGGGATTTTTCATATTATCAGAATATTCGACTGTACTAAACAAATCTTCAGGATACGATATTAAAAATGTCGTTGCTTTTTCTTTAAATATTATATAACGGTATAACTTGGAAAACTTTAGTCTTTGGAGTTTATTTTAAGGGGAGTTTCTTCAATATATAAATATATTGATAAAAGGTCAGGTTTTTCCCTATGTTAGTTGTTTAGTCATACATATTTTTATATGTTAATGTGTGTGTTTATTTAATATTAAATACATGGGCATATTTTCATATAATATTATTTACTACTTTCTAGGATACCATTTTTTTTTAGATTTGAATTTCTTAAAATTAAGTTTTTATATTTGAATTTGTTTGACTCTCACCTACATCTTTCTGATTTAAGATTGACTAAAGACAAATTTGCATAATGCGGTGTTGTGTTCTTTATTTAATGGTAGTTGGTGCATTTATTATGATAGTTGGGATTTGATGATATCGACATGTCATTTTCAATGACACTCTATAATTAGAGCACTTAAATTAATCTAGTTCTGCCAAAAAAAATTCTATGAGCATGTGTATGACCAAAGAGTAATGTTTTTGATCTTGTAAAAATATTTATGTAAGTAAGTTGACCTAAGAAAACATTTTTGTGTTCTTTATTTAATGGTAGTTGGTGCATTTATTATGATAGTTGGGATTTGATGATATCGACATGTCATTTTCAATGACACTCTATAATTAGAGCACTTAAATTAATCTAGTTCTGCCAAAAAAAATTCTATGAGCATATGTGTATGACCAAAGAGTAATGTTTTTGATCTTGTAAAAATATTTATGTAAGTAAGTTGACCTAAGAAAACATTTTTTCTTGTGACATAGCAATCCTACTTAGGTTATCTTAAATGTTGTTAACCTTCTAGATATCAAAAGAAGTATATGAAGCCACAACAAAAGGGCAAAATGAAGAACAAAAGTCTACATATTTCACAATACAAGTTCATGGATACTATATATACCTATAGTCATCTTGTCCCTTCATATCATATACAAAAGTTTATGACTCCAAGGCATATATTAGAATAGATATCTTAAATACATCTATATAAAAAAATGTCAAGAGAGATGTCAATTTAAACTATTTTATTTACCTTAAAATTACTTTATTTTACTTTAAATTATATTTACTACATACAAAAACATATAAATGTCATTGTATCTACGTTGTTTATTTTTTTCCTATCATAATTTTTTAATCTAATTTCTAAAATTTGATTATTTACGTCTAATTTTTTTATTTATATTTTAAAATTCATATCATTATTCAAAAAATCATTAAAGTAAAAATTTATAAATTATATTTTTAACTAAATTAATTAATCTCTACTAATAATTTGAAAAAATATATTTGTTATACGTTATTTTGATTAATAAAAGTAGGGATTTTGAAAGGGCCTAGACCCTTGTACATAAAGAAAGATATGTGATAAGCACTACAGAACAAAAAAGGACAAAGAAGAGAAACAACTAAAGCTCAGCAAAAGCCAACGAATCAAACAAACAACCAACCCAAATTTAGGGCGGTTTAAAGTCAAATTGCTCCAAAGATTTTTGCTTCATAGTGCACAAGTTAACTTGCTCAATGCTTATTTTCTTGACACAAGGAGAAAGAAAACAAGCAATATCATTCAACCTTCAATCCAAAGAAGAAGTGTCCATCTCGTTGTAGTTAATAGGGGCTTTCCCTCTGCTTTCAACCTTTTGAACTTCCTTATCAACAACCTGTTTCTTTTCTCTTTGAATAGATTGACTTTTCTTATTTGTGGGACAAGTAACATTAGAGTGTCCCACTTTGCAAGACCAATGACAAACAATAGAAGAGTCTTCAAAAACAATCAGCTACACCCAAACTTCATAGTTGAAGGAAAGGGTAACTTGAGAAGGGAGCTCATCTTTTCTCTATAAGCACACAAAAATGAGCAAACATCAAACGCTTCTTAAATTTTGTGATAGAATCAAAGTGTTAGAAAAAATTTTAAAAGATTCCCGGTCCTTGGATGGCAAAGGAAGTTCTTAAAGTTGAACCCACACAAAGAACATACTAGTATCATCCCTCAAAGGATTAAAACCAAAACCTCATTTTTTAAGGCAAAGCTCATTCTGCCCCAAAAATCAAGTTCCATGTAAAAGGGTCCTACAACAATTTTCTAGATATGAAAAAGAGAATACGAAAAAATTATTAATCATTGTAGCAACCTCCACCTTACCTCTTAGGTTCCACTTCCTTGTCATCCATCTTTTGACAATATTAATGTTGGGATGGTTCTCGTAGAATTTCCCAACAAAAGAGTTACTAAAATGTGTTGTCGTCTTGCAAGAAAGTGAATCTAGGATAGTAATTTCCATCCCATCCATCTCAACCTGCACATGAACAACAAAGTTAGGAATAACAAATTCCATCCCTACCATTTTTTCCTACATAAGAGCAATAGTCTCTAAGCACAAAGACAAATCAACAACAAAATTCTCACAACCAACGCTAGGAAAGGAATCCCCAAGGAAATCATCCAAAGAACATGACTACAAACACCTAGAAAAAAACTCATCTTACAAGGAAGAAGCACTTGTAGCTTGCACAACAATAGAAGTAACAAGTACATTCTCATCTAAAGAGGTGTGACCCCTCGGACAAATACCCATTCTATTAGACCCAACAACCTCATTACAAACTCCACCAAGCTTCCCACTGGCAACCTACACATCAAAAGTAGCAAGATCACACACCTTAGAAGAATGGCAACCCCTAGGGTCATCACCCTCACTAGCAAAACCACCAAACTCAACAAGAGCTTTCATAAAATATTGGAACAAGGATCACTTGCATGATCCATGACAAGATACAGTGAAACCTTGGATGTGCAAACAAGACTAGCAATAAGGGTCGAAGAAAAAGCTTTCTTACCTAGCTCCATACGATTTTTGGGAGTGGGAAGAAGAAAACCCCTCCTTAGGGTGATCCCTAAGTCACACGACCCAGATACACCAAGAATGAGCCTATTTGAAGACTCGCACACTAGAGAAACTTTCATCTGCACATCCTTCCACATCTCTCTAAGTAAATCATCTTCATCATCCAAATTAGTCAAATCACCCCTCTAAAGGACCTTTTGTCTTGCCACCTTTTGTTGTGCCTCAAGACACAAAACCATGAGAGGAACATCCTCTTCATCCTCAAAAGGGGCAAAATATACAAATTTGCAGTCCTCCAAACCATTATCCTCAAAAGGGGAAAAATCTACAGATTTGCAATCCTCCACACTATCATCCTTAAAAGTGTTGTCATCAACAAGATCATCATCTTCATCACCATTGCCCACTTTATTTGAATCGTCCTCACTCATGCAATGTGTAGAGTAAGCAAGTCATCCATTGCAATTGCACACATCCATGCACTCTCCCTCTCATTTGCACCTACATTTTTTTCATTTCCCGCTCATCATTATGATTTCTAGTTTTTTACAAATATTTTTAAAAAATTGAACCTTTGATGTAAGCTCTACAAGCAAGAAGCCCCACTATTTCATCATGGGCCAAGGTAAGAAGCTCTCTATTATTGACATGGTAGAGAGTGAACTCATGAGATTTAAACCTTGGTTGTTGTCTCTACAAGCAAGAAGCCCCACAATTTCACCAAAGGGTTTCCCCATTAAAAAATTGAACCTTGGTTGTAAGCTCTACAGGCAAGAAGCCCCACTATTTCACCAAGGGTCAAGGTAAGAAACTCTCCATTGTTGACATAGTAAAGAGTGATCTTGTGAGGTTTGAACATTGCTTGTTGGTTCTACAAGAAGGAAGCCCCACCATTTCACCAAAGGATTTTCCCTATTTGTTATACATCGTTATTATGAAATGGTAGTTTTATTTTTTAAATATCTTTATTTTTATTCTATATTTATAAATATATCTAAAACTTATAATTTTGATGAAGTTGTATTTTTATTTTCATGTGGTGTTTATTTTGAAAATAAATTATGCTTATAATTAATATTAATATTTTGACATGTAAATGGTTGTCAAATTTAAGCTAAAAGGTAAGATTTTATGTTAACAATAACACACTCATACCATTGCATTCCACCCTTTTCTACCATTGTAGAATGCCTCTTGGCATTACTAGGTTGTTAACAAAATATTTGGGTATGGAGATAACCACCCAAGATCAAAAAGGCTTAAAGAAAAGCACAAAGAAGGCAAATGTAGTACAATATATTGTATTCTAATCAAATTATGGATTATAGTGAGTATGAGGAATGCTCAACAATGAGAGACAAATGGGTATATAGGATGCACTACAAATAAATATGAATGTACAACAATGTGGGATAAAAAATATGTAGGACCATGTGTGCAAAACTTCTCCACCAAACAAAGTAAATCCAAATGGATCGATGTAGGTGCAACCTACCTAAGTAGATGCCTACCTAAGCAATCTTAAGTATTGTATTATAGGTGTATAATATTCAATAAATTAATTAAACTAATATGTAAAAATAAAATAATGCACCAACACCCCTAATAGGTGTATAATATTCAATAAATTAATTAAACTAATATGTAAAAATAAAAGAATGCACCAACACCCCTAATAGGTGTAAGATTAGGTGGGTAAATGTAGATGGATGGGTCTAGGTAAATTTGTTATTATTGTTGGGAAAATATGTGTTGTACACCTTGCATAATAATGTTTATAATTGAAATATTTATTTATTATGTGAGTTGCACATGAATGTGTAACATGTAGAGATTCCTTGGAAATATTCCTGGGGCCACTTGATGAGTTGTATTGTAACATTGGGATATATAATATATTGTATCTATTTAATATTGGGGAAAGCAAATTAATAATGTATCCAATATTAGATGTGGGGTCAACGGTTAGGTAGCCCATGGTTTTATCACATGATTTTGATGTAATACCACTTGGTGGTTTTGTGGGAGCTTGAATCTATAAAAGCAACCACAAGATAGTTGTTTAAGGTGACCAAGTTAGCATTTGTGGAGGTTGGAAGCATGGAATGGGATGTTTGGTTGCATGCTTGTTCACATGGATTGCTTGATGGTTTTTTGTTGGTTCAAAGGCTTCCATGGTTGTATTGTAATGTTGTATTATTGATTAATAAATGGTGCATAGATGCTTTTGGAGACTAGGTTTTTTTGTCATGAGGGTTTTCCCATGGTATATCTTGTGTCATCTTTGATGGGTATGTCTTGAAGGCTAAAATCCAAGATGGCATCCTTAGGTTTAAAAAATGCAATGTTTATTATTGCAAGAGAGTTAAAATTGAAGGAAAATTGTTGAACATGTGGTTAAAAAGAAAAGGTCTCAAAACTAGAAAGTTAACAATGTTTTTCAATAATATGACATCTTTTGGCTAAAATATAAAATTTTACCTTAAATCATATCTATAATCTACGCACTCACAATACAGGTTCCCACTTTTTGACCAAATTTGACACTTAGATGAACATTTGGAGAAAAAATCTTCACTTTTCGAGACCTATAACTTTTAAACCGTTAAGAATTTGGGGATGATGTAAACTAGTGATTTGTAACATCCTGTTTGTAGATTCTAAATATAGTTTTTTCATATTTTTTTGAATAAAATTTAATTGATTTTTTCTATCTCCCTCGAAAAGTAGTTTTTTACAACAAACAACAATATTTAAGAGTGATGCGCATCCTGAAATGCATAACTTTTTGTTTCTGTAAATCATAAAAACTTAATTCTTTTGAATTTTGGTTTTTAACATCAATACCTAGGGCATCCATTTGGTTTGATAGTGATATGTTGAATATTTTTCATTTTATTAAGTTTTGAAGTCTGACTAATTATAATATAGATATAGGTGTACGTTTGAACACATAACTTGTTCTATATATATCAAAGTTCAATTTTATTTTATTTTGTTAGAAAGAAGACATCAATACCTAGGGTATATATTTTTTAGAATTTCTTTGAATTAGTTTACTATTTTTTCCAATGCGTTGAACAAAGAAGTTCATGTTCGGTGAAAAACCTACATTCATAAGAAATAAAATAAAAATATATTAATAAAATTAAATATATTAAAAATTATACTATTTGGAAAGCTTATAATAAGGACTAAAAACTCAAAAAAACAAAACTTCTAAATGAATTTATTTGACCCCCCAAAAGCTAATGTAAGATTGTTTTTTTATTAGTATTTGATAGATGCAAAGGAGACTCCATTGCAAGTATGATTTAGAAGTAAAAATGTTCTATCCAAGAAATTTTGATATAAGAGCCTTTGATCTAACTCTCCTCAATTAATTACTTCGAATGGGACCTCTTCAAGCTTAAATCATTATATTCTTTTAAAAAAGTATGATTTCAGCAAAAATCAGGATGTACCAAAAAGTGGGAACTAGCATTGTGGGAAATTATTGAAGATGGTATATTCTTTATCATTGGGAAATTATCATGAAATAAGAATGTATAAGTAACTTAAATATTAATCTCTAGCTGAAACTGAAATAAAAAAATGGATATATAAAGCTGAATATTGAAAGGAATTATGAAATTGGCTAAAACCCCATGTTCAAATGTTAAATAAATGTACCATTATTAACTTAACCATAGAAATTTTGAAGCCCTATATACACATCATTAAAGATTGAAGACCTCACTCATTCCAATCATCAAAATATTTCGTATAGTTGAGTCCAAATGGATGTAAGTTAAATGATAATATTCTTAGATGTCTCAATATTTTTGGAAGCCCACTCCATGGAGAAAATAAGCCTTTGATTTCCACAATCTTTCTAATGGATACTCCAATGCATTTAATCTGTGGACAAAGAAAAGTGGCATTTTCAAGATAAACTATAGAGAAAATACTGAAATGTGTGCTCAAGACATAATGTGCCCTAGTCTTATATGTAGTGCATTGGGTGTCGGGAGAATAATTTATGGCTTCAAAGAATGGATACAACATAAACATGAATTTCTATTTCATTGTCATGATAGTTTGTTTGATCTTATGGAAGATAAATATCTCATAAAAAAATATTGTATCGCCTATGATTTAGAGCACTTTTAAAGTGGTTTAGAGGAAGTCATTTTGGATGTAGTTTTGGATTATGGCTTTTACTATTGGACAAAACAATACTAATCAATAATGTATTTGTGTATGTGCAGTGGAGACCTTTCATTATAATAGTATTGTTGAAGAACAAACCTCAAAGGGAGAAAACATCAAGAGGCCTAGAATTCCTAACGTAGGCTATGGGATTGAAGGGGATAAAAAGCATAGCCTAGTTGAATTCTCTCATATTAGAACATTTTGATGATGAGGTAGCATGTTAAATTTTATACTTGTTTAGTAAAGAATAAATTAAAAAATATTTTTAATACCATACTATAAATGTCCAATTATGTTTTCCAAAAAAAATAATGGCTCACAACTTCCAAAAAAAAATAGGCATTCAGACCACTACCCCATGTCGAGCTCAGCCGAGAGGTCCTCAATCTACCGTTGGATATTCATCAAATATATTTGTGATTTTGTGTCGTCATCCTCCCGCTACCCTGGGGGTAAATTCTTAGGAGAAAAATCATGGTTGTTCTGCATTGGATATATCTAGGAGGGAACAACGGCCTCAGAATCTGCACCCTAAATTTAGAAATAAAGAGCAAAACATCCATGGATGGCAGGTTGTTAGGAGAAAGAAAGCACGAAGGGCAATGCGTGCTCATGCTAGCGTCGATCAAACAAGCAATATTCGTGATGGAAAGGAGGTAAGAAGAAATCTAGGCAACTGAGTGTGGATTGCTCCCATTTCCTCAATTAACCCTAGATGTGCCTCTAGAGCCAATTTGATTCCCCTAGGTGAGCAGCGAAACCCCAGGGGTGCTTCTTCTTCAAACACATCTCTGCCATATTCCCTATCTCGAGAATAAAATTTGGAGAGGGTTTGGTCAAATGAACTTCATTAGAAATCATATGTCTGAGCGACAGGTTAGCCGATTGGATCAAATTCGAGAAATTACAAATCTTTTACCACAGAAAAAATTAGGAATCAAGAGCCTAGTTATATGTTTAACCACCAGGCGAGGCAATTCAACAGGAAATCTAGGTTTGATGCATGCATTTGGCAAAACAGAGAAAAATCAGAAAACCCTAGGCCTTTGGATGATAGTAACCACTCCAATCTGGTAATCAGAGAAGAAAAATATGCTAAAGGCTTAAGGGATCACTGTAGGAAATTTGGCTTTTTTTCCAAATGGAGCGGGAATGGACAACCTGTTGAATCAATTGCAAGCTGGTTGAATCAATCATACGCGAGCCAGGTAAGTATCACTATTCTCCCTAATGATTTTATTTTATTGATTGTAAAAAGGAAGCCTTAAAACATGAATTGCTAGTTGGGGACTATGTCTTTTATCAAAGCTACAACTTTATATTCTTTGATTGACAATCGAATTTTAACCCTTGTTTACATAAGTTCAAAAAGATGTCAAAATGGATATGATTAAGAAATTTACATGTTAAGCTTATGCATTCTCAAATACTATTTAAAATTGGAGATGGGCTAGGGGGTTTTGTAGGCCTGGAAAAGGATTGGACTTGCACTTCATATCTAAAAATGCTAGTTAACATAGATATTAATTTAACTCATTTAAAAACCATAGAGTTTGTTACAACAAATGTCAAATACCACATTAACCCTGAATTTTATTATGGCCCTGTATTTGACAACATTGTATTTAGACTAAGCAGCCCCTCTGTCAATAAATTTAAGAGCCTATCCATGTCGCTCATTAAGGAAAATAATGTTAACAGTAGTTCTAATATGTCTATGGGGAGCCTCAATTTAAATGTTCATCAATCTGAGCAAGAAGTGGCTAGTGTTCCTCCTAGCAGACCATCTGAGATAGAAGAAGGGGAGATTGTGAGTGAAAGTCTGCTAAATAAACCCCTTGTTCTAGAGACCCCTGTAGAAGGAAATGCAATAATTAACAATGAGGTCTCTCGAGTGAATGAGATCAGGGATGAGGTTGTGGAACCTCCCCTTGCTCTGGAAAACATCATCCCTATGCCAATAAGAGAAGTAGCAAGAACTACATAACAAAATGACCATAGAATTCTGCAGGATCATGAGTAGTTGGCATATGTAGCAAATGAGGATACTATTGTAGAGAAGATACCCATAGAACTCAATAGTCAGAAGCCCTCAGAAGAAGGGAATAAGGATGGAGAAAGGATTTCACTAGATAGGTTAGTTAAGGAATCATGGCTTGAGGAAGGCAAGAAGGATGAGAACAACATTAATCTGGTAATGAATCTTATATGCAATGAGGTAGTTAGCAAACTCATGGATAAGTTTGTGGAGGAAATAACTGATGAGGATGAAATGGCTTTGCAAAAACAGTTACTAATTGCAAAAATTATGGAACTAGGAGATGATGACCAAGACAAGATAGATGAAGCACAAATAATGGTAGAACTAAACAATAAGGAAAATGAAGAGGCTACTGAAATCCTTGAAATTGCACAAGTGGAATCAGGGAAGGCAACCCCTGACTGTGCTAAGAAATAGAAGAAGAAAGGGAGAAAATCCCTATTTGAACTTGGAATTATAGATGGGTCAGCAAAAGGCCAGACTAAACTGACTTCTATGTTTCATGCAGTGAAGGGGAAGGTCCTTCCCAATGAGCCATGAAGCTCTTAACCTAGAATGTTAGGGGCATGAATGCCCCTAACAAGCAGCATATCATAAAATGTTGCATCACAACAACCAAATCTGATATCTTATTAATTCAAGAAACTAAACTTAACACAGGGAACATTGATACATTTAGGAAAAGATAAGGAGTCATGGAATTGGAAGGATCCCTGGCCATGGGAGCCTCTAGGGGTCTTGCAGTGATTTGGGACCTAAGATTTGTCTCCTTTACTAAAGATAGATGTCAAGAAAATTGGATGAGTGGATGGGTGAAGAGCATCATGAATAACTTGCAATTCCTCTTGATAGATGTTTTTGGACCAACACATAATAGGGACAAAAGAAAGGTTTGGTGTGAAATAGATCAATATCTGCTAGCATTCCCAAACCAGATCTATATATTAGGAGGGGACTTTAATGCCATAACTAATCTTACAGAGAAATGGAGAGGGAGCCGAAAATTACCTCAATCGGCCATTAATTTTAAGCACTGGATCAATAAAAATAAATTTATGGAAATTAAAACGGTTAAAGATTCATTCACATGGAATACTACAAGAAGAGGTTTCAACAACATAGTAGAGAAATTAGACATATTCTTTCTTAAAGGAATTCTAGTGGAATTCCCTTATACCCTTTATGCGGACATTATTCCTACATCTATATCGGATAATTATCATGTCTAGCTAACAATCAAAGAAGATATACGACCCATAAGGTGCCCTTTCAATTTTGAACAAATGTGGTTAAAAGATGATAAATTATTAGAGTTAATAGAGAAATGGTGGAAGGAGGCAGATATTTCAGGATCAAAGTTATTTAGGGTAGTTAGCAAATTAAAAATAGTAAAAAACAAACTGCTTTCATGGAATAAGAATCACTTCAACAACATCTTTTAGTCAAAAATAAAATTAGAAGAAGATCTTGAAAGGGTGAACAATGAGGTAATTAAAAACGGTATGGATGAATCACTATATCTTAGAGAAAAGAGGCTTTTGGCTGAATACAGAGATATCTTAGCTAAGGAAGAAATTTTTTGGTGCCAAAAGTCTAGAGAAACCTAGTTTTATGCTTGGGACAAGAACACTAAATTCTTCCATAATAGCTATAAGAAAAGAAGAACTATAAATAGAATAACTAAAATTAGGAATGGGTGGGGTGTGAGTTTAGAGGACCCTATTCAGATAGCAACTAAGGTTGTTAGGTATTATGAGAATATCTTAAATAACTAGGAGGGCTCTAATTTAGGTAATCAAAACACAATTCTGGCATGTATCTCGAGGATTATACCGGAAGATCAAAATAAGAATTTGTTGGCCAAATTTTCTAAAGTTGAGGTAGAAGTTGCTCTAACGCAAATGAAACCAGACAAGCCTCTGGAACCGGATGGGTTCCCAGCCTCCTCCTTCCATAAATGTTGGCACTTCATAGGTGATGAGATCACAGAGGCCCTAGAAGGGGTGAGGGACTCAGGAAGCCTACTTAAGGAAATCAATAATACCTTTGTAGCTCCCATACCCAAGAGAGAAAGAGTGGAAAGTTTTGATGATTTTAGGGCAATAGCGCTATGCAACACCATCTACAAACTACTTACCAAGACCATTGCAAATATAATTCAAAATTTTCTCCCTTCCTTAATTAGTGAAGAGAAAACAAGCTTTGTCATTGGAAGGCCTATATATTATGGGGTTATCATAGCCCAAGGAGTCATTCATTCTATTCAGCAAAATGGAGAGTCGAGTATGCTAATTAAATTAGACAAAGAAAGCCTACGACGAGGTAGAATGGTGTTTTCTATGCAAATGTTTAGAAGCCTTTGGCTTTTCTAGACAATGGATCAACCTAATATTTGAATGTATCTCCACTCCAAAAATGTCAATCCTTGTAAATGGTACTCGAGAAGGTTTTTTCAGGATTTCTGGAGGTTTGAGACAAGGAGATCCCATTTCTCCCTTCTTATTCATTATTATGGCAGAATCCTTGGGTAGATCAATTACAAATGCTAGAGAGAGAATAATTGTTAAGGGTATCAAAATTACTAGTGGGTTAGCTTCTACCATGCATCAAAAATTTGTGGATGACACAATGCTATTTGGCCATATAGATGATGAATACTAAGAGGGGGGGGTGTGAATTAGTATGCCAAAAAATTTTACTAGACTACCAGTAGACCGGTAAAACAATTTAGCAGAAAAACCGGTTAGCACACATGCAAACCAAATAGTAAATAATGCATTCAACCATAGAAGCACAAACACCATAACACAAGAGATTTTGACGTGGAAACCCAAATGGGAAAAACCACGGTGAGATGGAACTCACAAGTAACTATCTGCAGAATAGGAACCAGACCGGTTAAGGTCATACAATGTTCTTTACCAGAACAGATCCTGTTAGGAATCTCAATCTCTGTTAGGAGATAAGTCTGACTAAAGACTACCTTGTTAGAGGATTTTAGATCCACAGATGTGAACCACCTTGTTAGAGGATTTACAAAAGGCTTTTGGGCCTACCCGGTTAAGGGCTTCAGACTTGTCGAAGATGTGAGTAATCAACAAGTGAGTGATCTAGCAAATAGCACAGATTGCTTGGTTAGATCCTTGATAGCTCGTTCCTAATGCATTCCAGCATTACTTCAGTCTTCAACACATTCACACTCTATATGTCTTCCATAGACCTGAACTTGTCTTCTGTGTTCTCTCTTACAAAAACTCTTCAACCACCTTAAAACCTAGCAATAACTTAAAACCCTAGACATGATGTCCTTATAAAGGAATCTGATTTCATGTCGGTCCAATAGAATTACATTACAATTTCCTAGGTTCAATGCATCTAGACATATTCTATAACACGACACAAAAAACACCGTTAAAGTGTCGGCACCGCCAAACAATCGGTGGATGGTAACTCATCACAAAATTTTGGTTGGTAACTCATCACAGAGTATTACCGGTTCATACAGAATACCGGTTAAAGCAAAATATTGGTTGCCGGTTTGACAAAATGAAGATTGGGAAATATGAGTTGTGCCGCTTAGTTCCTTCATACCGCTTGAGATCCTTGAACCACTTGGGTCTTCATACCGCTTTAGATCGGTAAACACTTTTTGCAAAACATCGATAGTCTAAAGACTATAATACATCATACCGGTTGGAACAAATACTGGTTGAACTTTAACTTATACATACAAAAAGTGATCTCAAATAAAGTGTGTGTCCATCAATGACAATCACAACATCAATCATCAACAATGCCAATAGGAGATAGACAAGAAGCACAAGCATCTAAAAATATTCTTGATTCCTACTACAAACTACTTACAAGGTAGAACAGATGACACCATGATATTTGGCCATGGAGATAGTCAAGAAGCACAAGCATTTAAAAATATTCTTGATTCCTACTACAAACTACTTACAAGGTTAGATTCTACCACACATCAACAATTTGTGGATGACACCATGATATATGGCCACAAAGATAGACAAGACACACAAGCATTTAAAAATATGCAACAACATCTATAAACTACTTACCAATACCATTGCAAACAGAATTCCAAAGTTGCTCCCTTCCTTAATTAGTGAAGAGCAAATGGGATTCATCCATGGAAGGTCTATATATGATGGGGTTATCATAGCCCAAGAAGCCATTCATTCTATTCAACAGAATGGAGAGCCGAGTATGCTAATTAAATTAGACATAAAGAAAGCCCACGACAAGGTAGAATGGTGTTTTTCGTGCAAATGTTTAGAAGCCTTTGGCTTTACTAGACAATGGATCAACCTAATATTTGAATGTATCTCCACTCCAAAAATGTCAATCCTTATAAATGGTACCCCAGAAGGTTTTTTCAGCATTTCAAGAGGTTTGAGACAAGGAGATCTGATTTCTCCCTTCTTATTCATTATTATGACAGAATCCTTGGGTAGATCAATTACAAATGCAAGAGAGAGGAATATTGTTAAGGGTATCAAAATTACTAGTGGGCTAGCTTCTACCACGCATAAAAAATTTATGGATGACACCATGTTATTTGGCCATGGAGATAGACAAGAAGCACAAGCATTTAAAAATATTCTTGATTCCTACACTAAGGCCTCAAGACAAGAAATTAGCAAAGAAAAATCAGAATTTTTTTTATTTAATATGGATTTGAACAAGGAAAAAGTCATATGCAAAACTCTAAACTTTAAAAGGGGCAATCTACCATGTAAATATTTGGGAATTCCCCTTGATAAAAGATGTAGAACCTCAAAACTATGGGATTAGATGGTGTCTCGAATAAAGAAAAGAACATAATCCTTGAAAGATAAATGGCTCTCCTCTGCAGGAAGAGCAACTATGTTAAAATCAATATTGTTTGATATGCCAATCTATCAATTGTCTTGCATGAATCTCCCTATGACTAAGAAGGAGGAACTAAACAAACACCTCAAAACCTTCTTTTGGCAAGGAACCAGGGAAAAAAAGAAAATCTCACTATTGGCTTGGGATAAGGTTTGTAGGCCCAAGGAGGAAGGGGGTGTTGGAATCAAAAGTATTAAGGAACAGAGCAAGGATTTAGGGGCTAAATTAATTTGGAGAATGTACAGAAGCCCTAACTTAAAATGGGTTAAAATCCTAAGCTACATATACCTAAATAACAATGATCCTACTAATATCTTTAGGACTGCATCCCCTCCAAGGGGTTCGCGTATTTGGAACTTTATGTTAGAATGCAGAAACATTATCACTAAGAAATTAACCTAGAACTTGAGCAATGGAGAACAAGCCTTTTTCTGGTTTGACTCTTGGGGTGGTCTTACAGCTATAGAAAAAATTTCCAACTTCAAGACCTCTAAAACCCTCTTAGAAACTCTATGGGGCAAAAATGTTAAGGATTACATTGAAGTTGAGGATGGGGAAATTATTAAAGGATAGAAATGGAAATCCTTATCTAACATTAACATCCCAGATTGGGAAAGAGATGAGCTCATGAGGATCCTCAAAAGTAGGAATATAACCTTTCACTCTAGGGTTGATAGTCTGGTTTGGGATGGCTCGAAATCTGGAGACTACAACACTAAGGATGGATATAACTCCCTTGTTAGTAAATAGTTAAGGCCCAAGTCTAATATACCTCTAGAACTCTATTGGGACAAGAATTTTTCACCTAAGGCTGGCATGTTCTCATGGCTAGCTTTACAAAACTGAGTCCTGACAGTTGGCAAGTTTAGAAAAATGGGTTATACAGGACCAAGTATATGCTTGCTATGTGAAGGAGAAGAGGAGGATATTGATCATATATTACTTACATGTAGGTTCTCTAACCATGACTGGATGTGGCTTTACAACAAATTGGGATGGAGCTCAGCTTTTCCCAACTCCATCTTAAGAATATTCCAAGCTTGACCTATCATAAAGAAGTGTTGTTTGTATGGAAGCCTATGGATAGTGACACCCTCTATTGTTATCTGGGAGCTTTGGAAGGACTAAAATAGATGGGTATTTAAGGACAAGAAGATGACCTGGGAACATTTAACAAATAAAATTTAGGTTGCCATCATTGAAATTGTAAACAGTAGGATTGTGAATTAGCAAAAAAGGATGGCGAAAATGACTTATTGGGATGAGAAGATGAGGGGTAGATGGTTTGGGCACAAGATCTCCCCCTATGTTGGGCCTAGAGCTGAGGAAAATAAATGAAAAAAGGGAAGAATGCAGGTGGCAACCTCCCAAGAATGGATGGTTTAAGCTCAACTTAGATGGTGCATCATGTGGTAGCCCTGGCCAGGAAGGCATAATGGGTTGTCTTCATAATTCAAATGAAATTGAGGTGGCAAGGTTTGCAAAACCAATTGGTTTTGAAACTAATAACATAGTTGAGTTGGTGGCCCTGGTGGAAGGGCTTCTCATATGTAAAAACAAGAAGGTAGACAACTTGGCCATTGAAGGAGATCCTTCATTTGTGATTAATGCTTTAAGAAAGGGATCTATGCCAAACTGGAGGCTTAATGCAATTCTAACGAGAGCCCTTCATTTAGTCCAATCATTCAAGAAGACAATTTTCAACCACATATATAGAGAGGCCAACTCCCATGCAGATGAACTAGCAAATATGGGAGTCGATGGGATCATCATTATGTAAGGACACTGCTTGATGGAATTATTAAATCCTTGGCAGGATCAAGATTTGGGAGAATAGGGGAATCGTATAAAATAAGTAAAACTACGATAACTGAAAATAATACAGATTTATTCAGGATAGGGTTTAGAGGTTTTCTATTCATATTAAATAGGATTGACTCAACCTCCATTTATAACTAATCATCCTAACTATTAACATCTTAGTTGAGCCTAAGTGGATTATAGGCCAATTTTATTATCTATGGCTCGGTTCTTATAGAAGGTATATAATTACATTTATATATACACATATACACTTATATATGCGGGATGGACCGAAATTTGCCAGTCTAAAGTAAATATAGTAAGGTTGAAATTAAAATAATGGCAGTAATTGATACGCTTAGGAAAGGTCTCCTCTAAAGTAAATATTTAGGTAAAGGAAGTTGATTAGGCAATCCTTATTTATAGTTTTATGAAATGTGTTTAGACCTAATAAATATTTTATTGGAAACATAAGATGAGCTTTATTCCCTTTCATAGGCTTTATAAGAGAAGACTTTAAATCGTAAATAACAATGATGGCTCCGATGTGGTTGAGATTCTTGCATTCCTAGAGGTCGGTTAGTATTGGATAGAAACATTGGAAGAAAAATGATTCTTAGAGAAACGATCTTACTTTAATAGGCAATGGCCCCTTAATTAATAATGTTAGTATATGAAACCCACTTCTACAAGTAGAGGTCCTGCTAATGAGTACCCTCGATATTAGCTTTAACATGTGTAGCTAGAAGCTCATGATTTCTTGGTGAGATGACTAGATTAAGTAGATCTCCATCATTACCCGTACTTCTCGAGGGACTTCTCACTTAACGTGAGATTTCATTGCCATTAATTATCCATACCATTTTAGGCTATTAATTAGGATTGTTTGCCTTTTCTTCTTGCGAAATTTCTTTGATCTATAGTAGATAACATCAATGGAGTCGCACATTGTGTTGTTTCCTAAGGCTGAGCTTAGGTTGATGGCATTTAGGGGTAAGGTCAAACTAGAACGATGGCAGAGTATTTCAAATGACTTAGATGATTTAGTGGTTAGGGTAGTTCATGAAATTATGGGGGAGGATATGATCAATTATGAACATAGATTTAGGGTAAACCCTGACATTCCAGTGACATTTGTGGCAATCCTTTTGGTGTTAAAGTTGTCGAAGGAAGAGGTAATTTACCTCTGTAGATCAATCTCGAGGGCATAAATCCTTAGGGGCCTGGAAATTGTGGTAGACAATGTGGATGAAAATTTGAGAATTCCCTTTTCGGAAGATTACAAAATGGAGATGGGCAAGAAGGGCGAACTTCGAAAAGATGGCATTGTCCATCGCCCTGTTCTGGTAATTAAAGATAGGAAGTGATTCATAGAGAGAAAATCAGTCATGGAACGTAATGTTGATTTCCTTAAGAAGTGGTTGCATTTGAAGCCAGTGAAGGGCACAAAATGGTGGGTAGAATACATGAGAGCTGAAGGATTTGAGCCTCCAGTGGAATTTCTTGAGGTTGGGTTGGGCAACTTCCACGTTTTACCCCTTGTAATTATCAGGGCTTCTCACCTTCAGGAAGCTAGGAGGCATTCCAAGGCGAAGCAGAAAAGGAAGGTGGGTGAAGGCGCAAGTGACAACATGTCGTCTTCCCAATTCCAAGATTTAGATACTAATTAAGGTTTCCTCTGTAGAATACTGCTATCTTTGGCTTCCATAGGGATATAAATTTTGTTAAAGTCTAGTGTTGCTCCTAGTTTCTATCTTTAATGATGATTAGGGTATGGACTCCTTGTTTATTTTGGATCTATGGGTGTTTAGAGACTTCTCATATAGTATCTATAGGTCTTTCTGATAATAGTACTTTTCATATTGCAAATTAAGCTCTAAGACATGGTTATCTATATATTTGGCAACTATTATGTATATACACTATTATATATATATATATATAGACATATACATACATACATACATACATACATATATATATATATATGTATGTATGTATGTATGTATATGTGTATCTATACATATACATATACATATAGATACATACATGTATACACATATACACATATATACATATATATGTATATATGTATGCATAATGTATGTATATATGTATACATGTATGTATATATATGTATGTATATGTATGTATATGTACATACATACATATACATACATTCATATACTATGGCCAAGAGTACATAAATATTACATAGATGGGGAATGCACTTGCATTCAGGCTCACTGCCTAGAGCTAACTGCTCAAATATAGTTGCCCGAAAGGCTACAACCTTCAGGGAAGTCCCATTGACTTACAATTTTATTAAAATGAGAAAATACAATGAAATGAACTTTCAATAAGCATCTGACTATGCAAGATTGAGTTTTGGTTAAGCACTGAATCTCTGATTGTCTTTGCTATGCTGAATGATTTTTTTATGTCTTAGTCAGCTACTGGTTGGTCTAAAAGAAAAGTGCGTAGGTGAAACTGCGCTCAATTGCACCAAAATGGATCACCACACTACTAACACACCATAAATCAGTCACCAAATTGATCTTATATATCCGGTCTTAACACAAAAGCAATCTCCTTCAAGTAGTCTTCAAGAAGTGTAATGTGTAGCTCCAAGTCGGCTTCAATCTTGAACAAAACATAGCACCGAACCAAAATATTATAATCACATGCTTCCTAAGGGTCTTCCTAATCACTAAGATCACAAAAACAATCACCAAAAACACTGCAATCATCAGAAATCATTATGGACCAAAACATTACCAAAATACCATGTTTTACTGGTTAACTCTATCTTCTAGATAAGATGAATCATGACCGCCGAATCAAATCACAAAGAAAAGTTTCCATCGATGACAACCCTAGACCATAAATCAAGCATCAAAAGTCACCGAATGAGTGTCAATTGCCAAGAATCTCCCCCTTTGGAATTGATGGCAACACTTGTGAAAAATGGTTGTGTTGAAACCTATACACCGGATGAAAGAATAAAAGAATTCTAAGGCTCCCCCTTAGATCAACAATCCAAAAATATGCATCACCGAACTATACTCTCTATACACAATCAGTCTATACATTTTTCACCTCATCTCTCCCACTTTGACAACAATGCCAAAGATGGGGTGCTGCCCAAAATTGATATACAAAGGACATATACTTTACAAATACTTGAAGATGTCAGCATAAACAGTCTTCAAAAATCCTAGGTGAGTATCCCACCCACTCTTTAGGTTATCCAAATTGTGATAAATGCATTAAATGCAATAGCATGAATTTCTAATTCTCTCAAATCTGATGGTATAGGTCGATCCATTTCCTTCATACAGTCTGCCTTATTACTTAGTATAGTATCTAACCAGATGACAATCAGGTTCTGGAGTTCACCCACTTTCCTCAAAACTTTCTCCTTATTTGATTGAAGGCTTGAGATTTGATCATTTAAGGCTATAATATATCCTTCAATACTTCTGGTTAATGTTACATTAGGGTCAAAAGATTGAAAAATACTAGCAATCTTGTTGTGGCTGACTCCTATATGATTATCAATATCAATAATGAACTTAGGAAAAATGAGACAAGATTTATACAATTTACCGGCTTCTGACAATGTGTCAGAAATAGTCTGCAATCTCTTATTCAGTGTTACCCTATCATCTTCAATCATTTTTCAAGAATGTTTATTTTCTAACATCTTTAAACCTGACCAAAACTTTCTGAGTAGCCGTCTTCTCCAAAGAATCAAAATTAGTATTTACACAGTTAATCAATTGTAATAATTTACCGAAGGGGCTATTATTTGAATCTAACTGTACATTGAAAGCCGCCTTCTGCAAAACATCTATAGACATCAAAATTAGCTTTTTGTCTTCATTCTTTGATTTCACCAAATCTTGACTGGCTTGAGCTTGCACTATAGTAGCAAGCATAAGCTTCTCAGCAAGAGACATTCCCAAGATCAACTGAGCCATCAAGATTGATCGGAAAATGAGGCGGGATCCCTGTGACCGGAGAAGTGGCAATTGTTGGATCAGTTATGCCTTTACCTTTTTCCACTGTAGTTACCTCAGGTTCTCTTGACACAACATCCTTCTTCTCTCCCTTGTACCCAATATTAGTTTGTTGAATCACAGGGGCTGCAAAGTTATCTATCACTGGAGGATTGTCACTGATCTCAGCATCAATTGTGCTATTACCTTGGTCTTTCGGTTGATCTTCAGACTGAGTCTCAACCTTTTGACTTCCAAAATCACCTTGCTTATCTTCCAGCTGAGATGGTCTAAATGGTTCTTTGTACAAAGGGTCATTCTGAATAATCTTTTTTCATATTTCCTCTGTCTCTTTTCTCACCTCCTCTACATTCCCAATCATTAATATATTGATTATGCTCTTACTTCTGAATTCCTTTTTATTTTCTTCTTTAATTAACCTATTAACTTCACTATGAGTAATACACGTACATCTATTTACTCTCTCTCTCTCTCTCTCTCTCTCTCTCTCTCTCTCTCTCTCTCTCTCTCTCCTTCATCTCTTTGTCAATTTTGCTTGCATTCATTCTTCTAGCATCTATTAAATTGTGCAAGTCCTTTGGAATGGACTTTTCTAATTCAATTATTGTCTTACTAAAATTATGCAATTATAATACTACTGCTTCCTCAACTTTCCTTTGGTCACCATCATCAAAATGCTCAAAATTTGCTTCAAGATTCTTCAAATTGTCATCCACTAATATTTCATCCATCAACTAATATGCTGATAGTGGAGGAATGATTGTGTACTTACCTTGTATATGGCCAGACACAATGTCTTTGTCGAGTTGACTTTTGACTAGTTTACCTCTTTGGGATCTTCTAGTAGGAGTAGGATCTGACTTAGTCTTTTTGCTTTGCTGTGCTCCACCAGATTGAGGCTTTCTCACTAGTTCAACAAACTCCCCCTTTTTCTTAGCTCTTCCTGCCTCTTCCTCAGATTCAATTTTTGAGGCCACTAGAGATAATGCAACATAGGATATTTTGGGTTTTTCTTTCTACTTCAGCACACCTTTTGCGGATGGGTTAGGTTTTGCAGGTTGTGCCACCGGAGCAGGATCAAACTTAGTTGCCTTAGGTTTTTCCTTGGAGGGAACTGGATCAACCTTGGGTTTCTTGGTTTCCTCTTTGGCCTTATTTTGAAAATTATTTTCTCTTGCTTTCTTCACCTCCTCCTTGGTGAAACCCATTTGACTTTTCTCTTTTGGGCAAGGGTAGTGAACTACATATGTAAACTAAGGTCCTTTTCCTTGAATTTGCCAAATCTCCCTTCCTTGGGATCCACTGGTTGACTTAGAAGGTGTTGTGCATATGCCTCAAGTGTACCAGAGTCAACTTCATACCCCATGGGCATGATCCAGACTATCTGGGGCTCCATTGCTTCCATCAGACATTGATCCTTATCGATCATGAAGCAAATGGTTTACTCATATTTCTCAACTACCTCCTTCAGAATCCTCTCCATGTTCTTCATTGCGGCTTGGAAGGTTTTAAAATATCCGTAGATGGCAGATATCCTATGTAGTACCCCCACCCTAATCAGATCCTTTTTGACCTTGTTGATCATGGTTGACTTTTCAGTGGCTTGCATAGGTGGTTGATTTATTTTTTATTGTGACGTTTTATTCCAGTATGATGCTTCAGAGGGTGATGGTGAATATGATTATGCATTATAGCTTATTGAGGAGTAGATGGTGATTAAGCACTATGTCTTTGAATGAGTAGTTGTTAACTTTGCTTATGCACTGTATTTTATAAATGATGAAATGTTAAGTTTATTTATGTGTTACTAACGATGGACTAACACATTTACTTCATGTGTGAGTTGTATTATGTATGTGTGGAAAGTGTATGGGGTGCGAGGAGATGGTTTCCCATCACTCATTTTAGTGAGACACAGAAAGTCACAATTCTCCTTCACCGATGTGTTTACCGTGTTTGTGTATATATATGTATGCATGGTTTGGTGATGCAGGAAATTGCAGGTACAAGGTATCGACTCCACTTGGCTCCATAGATCTGAGTGTACCTAATTAACCTGGTGGAAGTAGAGTAGATGGTTTTAGGGCCCTAATGTCACCCTAGCCTTGCTCATTTGTGAGCGTCGTCAGTCTTTTGTCTACCTCATCGGATCACCGAGTAGGCCACTTTTCTGACTTTGGTATGTGGGTCATGTCTCTGTTTTGTTTAAGTTGAGTTTTGCATGTTATGCGTTTTGTGACTTTATTTATTCTTCTAATGTTGTTTTATGTGAGTTGCAGTTATAGATTAAATGGGGATAAATTACTATGGATACATTTTTATGGTTAAATTAATAGTGCAAGCATGCTAGGTTGATTGATTTAAATTATTGTTTAAAATTCATTATATAGTGGGTTTATATTTATGCCTTGTGTATTTATAAAAAGTCATTTCTTGCTCTTAGAAATTAAAATATCTTATGGCTTTTGTGTTGAAAAAAAATAAAAGAATAATAGATTTTTTTTTTAAATATAGTCATGTAAATGTTTTAAGATAAAATTAGATTTTCTATTTTTCATAAAAATGAAATCGTGCCCTAAATTAGATTTTTGGGGTGAAATGCTTTATAATTTGGGATTTTTTTTCAAAGAGGGGATTCTTTTATCATTCTGGGAAATTCTTTCTCTCTGGTGATTATGGGGGTTTTGGTGAATACTTTGACAATTTTGGGAGGATTGGGATGACTCTTCCTCAAATTTCCTCCAGGAAAGCTTTTGTAGGTTGGCTACCTAAATTCTTTTGCTTGTTCTTTTTTTTGAAATTGTCTGAGACTGTGTGATTGTATGTTTCTTTTTTTTCCTGGTTTCAATCTGAATTTAGTGAATTGGAAGAAGTTGATTCCTTTCTTTTTGGGTTCTTGGGTTCTTGGGGTTTTGAGTTTTCTTTTCAAATTCCTGTATGGGAAGAAAATTTGGACTGTAAAATACCTTCAAAATTTTGTGGCTAAATCTTTGATTCAGGCTATTAAATTATTATTATGAATGTTTTACCATAAATTTTGGTTGCCAAAAGTCTATACCCTATTCTGGGCAGAGGACTAGTGTTTTTGATGCTACTGGAAAACTTTATTCTGAAATTTCATTTGAAATTTTTGTTTTAAAAAAAGAATTTAAAAAAAAATATAGTTTGTCAAATTTGACAGAGGAGAATTTAGAAAAAAAAAAAAAAGGAAGTTCGTGGGGGGGACCATGGAGCCCAAACCCCACGATGTGGTGCCTCTCAACCCACCGTTGTGGGGAGAGCGGGGGGGGGGGAGCCCCTTCCACCACATTTGTGGTTGGGGGGGGATAAAAAATCCCTTCCCTAGCCGTGTTACATGTCATCGGCCAACAGAAAATTGCAATCCATTTTTTTTAAATCAGTTGTTAAAAAATAATTTTGACAGTATATATATATATATATATATATATATATATATATATATATATATATATATATATATATATATATATATATATATATATATATATATATATATATATATATATATATATATATATATATATATATATTATTGTTTTTATGGAATTTTGATTTTTTTAAGTGATTATCAGATTTTGAAAAGAATAAATGAATATATATGTAATATGTATTTTGGGTTTAGTAATATGAATTAAATGTCAAAGATTGATTAGATATAATCGTAATTGGTTTTGTGAAAATATAAGCTATATGAATAGTCATCAATTAAGTGTAGTCGATGTGATTTTTAATTGAAAAGGTTTATTTTGATTTAAATATTGAATTTAGTTTTCAAATGTAATTTAAATATTATTTTCATTAACTTGATATTTGAATGCAAATGGTATTTGTTATAGCCAAATTGGCTTAAATTGAAATGATTATATATTTGTTTTAAATTATGGCTTATTTAGGCTACGAGTTGTTGTTATTCTTTTAAGGGAGTATGGTTTTAAATCAAGCATTGTGCAAGTCTATGTGGGTTTACTTAGACTGTCTTTATGCGTTATTCCCTATTGCGGTGTTCTTATCATGAAAGAGTTGCAATTAGAGAACATTAGCTTTTAATTATATTTTGAGTAACCGTTATGATTCCTTAATATGGATGTGTTTAGAGTGCAAGTGTACCCTTTTGAGTATTTACTCTAATTGGTGGATTTTTGGTGTTGATTTGAAAGAGTCATTTTTGTGTCATGATGGCATGTTGTTGAATGTAGGTCTATCATGCAAGTTGATTTGGTTAAGTTTTGATTGTGGTCGTATTTGATTTATTTTGGTTTTGGTCTTGTCTTGTGGATAGAACAGTTGTTCGTTTCACACCTCTAGTTGGTTTAACCTTGGTAGAAGGTTTATATAATCAAGTTGTTCTTTAGTTATTTTTTTTGAACTCCGTGTGTTAGTTGGATTTTGTGTTTTGCCTTGGGGTTCTTTGGAGGTTGTGTAGTGTCATAAGGAAGAGTGGCTTCTAAGTGGGGGTCCGGGCCCAAAGTGGCTGCCAGGATAACCCCAGTGGTAGCTATGATGATGTCATTTGATACTTTTCTTAAACTGGGCACATCACCATTTACAACATGGATTGCTTGCTTGGTGATTTTACGAGGCCTATCAAGCCATATAAACTCATCATGCACATGACTAAGGATGTAGTGGATCCATTATGCCTCATCAAACAACAAAAAATGCACGAACTGTGAGAAACCCTTATTCTGCATCACCTTATATTCGGGTTTGAGATTTCCCAAACCATCGACCAAATGCTTGTTGTATAGGTCCAACATGTCTACATTCCCAAGCTCTTCAAAGTCACAGTGAATGTAGGCCCTGATATCTTCAGTGTGCACCACATCGTAGGGCACATATGAGAATGCACCTTCCAGATCATCCTCGTTCGATTTAAATGGATGTTTCTTAAAGACTGGACGATCCCTATCCTTAATTTCAACCACCAGAGGAGTCGCAATCCCAAAAATTGAAGCCATTTTGAATCCTAGGGTTTGCAAAAAATTGAAAATCAGATAGATACCTTGTTTCACAATTGGGCGCTAAAATTCACTTAGAAGTTGCTGAAATTTTTGTAGAGATCGCCAATTTGCTTTTCTCTCTCCTCTATTCTTACTCACTTGATCGCATTGTGACAAATGAAGTATTGAGATGCACTTTTATCCTTTGAAAACCTAAGTTTTCACTATAATAAATGCAGCAACCAATTATCATGATCTTCATGAAATTTCATACCGAAGCAAAAGATCCTTCAAAAACTTCCAGATATCATTTGCATATATGATTCAGTCCTTCTACAATCTTCCAGAATCGATTGCAGACCACCGAAGAGGGGGTTCTTAGAATCTAAATGAAAAATTCCCCCTAAGGCATAAAGCCCTAGTTACCAGTTGAAGATCCTACACCGGATTCGGGTGCAGACACGTTGTCATTTCTGAATTCATCCTTTCTCACCCACATCTTCTCATGCTTCTCCTTGATCTCTTCTACTTTCTCTTTTCCTTTCTCATCTGATTTGTTCTTTTCTACCAGAGCATCGTTCTTGATTCTGTAGTACTTTGCAATGTGACTGGTTTTGTTGCATGCTCGACAAACAACATTATTCTCCATAAGTCTGAAGTTCATTTGATTTGGTCTTGTCCTTTATTGATTAGAGATGTGTCCAAACATTCTACAAGCATAACATCTCTTGCTTTGAAGGTTATTCACTATTGCTCTAAACACATCTGACTTGTGTCCAAAGTTATTACATATGAAACACTGATCAATAAAGGTAGGAACATTATTCATGTTCCTCATCATATTATTATTGTTCATCATTCCATTATATTCATCCTACTTCTACACTGACTCTCCATATGACCAAATTTGTTGCAAGTAAAACATCTACCAATTAATTTGTGAGCATTAGGCTATCTTACTAGAGGATTCTTGCTCTTCTTCTGATCAGGTTTAACATTGCCTTGTCCAGATCCAGAGGATTCACCTTACTCAAATCCTAGACCTTGCATATCCTTTCCATGTCTCTGACTTTCCAGCATTTCATCAAGCTTTGTTGAACTCGATTTGAATTTGTCTTTGTATTCATTGGCAGTAGTAAGTTCATCCCTCAAGGTAGCAATCTGTCTTTCAAGTTCTTGACCATTATTCCTTGATTTTGTCAACTCAAGCTTCAACTAATCATTCTCATAGGTAAGCTCAAAGCATTCATCAGCTCTTTCCTTCAATTATTATGTCAGATTCTCTTCATTCTTCTTTGGGTCCCCAATTTCCTTAGTCAGTCTCATCACAATGGATTGCATCTCATTATTCAATGCAACATTCTCTCTCTCAAGCTTGTTAACCTCGTTAGCTTTGTCCTAGTATTCCATGATCTGATCTTCTTTCTCCTTTAACTTGTCCAATAATTCCTTCCTCTTTTCTCTACAGACACTTGCTTGATCCTTTAGCTCACTAATGAATTCATCAGAGGCATCTAGGTTCTTCTTCAAGGTACAAACCTCACTTCTAACTTCATCAAGATCCTCGAGTGCCACATTGAGTTGTCTCTGAAAACCGGAATCCATAGAATCAATCTCCCAGATCTTCCTCAAGCGGTTAAGCTTCCTTAGAGGAACTAGGCTCTGCTACCAATTGTTAGAATTAGATATCACTGAAAGAGGGGGGGGATCAATGATCTACCAAAAATAAAATCCTTGAACTTATTCTTTATCCACCGGTTAGTAATGCATAATAGAAAAGAAAATAAACATGCAATAAAGAATACACAAATCCACCACTGAAAATTTTTACGTGGAAACCCAAAAAAGGAAAAACCATGGTGGGGATGGAACCCACAATATTCATATACTATGGTCAGGAGTACATAAATATTACATAGATGGGGAATGCACTTGCATTGAGGTTCATTGTCTAGAGCTCATTGCTCAAATATAGTTGCCCGAAAGGCTACAACCTTCAGGGAAGTTTCATGGACTTACATTTTGATTAAAATGAGAAAATACAATGAAATGAACTCTTAATTAGCATTTGACTATGCAAGAATGAGTTTCGGTTAAGCACTGAATTTCTAATTATCTTTGCTATGTTGAATACTCTGTTTCTGTCTCAGTTAGCTATCGGTTGGTCTAAAAGAAAAGTGCGCACGTGAAACTAGACTCAATCGCACCAAAACGGATCACCACACCACTAACACACTGAAAATCAATCGCCAAATCGATCTTATATATCCAGTCTTAACACAGAAGCATTCTCGTTCAAGTCAGCTTCAAGAAGTGTAACTTGTAGCTCCAAGTCGGCTTCAACCTTGAACAAAACATAGCATCGGACCAAAAGATTATAATCACATGCTTCCTAAGGGTCTTCCCAATCACTGAGATCACAAAAACAATCACCAAAAACATCGCAATCATCAGAAATCATTCCAGACCAAAACATTACCAAAATACCCTATTTTATCGGTTAACTGCCTACTGATTAACTCTAGCTTCCGGATAAGATGAATCACACCCGTCAGATCGAATCACCAAGAAGAGTTGCCATCAATGACAACCCTAGACCATAAATCAGGCATCGAAAGTCACTGGATGAGTGTCAATTGCCAACATATATATATACATATACATATACATACATACATACATACATACATACATACATATATAAATATATACATACATATATATACATACATATATATATATATGTATATATATGTATGTATATATTTATATATATATATGTATATATTTATGTATGTATATATATGTATGTATATATGTATATGTAATATATATATGTATATATACATACATATATATACATATGTATATATGTATGTATATATTTATATATGTATATATATGTATGTATATATGTATATATGTATATATATACATATATATATTACATATACATATATACATACATATATATACATATATAAATATATACATACATATATATATATATATACATATATACATATATACATACATATATATACATATATAAATATATACATACATATATACATATGTATATATATGTATGTATATATACATATATATATTACATATACATATATACATACATATATATACATATATAAATATATACATACATATATATACATATGTATATATATGTATGTATATATATGTATATGTATATATATGTATATATATGTATATGTATATATATATATATACATATACATATATATACATATATATACATATACATATATATACATATATATATATATGTATATATATATAGATATACACATATACATATATATACATATACATATATATACATATATGTATATATATATATATATACATATATGTATATATACATATATGTATATATATATATATATAGTTCCATCTTTTTTTGTTATTTGCATATGTGTGTGTATACATATATTTTCTTTCTTACGTTTATTTAGAATCTATTCTCTTTCTCGTATGGATATGGTGACAGAATTCAACATCTGACTGAATTTAATGCAATGGTAAGGCATGGATAGTCTGGTAGATTCCCTTTTGGTCACTGGGATAGAGATTTCCCCTTCTCAGATACTTCTATTACTTTTATTTATTAAAATTTTGATGTGTTGTTTATGGAATGTTGTTAATGATGATGATGGATATTTCAAGCGCCTTCTTGTAATTCAACCTTTGGGTGGGGATTTGTTATGCTTTCGTTATTAAGCATCTTAAGATTGCAGATTCCAATCTTTGGTTGACTCTTGTTTTTCTTAGGTTCTATCTTCATTATGCACCAGTAAAGGGCAGATTCCTTTCCAAGTTATATTCTTGTCTCTCTAGCATTTTAGATTTGTTTGCAGGTAGTTTTACTTTGATTTCAGTAAGTTATTGCTTATCTTTAATGACATTTTTCTTCATAAGGATGGGCATCTTGTTATGACTGCCTCAACATGTCATATTTGGTTGATCTGTCCTTAGCATAAATGTTAACATATCAAGGATAGCTTAAATGTCATTTTATAGATGACTAAATTATGCTTGATATTTTCAAGATGGTTAAATTTCATTTTGGATGATTGAAATTTTATTTCAGCTTGAGTAAGGTTAGCGGAGGATATGAATAGGATGAATAATGATATCTATTTAGGATAACCCCTATTATTGAGTTGTGAAGTTTCAGCATTACAAGATCTTACACGGGTACATATGACATGATTGTTCCACGTTGCTTGTCAGGGCACCTCTCAGCTTTCTAATTATTTTGAATACTTTATGATGTTAGATTATCTGCTAACCATAGATTGTTTGCATTATTTTATTTGATGCCTAACAATTGGTCTAGTAGTTTGGAAAATGTTTTGTTTTTTAGCTTGAAGTGCAATGAATCACATCGGTCACAAACTATTGATACTATGAACTCCGGATTAGAGAGTTTAGTTTCTATAGGAAGGATAAAGCATAGAACAACATAGTGCCTTATTGGGGATAACCAAACAAGGCCCATGCATCTCGCTTCTTCATAAGCTCAAATTTATGGCAGTTCCTTGTACACAAACATATGATTTGTAACTAATTAGCCAAATAATGCTTGGCTTGAGGAATGTATATTCCTTATAATTATAATAAACAACCGATTGCATATTGTTTTATGGGGCAAGACCGAAGGTTTTCTCCACCCAGCTCTTTCCTACCAGTGCCCCTAGTGAGCTGGGTTGTATTAGGTTTTAAAAATTAATAAAATTATGGCTTCGGCCTTTTACCGATCAATTTTTTTTTTAAATATATTTATAAAAAAGTAGGTAGTAGGTTGATATAATATAAATTTAAAATAATAAATACAAGGGTTTGAGTAGGTAATATTGTGCTCCTACAAAATGTAATGGGTTATTTCAAAACCAAAAACAAGTTGAACAAATGAAAAAAATTGTTATATTATAAGAAAATGGGAGTGGTCTCCATGGTCACAGTCTAATGATAAAAAAAAAATATACACATGAAATTTAAAATATTACTACTTTATGTCATCTTCAAAGTATCAATGGTTTGCTTGCTATAAGTGAAAGAAAGTGAAAATTTAGTTTCAAATATTGATTTAATTGTCCCAGTAAGGACAAAAAGTGGAACGCAAAATTGTTGTTTTACCACATAACACAATGGTAATTTACCACACATCACTCCAAATAGCACATCTCTAAATATAGCAAATGCATAATCTTGGATCCTTCTACAAAGACTTTGTCAAAAATTGTTGATCAAAACATTGAAATGTAAATGTCTAGGATTTCACTATAGAAAAAACCAAGCCATGACTTGTGATAACTAAGGAAAACTTCCTAATCATTTGTGGTGGTTTCAAATTCTCCTAAAACATGTATATGCCCTTCATTGTCACAACATAAATTTTATCAATATAAAAATGGCACCTGCACTATCATACATCATCAAATCACTTTGTTAATGATGTAGTAACGAGTTTTTCACCAAATGTCTTATGGTTCATGTAGTAGAAACATCAAGAAATAAAACATCTCCATGCCATATTAGAACGTCTACCTCCACCATATTCTTATTTAATAATATTTTGACACATTTTCCTAATTTCTAATCAAGCGTATCAACATGATCTTGAACAATCCAAAATCTTTGCTTAGTAGGAACTCTTTGCAAGTGAACAAAACACCAAAGTTATAATAAACCTTACATCATCTATATATTCTAATTACATTAGGGATCTATCTTATTATCATAAGTGTCTTCATGCTTTATGGGTGGGGGACTCACCCTCTCCACTTTGAAATAATGATTTGTGATGTCTCTTATCTATTACTAGCTCAAGGGAAACATATTTTAAAGAAAAAATAATACAACACACGATCATAATTAAATAACCTCGTCACTTTACTAGATGTTTAACAAAAGTATTCCTAGTGTATTTGATCTAGCCTAGATAGAATCTATCATTAGCATCCATGGACAACTATTTATATGCCCTATAGGTGATGTCAACATGCCTCAATTTATATGTCCTATAGGTGATTTCAATGTGCCTCAATTTATATGTCCTATAGGTGATGTCAACATGCCTCAATCTATTAGAAATATATTTCCAATCCCTAAGGGATCTCTCCTCTCTCTGCCTAAATATATCTATGGCATCCCATAAGACCACTAATACTACTCATGGATTTGGTAAAACTAATAGCAACCTTAGGGACTTGATATTGGTAAGTGATTATAAACCTAAAACTAAAATAGAGAGGCCCCTAAGACAAGCATGATTGCCTCATCCAAAAATATTTTCAAATCATCATAGAAGTAGACTAAGAGGAAATATACCAACACAAACATCATTTTCTTCTCATTAGCCTCTTGCACAATTATATGATACTATAGGCAATATGGAATTCTTTCCCATCAAGAAGAATGAAGAGACCAAGAATGAATCAAATCCAAATTTGCATACTAATGCATTTTATCCATTATAATCTCAACCAATGATATTCCACCATGTTTTTATCCTACTTGATTTGTTCAAATGTATCTCACAATTATTTTGTAATATGGTATTATGGTCCTCTAATTTCAAACCATTAGAAAAAATTGTATACAATCATCCACATATCCTCAATTATGGCCATGATTCACTTGTGGAAAAGAAAAAATACATCATATTTGAGTCTCATCAGTTAGTGGGTGTGATGAGTATACATATATCAAAATGAAAAGTGGAAGATTGTGTTGGCATTGAGTTGTCATTGATGTCAACCGGTATTGTAGGCAGGCTACCAGTAGAGGTATGTCATCCGGTATGAAGAAGAGTGTACCGGCATGGTGAAAGACAAATAAGGTATTGAGAAGATTAACATGAAGGCTTGTCAACGGGTATGGAAGACAAGTAGTTATTGAGACTATCAGTGACTTCACAAATATGAGGTGAGATGCATATGTGTGTTAGCATGTTGAGTGATAATCGATAGAGCTTAAACTGGTCTAGAGGTTGGCTACCTATTTCTGATGAAGAGGCAGAATGTTAAAGTAATCACAAACCATCGGAGGTGAAGAGGTGCTACCGGTGTAGTGTGCACTACCGATTAGCATGAGGAGAAAGTCTCACTGATAAAGTCTTGTACCGGTATGAGTTTTCTAAATGTTTAAGTGTAAACTGACCTTGTTTTGGTGAGCTAAGTGTATGACCATTGTGATGCCATGTGGAGCTAAGTGACAAACATGGAGAGGTCGGTGAAGCCTCCATCGACATGGTTGTTGAAACAACTAGTCGACATTAATGAAACAACCAAAATTCACAGGATGGTAACTGATTGATGCAACTCGAGGAAGAAAGAATGACTAAGAAAGATCAAGGCATAGTTGGTACCTAGATCAAAGAAAAGAAATCAGACTGAAAGATGACCTTGAGAAGGAAACAACTGGATTGTAAATGAGTTGACAGATTTCAAGGCAGAAAATAATGGGTGGGATTTCTATATTTAGAAAATATGCATTAGATAATGGAAAACACATACAGATGCATTCCTCGAGTATAGGTGATTGATCCAAGGTAGATTGGATTGGATCTCATGCAGATTTTGTTGGGTGAAGGAAACCCTAACCACCCCAAGTTTGAATTGATTCTTGGCGAGAAAGCTCAAGTTTAAATGTGATGGCTTGAGACTGTGATGCCTATTGCTGCAAAGTGAAGACAAGTGTAAAATTGTTGTCTGAGAGCCGAAGAGAAAAATACTTGAAGTGTTTATGAGTGAAGAATTGACCGATAAGGAGAAGAAGAGTAAACTGATGTAAGGAACAACCAGTGGAGTGTGCATTGAACACAGAGGTGACAAACTGACATAATTTGTTCTTGATTAAGAGTGATCAAGTGTGAGTTGAAAGAGGAAAGACATTGTGAGAAGAGATTTAGAAAATTTATCAGCAAAGTCAAGTTGCAGAGTGGATGGAGAGAATACAAACCGGTAAGGTTGAAACTGATAGAGGAGAATATTGTAAGGTTGCAAAAATTCATTTGCAATAGTGATTTCATTTGTATAACTGAGTTTTATATTGTTTTCACTAATTTGAAGCTTAGTGTAGGGGTTGTAGCCTATAAAATATGCAGGGGTTGGTGCTCCTTTGAGTTGGTGCTCATAAATCAGGGGTTGGTGCTCCTTGGGTTGGCACCCTAAATATTATAATCAAAGAGTTATTGTGAGGCTGGATTGGAGCAGAAGATCTCCAACAACTATTCTCACCAAAGTTTTATCCACATTGGGTTTTCCTCGTATATATCTAGTGTTGTGTGATGCATCCTTGCGCATGTGTTATATTAATGTTTTAACAAGTCCATTCACACACCTTGCTTGCATTGTTTGAGCTACATGTTAGCACTTTGTTTTATGCATTACCAGTATCTCTTTGTTGAAGGAAAATAGTTTAAATCACTGATTCACTCCCCTCTTAGTGATCCATTATGTCCAAAAATTGGTATCAGAGCCTAGGTACCCTATTTTGTCAAAAGCATTTTCTAGCTTGGGTAGATCATGTCAAGTGTTCACAATGGCAAGAAATGAATTCGCCTCCTCAAAATCTCCTATGTTTGATGGTGTCAATTATGCCTTTTGGAGTAGAAGAATGGAAACCTATTTGTCCTCTCTAGGTTGTGATGTATGGATGTCGGTTGTGAATGGGTATACAGTCCCTAATAATCCCCCTACTAATCCATATGCTAAGAGGGAATATGAGAACAATGCTAAAGCTAATAATGTCATTCTTAGTGGGTTGTCTGATAATGAGTTTGTCAAAGTTATGCACTGATCTTCGACCAGGGAAACTTGGGATAAGTTGCATAAGATATTTGAAGGTGATGCTAAAGTCAAGGAAGCCAAGTTGTAGACATTGAGAGCATGACTTGAGAGTTTGAAGATGAGAGATGAAGAGAAGATTGCTGACTATCTCCAAAGGGTTGATGAAACAATAAACACCATAAGAGGGCTTGGAGAAGAAATAAAAGATGAGGTGGTAGTGAAGAAAGTACTTAGATCTCTTACATCTAAGTATGATACAAAGGTCTCAACAATAGAAGAAACAAAAGATCTGAAAGTCTTTACAATGGATGAGTTGTTTGGCTCCGTAACTGCTTATGAGATGAGGACTGCCGGTACTGAAGCTGTGAAGAAAGAAGCTCCATTCAAGACATAAAGAAAAGGAAAAGAAGAATATGCTCATGATGCAACCGGTGAGGACTCTAATGACATCATGGCAAACTTTTTCAAAAGAATCAAGACTAGTTCAGGCAAATACAAAGGCAAGCTGCCTTTGAAATATTTCAACTGTGGAAAGATTGGACATTTTTTTGCTAAATGTCCTTATGGTGATAAGAATGAAGATGATCAATCAAGTAGTAGCAAATCATATAGTAAGGATAGGAAGAAGAATGTCTACCAGCATGGTAGAAGAGGCTACCGAAAGAAAAGCAGTCTTTACACTCATGAAAATAATACCACAAATGAGGAAAGTGCCTTAGATGACTACTACAGTGGAGATGAAGTCAGAGCAAACCTTTTCATGGCTCAAGAGGTTCCGGTACCTGAAGAAGCAAAAGAGGAAGAGCAAGAAGGAGAAGTAGACCTTGAAGTAGAACTCATTAGTGCCTTAGATGAGCTAAAGAAAACAAGAAGAGATTTGAAGAAAGTAAAAAGGGTTGCAGCTGAAGAACAAGAGTTGTTGGAACAATCTCTTGAAGAGTCCAAGAAAACTATTGCAGATCTAAAACTCTAGTTGGAAGAGGCCAAGAGGATGTGTGAAGTCACTAGTACCAATCTGAGTGAAAAAGAAAAGGAACATCAGAATCTGGAAGCAGAAATAGTGAAACTTCGAATGGACTTAGAGAAAAGTAAGGAAGAAATAAAAGTGAGAAGCAAATATGAAGGCAACACTGAAGCCCTGGACAAGATGCTGAGCAAACAAAAGCAATCCAAAGATACCAGTGGCTTAGTTTTTCAAGAAGGTCAAATTTAAAACAACAAAGACACATCCAATAAGGAAATATAATTCACTTCTTCAAATGAAGGTGAAGCGAAGAAGACATTTACGGTAAGCAAGTATACTGACAAGAAGACATATGCAGATGCTGCTAGAAACCACTACACAAATTGATATACTCAATCAATGAACTGGAGACCATACTCAATGCACCGATATGCATATCCAAGGAGAAATGCAAGTATTGATCATGAAGGATTCACAAGATTTAGCAACATGAAAGGAAGACCCCCAGTGAGGTAGTCGTTTGCAGGTTCAAGACAACCTAGCCGGTATGTTCCAAATTTTCATGGTTATTGTCACTGGTGTAATAAGTTCGGTCATAGAATGGCAAATTGTAGGAAAATGAATGTCAACCCTAATTTTGAGAGTAGAAAATCATTTGCCACATTACAAAGTACAAATGTCACATGTTATAACTGCAATGAGTTTGGTCACAAGATTTATGAATGTAGGAGTAATATGCAAATGTCCTACAAGAATGCATTGAATACATCTTACAGTGCCAATGTGAAATGTTATAAGTGTCAAAATTTTGGTCACATAGAAAGGTATTGTAGGCTAAGGTCCAACAAGCAAAAGAAAATAGTACCAGATGAGAAGTTAGAAATAGAACCGGAACACAAGGTGACAAAAGAGGGAAAGAAAGAAGAGAAACCGGTTTGGGTAGAGAAGGAGAAAAATAAGATAGAGTCCAACTTGATTGTGTAGACTTCTCTACATGTTGAAAGGAGGAATTTATGGGTAGTTGATAGTGGTTGCTTCAATCACATGACTGGAGACAAGAAAAAGTTCATCAAGCTTGATGATTGGAATGGTGGTTCAGTCCGTTTCGGTGACAACTCCTCCATCAAGATCAAAGGCAGGGGTACACTGAATATTGATGGCAAGCTCAAGTCTCATGATGTGTACTATATTGAAGGGCTGAAGCATAACCTGCCGAGTGTAAGTTAGATGTGTGACAAAGGGTACAAGTTCTCATTTGACTCTACTGGGTGTCAGATAAGAAAGTAGAGTATCGATCAGGTGGTAGCAAAAGGAAAGAGAATAGAGGGTAATGTCTACAATTTGAAGGAATTCTATGAGTCCAAATGCATGATGGGATAGGTTGATGAAAGCTGGTTGTGGCACCGGAGATTAGGCCATGAGAATTTTGATAATCTGGTTAAGATAAGCAAGAACTGGTATGTGAGAAACATACCTCAGATCATAAAACTGGAAAGCACATTTTGTGATGAATTTGTCAGAGGTAAGCATGCAAAGGCCAGCTTTAAAACAAAAGAATATAACACCTCAAGACCTTTGGAGTTGATACATACAGACTTATGTGGGCCAACAATGACAAGAGAATTGTCAGGAGAAAGGTATTTCATGATGTTCATAGATGATTACTCAATAATGACTTGGGTAACCTTCCTGCATGATAAGTCACAAGCATTTGAGAGATTCAAAATTTTCAGGAAGATGGTAGAAAATGAAAGTGGACACCGTTTAAAATGATTAAGATCAGACTGGGGTGGAGAATTTTCTTCCAATGAATTTGTTGACTACTATGAGAAACATGGAATCTGAAGATAGTATTTAGCTACAAGGACACCTCAACAAAATGGGGTGGTAGAGAGAAAAAATAGGATAGTGAAGGAGATGGCTAGGACTATGTTGAATGAGGCTAACATATTGGATATATACTGGATGGAAGCAGTTCATATTGCTATCTACACTTTGAACCGGGTACAGTTAAGAGTGAATAGTAGAATGACTCCTTATGAGCTATGGTATGAAAAGAAACCATCACTCAAGCACTTCAGAGTGCTTGGAAGTAAGTGTTTCATCAAGAGAGATGCTAATGGATTAGGAAGTTTTGATTCCCGGAGTGATGAAGGAATCATCTTGGGATACTCAACCAACAGTAAAGGCTATAAATGCTACAACAAGAGATTGAGAAGGGTGGTTGAAAGTGTAAATGTGAAAATAGATGAACACTCACATAGAGGAAAATCTGCATCGGCACCTTACATTGATGATTCAGATGTTGAAAATGAAGAACAAATTGAAAATGGACTGGTAGAAGATACACCAAACAAGATCCCCAACCGGTATGTGCAAAAGAGTCATCTGAAAGAACAAATCATAGGAGATAGGAATGAAGGTGTGCAAACCAGAAAGAGATTAGCCTGAGAAGGTGAGTGGGTAAATTTTTGTCTCATAAATGAAGTAGAGCCCAAAACTTTTGATGATGCTAGCAAAAGTGAGAAGTGGGTAGATTCCATGGATGAAGAATTGAGACAAATTGAGAAAAATAATACTTGGGAACTTGTTCCTAGACCAACGGACAAAAATGCAATAGGTACCAAATGGGTCTACCGAAACAAGATGAATGAAGAAGGTAAGATAGTCGGGCATAAAGCAAGGTTAGTCTGCAAAGGGTATGCTCAAGTGGAAGGTATTGATTTTGAAGAAACCTTTGCACTGGTGGCTAAGTTAGAGGCAATAAGAATGTTTTTAGCTTTCTCAACCTATAAGGGATATAAAGTGTATCAGATGGATGTAAAATCTACTTTTCTCAGTGGTAATCTTGAAGAAGAGGTGTATATTGAATAGCCGGAAGGGTACTTGTTGCATGAAGATGAGAGTTTTGTATGCCGGTTGAAGAAATCCCTATATGGTTTGAAGCAGGCTCCTAAACCATGGTATTCCTAGTTAGACAAATACTTGAAGGAGCAAGGATTCCGGAAAGGGAATGCAGACAACAAATTGTATGTCAAGGTAAATGGAGATCACATGATTATAGTTTTTGTATATGTGGATGATATTATCTTTGGTGGAGACAAGGACATCATGTGCAAAGAATTTGCAGATTGGATGAAGACAGAGTTTGAGATGTCCATGCTGGGTGAGTTGTCCTATTTTCTTGGTTTGCAGATCTCACAAAAGGAGAAATGAATTTTCATCTCCCAAACCAAGTATGTGAAAGACATGCTAAAGAAATTTCAAATGGAGGACAACAAATCGAAAAGTACTCCTATGGTTTCCGGTTGTAAGTTGAGCAAACTAGATGAGTCACCGGAAGTTGAGGAAACATTGTATAGGTCTATGATTGGTAGTCTGTTATATTTAATAGCCTCTAGACCGAATACCGTACAAGTTGTTTGTATGGTAACAAGATTCCAAGTTGCTCCTAAACAATCTCACTTGAATGCAGTCAGGAGAATCTTTAGGTATCTACAAGGAACTATTAGCTACGACCTATGGTATCCAAAGAAAGGAGACTTTGCTTTGCAGGCTTATACTGATGTAGATTGGGTAGGAAGTATAGATAACCGGAAAAGTACAAGTGGAGGTGCTTTCTATTTAGGAGACCGGTTAGTATCATGGCACAGTAAGAAGCAAGATTTAGTGTCACTATCAACTGTTGAGGCTGAGGCTGAGTACATAACATCTGCTACATGTTGTTCATAGGTTTTATGGATGAAGAAGACGCTGAAAGACATATAGGTGGAGATACCAGAACCTATTCCAATCTGGTATGATAACTCAAGTGCAATCAACATCTCCAAGAATCCACTAATGCACTCAAGAACAAAACACATTGCAATCAAGTATCATTTCTTGAGGGAGAAGGTAGTAGACAAGGAGGTCATAGTAGAATATGTTCCAACTGATGAGAAGATTGCTGACATATTTACCAAGCCACTTCCTTTGGGCCCATTTGAGTATTTGAGACAAAAGATGGGAGTTGTCCCACCATCTGGCAAAACTTAAATGTATAGGAGATTGCATGATTCAGGGGGAGCCAACCATTGCTACTATCTTATGACTCTTGAATCATGAAGCATGAATAGAGGGGGAGAGTGTGTCTTAACTGGATGCATTCAAGGGAGAGATTATTGGTGTCAGACTAAGGTTCCCTTTGCCATTTTTGTCAAAGGGGGAGAGAAAGCGGAAAATAAAATGTTGACATCAATGCCAAAGGGGGAGATTGTTGGCATTGAGTTGTCATTGATGTCAACCAGTATTGCAGGTAGGCTACCGGTAGAGGTATGTCATCTGGTATGAAGAAGAGTGTACCGGCATGGTGAAAGACAAATAAGGTATTGAGAAGATTAACATGAAGGCTTGTCAACCGGTATGGAAGACAAGTAGTTATTGAGACTATCAGTGACTTCACCGGTATGAGGTGAGATGCATATGTGTGTTAGCATGTTGAGTGATAATCGGTAGAGATTAAACTAGTCTAGAGGTTGGCTGCCTATTTATGATGAAGAGGCAGAATGTTAAAGTAATCACAAACCATCGAAGGTGAAGAGGTGCTATCGGCGTAGTGTGCACTACTGATTAGTAGGAGGAGAAGGTCTCACCAGTAAAGGTTTGTAATGGTATGAGTTTGTTGAATGTTCAAGTGTAAACTGACCTTGTATCGGTGAGCTAAGTGTATGATCATTGTGATGCATGTGGATCTAAGGTGGCAAACATGTAGAGGTCGGTGAAGCCTCCATCAACATGGTTGTTGAAATAGCTAGTCGACATTAATGAAACAACCAAAATTCATGGGATGGTAACTGACTGATGCGGCTCAAGGAAGAAAGAATGATAGAGAAAGATCAAGGAGTAGTCGGTGCCTGGATTGAAGCAAAGAAATCAGACTAAAAGATGACCTCAAGAAGGAAACAACTGGACTATAAATGAGTCGACATATTTCAAAGTAGAAAATCATGGGCGAGATTGCTATCTTTAGCAAATATGCATTGGATAATGGAAAACGTGTACAAATGCATTCCTTGAGTATAGGGGATCGATCCAAGGCAGATTGGATTGGATCTCATGAAAATTTTGTCGGGTGAAGGAAACCCTAACCGCCCCAAGTTTGAATTAATTCTTGGTGGGAAAGATCAAGTTTAAATACGATGACTTGAGATTGTGATGCCTATTGCTGCAGAGTGAAGTCAAGTGTGAAATTTTTGTCTGAGAGTCGAAGAGAAAAACACTTGAAGTGTTTATGAGTGAAGAATTTACCGATAAGGAGAAGCAGAGTAAACTGGTGTAAGGAACAACCAGTGGAGTGTGCATTGAACACAGAGGTGACAAACCGACAGAAGTTGTGCCTGATTAAGAGTGATCAAGTGTGAGTTGAAAGAGGGAAGACATTGTGAGAGGGGATTTAGAGAATTTATCAACAACATCAAGTTGTAGAGTGGGTGGAGAGAATACAAATTGGTAAGGTCGAAACCGGCAGAGGAGAATATTGTAAGGTCGCAAAACTTCATTTGCAACAATGATTTCATTTGTATAACTGAGTTTTATATTGTTTTCACTAAGTTGAAGCTTAGTGTAGGGGTTGTAGCTCCTTTAGGTTGTAGCCTATAAACTGTGCAGGGGTTGGTGCTCCTCGAGTTGGTGCCCTAAATATTATAATCAAAGAGTTACTGTGAGGCTAGATTGGAGCAAAAGATCTCTAGCAGCTATTCTCACCAATGGTTTTTCCCACATTGGGTTTTCCTCGTATATATCTGGTGTTGTGTGATGCATCCTTGTGCATGTGTTATATTAATGTTTTAACAAGTCCATTCACACACCTTGTTTGCACTATTTGAGCTACATGTTAGCACTCAATTTGTTTTATCTATTACCGGTATCTCCTTGTTAAAGGAAAAGTGTTTAAATCATTGACTCACCCCCCTCTCAGTGATCCATTGTGTCAAACAGATTGCACCAAACATCTTAGATTTATGACCTCCAAGAGTGCTTATTTTATGTTGTCACAAGGTAATATCCAAAGACTAACCACTTAGTGGTTTCACAAATATTCACTAATATATATGTTAGTATACAAGTATACAAGAAAACAAAAGATGATTAGAACACATTCAATAATACAATTAGCAGTAGTGGTGCATAACTAAAAATAAAAAATATCATTGTTACTTTTATTTCAAAGAAGATGAGAAGAAATCCATGAAAGGAGGCTCAAAAGAAGATTTGCATGTATACAATCCAAATAAAAATGAGGGCCTAAATGGGATAAGAAGAAAGATAGATCCAATTTTAAAGGGCATTCTAAAACCCCAAGGAAGATAAAAGTGTTGAAACTATGGAAAGAGAGGACATCTGAACAAGGAATGCATAAATATTTTAAAAAGGGTTAATATTCCTTCACATAAAATTCTTCTAATGATGGTGATGATGATGTTTTATTTATGTCTCCTATTATTTATGATATTTGGCTTATTGATCGAAGTTTCTCCTACCATGTGACTTGTCACAAGGAGTGGTTTTCCCTATATACAACATATGATAGAGGAGAGGTTTTCCTTGGAGACAATAATAGAAAGTAGAATATTTGGTAAAGAAAAAGTATATATGTGTTCAATGAAGAAAGGCTTAAAACCCTTGATGATGTTTAGCACATTCTATAACTTGTTAAAAAATTACTTTATATCTAAGTCCAATGGTTTTGGTGTGGATATAAATTTGGGAAGTATGGTTGTAAGTAGATAAAAGGGAACTTGGTGGTTCCTAGAGGATCTCTAATCAAAGCCTTGTTTAGGTTAGTTCCTTCAAAAAAAATTCCTAATATAAATCACCATGAATATGCTTGTATGTTGTGGTTGTTACTTATGAAAGGCACTCTCCTTACAAATCCAAACACCTAACAACAACAAAGAAATAGAATAGAAAATGCAAGAAAGAAACATTTTCTGTCTATTATCTCAATGAAATGAAATTACAACATTCAAAAAATAGCATGCTATAGCCACATAGACATTCTCGTTACAAAAATATGAAAGCTAGAATCTATATCACTAGAACGATCCCCTATAACCCTCGTTTACCTTCTTTATATGGAATATATAATCGCATTAGAATGTTATGGAACCCTTGATTTGGGTGCCAAAAGTCTAACCGTCCAATTTCCTAGTCAAGAAGATATTTCATTAGAAATTGGAAATTTGGATTTCTGACGTTCAACTTTTGGGAGCCATAACATTTAATTTGGTTTTTAGATATTCAATCATTATATATCATTAGAAAGGTTGTGAAGTGACCTACAACAGAAAAATTATACAATATATTTTGGGTGATGCAATATTGATATTACACCTTGGATGCTCTTGCATCAATTACCTATTTTTTATTTTATGACAATAGGTAATATATAGGTTATGTCTTTCTCATGTCTTATCATTGTAAATATAAGATTGTCCAATGTTTTCTAGAACTTAGTTTGGGTTTAACATTGTGTTGAAAGGAGTTTAATAAGTATTTTGTCCAAACATGATTCCTTGAGTCTTTTATTTTGAAAGCTTGATTCATCTTTGGGAAATCTTTTCCATGCCAAGAGAAAGAAGAAATAAAATATTGATTAACTAGCTTTGACTATTTTCCATTCTATAAAGGAGTGAAGAAGTTTAGGCTTTTAGTTGTTTAGCATTAATAAACCTCACTTTTTAGCGTGAAGAGCATCTTGTTGTTCTCTTCACATCCACATTACATGCTCAAGGATATGACCATGGCTTAAACCAGTACTTGGTTTCTCAATCTTACCCATGTTGCAGGTTGAGGGATAAAAATATGGTACGTTGCAAAGTATCCATGAAATGCATGGAATTTTTGTATGAATATTTGAGTTTTTTTAGGATCTCAAAAGAGAGATTCCACATGCCAGATGTTTTTATTATATAAGTAGGGTAAGGGACCTAATCCCATAATAAAAGAGAAATTCAAAAATACACATGCTAGATGTTTATAATGAAACCTCTAAATGTTTTCTTTCCCATGGTGATGTAAATGAGCATTTTTAGTTGTCGTAGGTTGTCTAAGGTATGCAATATGCAAGAGAATATTGTCATCAATTTTGAACCTCCTTGTGAATATTATTTATCCAAGAAACCATTTATTATAATCATATTGTATCTTTTATGACCAAGTCCAAAGAAAGTGGGTATTCCATGGAGTGATAAACAAGATTCTATGAGATTATCATAAACTTTAGCAAAATTTTGTTGCCAATGTCAAATATATAAAAGTTTATAAGATCCTTGTGTTGAATGGTTTATGAATTGTCCTCCTTTTGTTTAGGTTTATATTCATTTATAACCTAAATGTTTATTTGATAGAGGATATGATAGTTTATAGAGATCTAGGGTTGCAAGAAGATTCAATACATGAGGAAGAACCTAGGAAATAAGTGATATGTCAATGTATGTGTAAATATTTTGGTCAATGTGAAGAAGGATGATTCCTTATTAAGTGTTAGATCTCATTTCCTATGATGAATTAATATTAAATATTCATAGAAGAAGGTTTTCAAGAGTGATAGATGATAGTCCTTTCCAATACATAATCATATTTTTGATAACTTGGAGGTTCAGTTCACATGCCATGAAGTTGTTTAAAGAAATTATACCATGAAAGCCATGAGATTAAGAAATAAAAGGAACCTATCATCATTATCAAAAGACAATCCTTATAAAAATTAAAACATTCACTGACAATTATGAAGTGTTAGAAGGTAGTATGGTGTTGAAAACCATAGTTGAGAACATTATGTTAGTTTCTATGTCACAAAGATCTAAAAGGTCATGATGAAAAGAGATATGAAAAGTGGATGCATAAACCAAGAATACATTCTCAAACATTTTATGAATAAATCTTAAACTATAAGAAATGTTATGAAGGATAGTCCACACAAGGACGAGATGATTCAGCATGATGAAGCATTTTGATGGTTGTAACAACCATCATGGTATGACGTCATGTTTCAAATGTTTCAATGATGTAAGGCTTAATGATAATATGACAAAATATACATTATTGTCTAAGTACCAAAGTAGCCTATGATAGTCACACGATATGATCCACAAAAGATAAACAAAAGCCTCTACACAATCAATAAGGAGGTCAAACCAAGCTAACATGTACATGACAATGGCATGAAAGTCATAGTTTTTGTCAAAGAGACAAGTAATGAGACTAAATCACCTAATTCATATGACAAGGTTGCAAGAAGAAGGGTGAACTCACTATAATGGTTTCCACTTTTTTGTCAACTTTGACAACGAGATGAACATTTTAAAAATAATTTTCATTTTCTGACACATATAACTTTTAAACCATTAATAATTTGAAGATGATGTAAATTAGTGATTTGTAACATCTTGTCTGCAAATTCTAAATATATTTAAAAAAATAAATTGGAAGAAAATTGTTTTATTTTTATTTTTTCATCTCTCTCGAAAAGTAGTTTTTTACAACAAAGAACATTTTTTAAGAGTGGTGTGCCTCCCGAAATGCATAATTTTTTTCTATAAATGATAAAAATTCAATCTTTTGAATTTTGGTTGTTAACATCAATATCCAGGGCATGGAGTTGGTTTGATAGTGATATGTTGAATATTTTTCATTTTATTAAGTTTTGAAGTTCGACTAATTGTATTTTAGACATAGGTGTACGTTTGAACACATAACTTGTTCTATATATATCGAAATTCAATTAATTTTTTTGTTAGAAAGAAGACATCAATACCTAGGGTATAGATATTTTTTTCAGAATTTTTTTTGAATTAGTTTACTATTTTTCCCAGTGCATTGAATAGAGAAGTTCATTTTTGGTGAAAAACCTATATTTAATAAAATTTAAAAAACAAGATCATAATAAACTCACAATGTAACAAAATTATAGTTGTTGGAAAACTTGCTTTGAGCACTACCATACAATATTGTTGGGTTGTCAAAATTCTTTCATTTGAGCCTTGAACTAGAGGTTTCAAGGCCAAAATTCTGTAGAATGTTGAAGAGTTTCGGGTGGAGAAGCATAGAAAGGGGGTTCGAACGAACACCCCTTCGAATGAAGGGGGTTTGAATGAACCCCCTACGTTCATTTAATAATGGTTAAAAAATAGTTAAAAAGGGGTTTGATCGAAGGGGGTGGGGAGGAGGGGGGGTTCGAGCGAACCCCATAAAATATTAATAAAAAGGGGGTTCAAGCGAATCCCAGTGATGTCACATGTACGATTGAAGTGGGGGGTTCGCTCAAACCCTAGGTAGTTGCTCAAACACCCATAGTACAAATGAACACCCTCAGAATTTTTTTACCACCATCCGCGTTTTTCCTTCACGGGTGAAAGTGGGAACCATTATTTTGAGATGACCTAGAATGATAGTCCAAAGCAAAGGATAACCATACACAATAGAGAGAGGGAACTATAAAAGGTAAAACAAGTGATACCATGAAAGTGATATAGGAATTCATTTAAACAGTACATGGAGGTCATCAGACTTGGAAAAGAGTGATAGTAATACATATGCATGAAAACTAGAAGGCAACAAATAATGCACACCAAGAAAAATAGAGACATTCTATCCATGAATGTGAAAAGTGTGACAAGATGACATTATATGCATGACAGATATAATTGGCTAGAAGAATTGACATAGGATATTGACTATATAGTCAAAATCCCAATCTACAATGCAAATGAGTATTTGATATACACATCAAATAAGAAGATACTCTAAGAAGCCCAACAATTGTTGAACATGTGAAGAAAGAGATTTATACACAATCCACATGTAAGAGGTTGCAAATGCTTAATATGAGGCAACAACAAGTTGTGTGAGCTCAAGTCAAGGAAAAAGTTAGAGGAGGTACACTGTTAGTGATTATCAAAAACATTAAAGGTTGTCATTGTACCAGGGGTACAAATCAAGAAAATATTTACAAGTTTTTTGGGGAAGAATATGCAAGAGAACCAAAGAATAGTTTTGGATTGTCATCATAGTGGATGGTCAAGCTAGGAAGTAACAAGAGAGCTCTATACCTTTAGTGGGTTGTCATATAACCCAAAAGACTCTAACAAAGCATAGAAAGGATGGGGTAAAATTGAAACTAAAGTAACAACAATGAAATCATTTCCTTGGTAACCAAAGTCATTTCTCTTTGAATGACAAATAATGGGCAGTCAAAGTGGACAAAGGGAAAAAATCCATGGAATAGATATAATATACAATGAAAAAACCTCCAAGTGAAGAATTCATGCATAGTAAGTGGCAATGTCTAATATTGTGGTGAAGGTCATCAAAAGGAGACAATGTTCTTAATTTTCCTATGAAGCTAAACGAAGCCCATAGGTGTCAAACCTATCATATAAGTCAACTAAAAGGAGTATCTAAAAGAAAAATTGACTAATATACCTCAATCAAAAGATGGCAGTCTATCATGTAGTAGCTTAAAAATGATAGTGGTAGCGTTGTTATGAGGCAAGATTGCTTTGTTAGCAAATGCAGATGACAATCTTTGGGGAGACAAAGGGCTCATAGAAGGATAGACCATAATATGAAGGTGAGATTTTATCATGAGCTCCATATGAAAACAACCAAGGAAACAAAGAAAATGATAACAATAAAAATGAGAGTGAATAAATTTAAGAGATAATGGTGAGACAATGTTAAGATATCATGAATAATGACATTGATTCTATATTAGCACTTCATAGGCATGTCGGTAAGGTACAAACAATTTGAGGGAAGAGATGACATGAGATCAAGTCTCATGAAGAGAAAATGAAATGACAATCCATTAGAGTTATAAACAAGGATAGGAAAAGAGATTAAGCACAGAAGGAGCAAGGTTGTAAAAGAAGAAATCAAGGTTTCTCAAAGGAGCAAATATAGTATAGCAGTAGCTAAATCTCTGACATTCAGGAATGATGTTTTATATACAATAATTGTCATCATCTTGTTAGACTCTAAGAACACAAAGTGACACATGGGAGTTCAATGAATCCTCAAAGGATGGTCATTTTTTGGGGGGTGTTATCTCAATCCTAAGACATGTGTCACTAAAGAATAGAGTAGCTAGTTTGTATATATTCATGAAAAGGTAGTGCAGAGAGAAAATTTAGGCCTACACAAGTTTTGAAAAAGGTGATCAAGGAGAAAGAAAATAATGTTTACAATCACTATAACAAACATATGAGGTTAAAGTACTCTCCTGAGTGATAGGAAAATGTATAGAATCATGCAAAGAGAACATTAAGAGTTAGAAAATAATCATAATGGTAGAAAAGCATAGGATTTTGTCACATGTGAAAATGGTCAAAGGGTTGAAAGAGTAGAAAAACTTATCTCCTAAAACTCTCCCACACTCTGATTAGGTATCTAATCAAATTCAACCAATCCCACATGTCCTACAAGCACGAGAATAGGATGATGCAATTTGGAAAGAGGTGTTATGGAGTTCAACACACTTAGGATTTATGAGAAGATTAAGGAATATAGGAGGTGGTTGAGCAAGCCATCCTCATTAAACCACTATCATGGAGTAGTGGTCCTAGTAGAAAAATAAGGAAGGGATTATTCTACCACCTAAGGAGAAAGTTTGACCAAGTAATTCCAAGCAAACACTTAGTCATTTTTCCGCATACATATGTTGTAGAGATTATAGGAAGCTATTGTAGCTAAAAAGTTTGCTTAGGTTTCATAGCTAATCAGTTCATGATGTCTAGACTATGATTGTGATATGAGTGGTTATGGGATCCTTAGCCTATGGATGCAAACTAAGATCACAATTATCCATGAGGTATCATTGGAACAATAATAGCATTCAATTGCGCTTCTAATAAGAGAGTTGAATACTTTGGATTAATGTTTCTTTATTGCAATGGGTTTAAGATTGTAAAGTGTGTGTTTAAGATCTAGGTTTAATGATAAGAAAATGATTAATTCCAGCAATAAAAGTAAATTATAGAATAAAAAACCAACATTGTAGGCCAAATATGGAAAGAGAATATAGAAAGGAACTTGGGTCTACAAACTAAGCCTAAAAGCATCAAATTGGTGTTGATCTGAGGGTGTTCTTGTAAATAGAAAGAAGAAAATTCATAGTCAAGAGTTCATGTAGGTATTTCTCTCTAAAATTCAATAAAAAATAGTAGAACATGTGTGTTGGGTGCCCTAGTCTAGGTATTTTTTCTTGTTCAAAATTTGGGAATATTTGTCACTATTTGATTTGTGCTCCTATAACACTTTCTACTATTGAATCTAAACATGTATACATGGAAAATGAGGAAGAGGGTTATTCTATATAGGGCATTGCCTAGGTCCAACTCCATGTTAGTCTTACCACCTCCACAACAACTATGATTGATGTAAAAGAGAGCTTGTCCTAGAGAGGACAAAGACTAAAAAATAATGAAAATTATAAAATGTCAAAAAATTACCTCAAGCATGAAACCCTTGGCATGAAGTCTCATGTAAGGCTTGATGTTGATTAGAAGATGTTAATGCATATCTTCATCATGGACAAACATATTATGATTGATCATGATTGTTGTAACAAATGTGTATGCTTGAATTCTTTACTCCTTGATTGTGAGTTGTATTTATATGCAACTTATACCATGTTGGATTAAATTTTCTAGGAGGACCAACATCAGAAGGAAAATTCCCACTACTTATATAGCCAATATTCATATTTCAAATTTTGGGGCTAAATTGACTGGACAAACACATTGGACATTGCTAGTGTAGGTTTTTATTTCCTAGTTGCTTATTTATTTTAGTATTCCTAGGTTTTTCCTACACTTATAATTAAGATTGCTTAGGATTAATAATGTGAGTATTGTTATGAGTGGTTGCATGGTGTTGATATCTTCCATAGGAGTTACACTTGCCTATTTTAGGCTATCATGGGGGACTCTTTCCATTCGTCATATTTGTCACCTCTCCTCTCTCTAAGTTTTTATATATACTCAGCTCCTAGCTAATCTTTGCATTATATTTTGTAGCTATTTTCTCTTGCATTCTCTTAATGCTATTTTACTTTTATAGCATTTGAATTTCTCTCTTGGAGGCTAACTGTATGTTGTTATTTTAGTCTTGCATCATTTGCATTCATAGTTTAATTTCTATTCATTTACATTACGTATTTTGGATTATTCATCTTTTCATATTCTAACATGGTATTAGAGCTATATGTGTGCAAGAATAGATTTTAGTTTCTTTATTTGACAAATTAGGTGCAATGGGTGGGCTAATAGTATTTCTACATGTTTCCTAAAAATCCAGTATGCTCTTCTCTTGCATCTGCGGGTGAACTAGAGAATCAAGAAAGTTTGACATAATTTATTTTGGGGGTTTTTGTGCAAATATTTTCTGAAATATGGATAGTTGCAACAGTTTGGTAAGCCTAATAGTATTTTCAGTTGTTTCATAGAATCTAGAAGGCTCGAGAATGTCAATTTTGTCTTTCATCTCACCAAAATCGGAGTTCAAAGGACACAGAAGCAAATAAAAGTTTCAAATTTGAAAACTTTTATTGGAGTCATTTTCCTTTTTTTTGCATAAAAAACTCATCTTCCACTCATTGGAAAGAAAAACATTTAATGGGTTGTGTTCTTGACAACTAAGAACTATTTGTGTATCTATTAGATTTTGTAGATACTTAGTAGATCTTGTAAAAAAATTGTTCAATAAGTGTCGTGTGTCTATTTTTCTACAAGTTGAAAGTTGAATTTACATCTTTTTTCATCCTCTAATTGTTGGAAAGAAAATTGTTTTCTAGGTTTTGTTCATAGCATCAAAATATCTCTAAGTTTCTATTACTTTTTGCATTCAATGAATATATTCTATAAAAATTAAACCAAAAGAAAATTATTTTTAGAAAGATTGTTCCTACAAGACATTCTTTTTTTTTTTTTCAAAAAATCATAAAATTTCAATGAACAAGACATTGGTGGAAATCTAGAGATGAGAAATTTCCATCCATACTAATCTTCATAAAAAAAATTACTTTTATTTTTAGATATTGAAGGTTGAAGCTGGTGTTGAGTGCTACACAACTACAAAGATAATTTTTCTAGATTTTGTGTCAATTGTTGTAACTTTGGTCATTGTAGGCCTTGGCACTATTGAAATTTTAAAAAATCTTTATTATAACACTAAAATATATAGTGACAATATTGTTTTTGGCGGTAATTTTTTAGACTAGTGAAAAGGGTGGGGGTGTATTGGTGTTCTTTTTCTTTCTGTTACCCCCAATTTTTATTTTTTTTGTCTTCTGATTTGAATCCAGGTCTTGTTGGCAATTGACACTCATCCAGTGATTTCAGGTGACTTTTGGTGGTTGCTTGTTTGTTTAGGGTTGTCATTGATGGCAACTCTACTTTGTGATTCGATCCGGCAGTCATGATTCATCTAATCCGGAAGATGGAGTTAACTGGTAGGCAATTAACCAATAAATCAGGGTATTTCAGTAATGCTTTCATCCAGAATGATCTTTGATGATTGCGATGTTTTTGGTGATTGTTTTTGTGACCTTGATGATTGGGAAGACCCTTAGGAAGTGTGTGATTATAATCTTTTGGTCTGGTGCTATGTTTTGTTCAAAATTGAAGTTGACTTGGAGCTACATGTTACATTTATTGAAGCCGACTTAAAGGAGATTGCTTTTGTGGTAAGACCGGATGTATAAGATTTATTTTCGGTGTGTTAGAGTTATGGTGATCCATTTTGGTGTGACTGAGTGTAGTTTCACATGCTCACTTTTCTTTCAAACCAACTGGTAGTTGTTTGAGACAAAAACAAATTATTCAACAAAGCAAAGACAGTCAGAGATTTAGTGCTTAATCGGAACTCATTCTTGCATAGTCAGATGCTAATTGAGAGTTCATTTCATAATATTTTCTCATTATAATCAAATTGTAAGTTAGTGAGACTTCCTTGAAGGTTGTAGCCTTTAGGGTAATTGTAATTGAGCAATGAGCTCTAGAAAGTGAGCCTAAATGCAAGTGCATTCCCATCTATGTAATATTTATGTACTCCTGGCCATAGTATATGAATATTGTGGGTTCCAACCCCACCTTGGTTTTTCCCTTTCCGGGTTTCCACACAAAAATTCCAGTGTTGTGGATTTGTGTATTCTTTGTTGCATGTTTATGTTCTTTTCTGTTATGCATTGCTAATTGGTGGATAAAGAATAAGCTTGATGATTTGATTTCTGGTAGATCACTGATTCACCCCCCTCTCTTAGTGATCTTTAATCCTAACAATATGCATCAGAGCCTAGGTCCTCTGAAGAAGCGTAACTGCTTGAGGAAGATCTGGGAGATTGATTCGATGGATTCTAGTTTCTAGAGACAACTCAATGTGGCACTTGAGGATCTTGATGTAGCTAGAAGTGAGGTATGTACCTTGAAGAAGAACCTAAATGTTGCTGATGAATTCATTAGTGAGTCAAAGGACCAAGCAAGTATCTATAGAGAAAAGAGGAAGGAATTAATGTACAAGTTGAAGGAGAAAGAAGATCTAATCATGGAATTCCAGGACAAAGCTAATGAAGTTAACAAGCTTGAGAGAGAGAATGTTGCTTTGAAGAATGAGATGCAATCCATTGTGATGAGACTGATTAAGGAAATTGAGGACTAGAAGAAGAATGAAGAGAATCTGGCACAATCAATGAAGGAAAGAGTTGATGAATGCTTCAGGCTTACCTATGAGAATGATCAGTTGAAACTTGAGTTGACACAATTAAGGAATAATGGTCAATAAATTGAAAGACAAATTGCTACCTTGAGGGATGAACCTGCTACTGCAAATGAATACAAAGATAAATTCAAAGTTGGTTCAACAAGGCTTGATGAGATGCTGAAAAGTTAGAGACATGGAAAGGATATGCGAGGCCTAGGATTTGAGAAAGGTGAATCCTCCGGATCTGGACAAGGCAATGAAAAAATTGATCAGAAGAAGAGAAAAAATCCTCCGGTAAGATGACTTAATCCTCATAAATTCAATGGTATATGTTTTACTTGCAACAAATTCGGTCATATGGCGAGTCGGTGTAGAAGTAAGATGAATAATGGAATGATGAACAATAACAATATGATGAATAACAATAATATTCCTACCTTTACCAGTCAATATTTCATATGCAATAATTTTGGACACAAGTCAAATGTGTGTAGAGCAGTAATAAATAAATTTTAGAACAGAATATGCTATGAATGTGGAATGTTTGGACATATTTCTAAACATTGCAGGACAAGACAAAATCAGATGAAATTTAGACCTATGAAGAATATCGTTGTTTGTCAAGCATGCAACAAAACCGGTCATATTGCAAAATTCCACAGAAGCAATAATAGTGCTCTAGTTGACAAGAATAAATTAGATGAAAAGGGAAAAGCAAAGGTAGATGAGATCGGAGATCAGCATAAGAAGATGTGGGTAAAGAAAGATGAATTTAAGGTAGATAATGGATTTGTACCCGAATCCGGTGCAAAATCCTCATCCGGTAACTAGGTCTTTTGGACTTAGGGGGAGGAAAACCAATGAAAATCTTGCAGTGCCCCTTGATGAGATCTGTAGTCGATGGATTAAAGATGGTAGAAACTGAGCTTCAGTTGATATCTGAAACGTAGATGGCTGATTTTGGCATCTGACAGTGAAACAGGGTATCCAATTGAATATTTGAGGTGCATTAATTTCAAAGTGAAATTAGGCTTTGCAAAGTTAAAAGGGAAAATATGAGAATCATTCTTCACTTTGTGAATAGTATTTTCAAGTTGAAGAACAAGGCGATCGGAGAGAAAAAGAAATCCGACAAGCGATTAAGGGCATCCGTCAGTTGGTTAAGGTATTTTTTTCGAAGGACATTTTTCTAAGTCTGATTTTTTGAGAATTTGAAATGGCATCTACATCTTCCATTGCTACTCCAATGGTAGTTGAGGTTAAGGACATGACCCATCCTATATTTAAGAAACACCCCTACAAATCCATGGAAGACGACCCGGTTGGAGATTTTTCTTTCATTTCTCATGGTGTATTGCATTTTGATGATGTTCGAGCCTACATTCACTGCAAAATTGAAGCCGCCGACTTTGAGGACATCTTGGACTTCTATACTGACAACATCATGGATGAGACTGACAATCCCAAGCCAGGATTTGCGGAGCTGCAAAGAAAGGGTTTCATACAATTTATAAAATTTCTGACTTTCGATGAGAAGGAATGGGTAAGATATGTGTTAAGCAGGATCCATACTAAATTCATGTGGCTTGACTAACCATACAAGATCACTGTTGATGCTATTAGGGAAGTAACCTATTTGAATCAAACCAATGAAAAGCCAGGGTTGTGGAAGGTAAAAAACCCTATTACGAACAAATTAACTAGTGCAGAGTTCAATGGGAAATCAATGAAAATCAACACAATAAAAGAGGATGATGTCAAATTTGCTGCAATGGTGATTGGCTACAAGGTATACCAGTCTAACAGACTAAATTCTATATCTGGCATTGCTATCCATGCAGCCTACAAAATGGTTAAAGAAGATGGTCATTATGACCTGTGCAATGTGCTATTGGGGGAGTTGTTGATAAATTTGAAGAAAATCAAACAAGACAAAAAGCATGTCTTTAAATTTCATTCTTTGATTATCTGTTTGGCACTCTACTTCATGAATCAAATCCTCAGAACCGATAGAGTACAATGGGCTTTTGACAGACCAATTGCACAACAAATAAAGCAGGGACTTGACAAACTTGGCAACCAAGACAATCAAAATATTGCATTATGGGCTTTCTCTAAAACTTTTCATGATAAATTGAAACAAAGAGTGAGAATCCCCAAAGAAATTGTTAAGAAATATGAGGTGACAATCTAGTTTATGGTAAACAAGGATGAATGTTTGATGAAAACAGTTCATCCCCAAATAGTATGGATAATGCATATGGGGTATGAGGTTGATGAAGCTACCTTGGATGCCTATGCACAACACTTGCTAAATGATCTGATAGACACCAATCATTGGAACATTCAAGGAGAAATCAATGGAGTTGCACTCCAAGTTCTCTGAACTGGAAAGGAAGAGGAAAGTAGAAAAGATTGTGGAAGACATTCTTGTCAAAGAAGGACATCCCTGGGAGAAAGTCAGGACTGCTAGAGCTACAAGGGATGCAGTCGATAAATCCAAGAAAAAAAAGAATGCACCTACTCCCATTAAAGTGAAGGTGATAGGACCTTCTCTTTCTCTGGTGAAGATGCCTCCTCCTGGAACAGAACCCTCCGGTGCATCCAAGGGGAAAAGTGTTCCAAGGAAGAAACAAAAGACTCAAAGAGAATATGTGGCAATCTCTCAGGTGGAATTTGAGACAAAATCAGATACAGGCATTTCAAAGGAACCAAAGAAAGGAGAATTTGTTAGAGTCATTGATGAGTTGATACTTTGTCATATTTTTATCCTCAGAACTCTTGAGTTTTTGTTATCTTTTGGTTTGCATAGTAGTAGTGATGTATTGGAAGTTGACTATATGTATTCCATATGTTAAGCCTGAACTTATTAAATCATGTTTTATCTTTGCCAGTCTATTCCTGCAGCCATGCCAGTTATTCCTGTAGCCATGTGATTAATTCTTGTTGCCATGCGGATTATTTAGGGCAAGATCATGTGTGAAATTAATAGATGTGTTGATTAAGTAAAATGCATAGGTATGTTCTTGTATGTTATTTCTTTTGTAGTGCAAGTAATAAATAATGTGCGGTGGATATTCGCCTATCGCGCCTGTTAAGGGAAGGATATGTAAGTGATAACTAAAGATCAAACTGTAGAAGAGTTGACCAAACGTAAGGGATGACATAAGTGGATCAATCAAGTGATACTACCAATGTCTAACTTAAGTGGGCATTGAAGTTGTAAATACTGCCACAGTATGTTACAACTGTGGTTTGGTTTAGATCCACGTCTCCTGCAACATAACTCCAGTCATCCCTTCTATCCGTCAATCATCTGCCTCTTCTTCTAGGTGTGATTTGTGTTGTCTATTGTAGTTAATTTCTTTTTAATAAGAAGCTCTTCTTCTTCTCAGGGTTAGTTAGACAGAGAAGGGATACGAATAGAGCAGAGAATTTTCATAAGCATTTTAGAGTTTATATTGAATCATGTAATGATTTTCAAGAACGATGAATAAAATTGTGTTATTCTGTTCTGTTAGAGTTGCTTTTTGGGAAGCCTGGTATCACTCATCCAAGGGGGCCCACTTGGTGAGTGTTCCTGTGCATTTGTTAAAATTAGTTTTCTTTCGTTAGCTGCAGTAGGAGCTCTTTCATTGACTGTTTTTGCAGCCACTGGAAATAGATCCACCGACTGTTCTTGCAGCCAAGCCAGAACAGAGTAACTTCTGTTTATCAGCTTTGCATTTATCCAGTATTGCTTTTATGAGTTTATGCAAAAGTCTTCATGTAGCCTTTTCATAGTTTCCAATCTTGTTTATCTTTTCTGCATAATGTTAGTTGTTGCAGTAATGCAGAATAGCTATTGCAGGAACTTAGTACATATATAGTGCAAACCCATTTCAAGTATTACGTCCCTGGGTTGACAATCAAATGAACACTAGCTATGGAAATAGTGACTTTACCAAATGAATGTCCAAACTTCAGGTTGAGGCTTCAACTGGAGTTCCCCCACAAGTCCAATGCAAGGAAACCCATCTCCTGGTGGAAATAATCCACCACCACAACCAGACCCAACGTTTGAGTTCCCCATATCTAATCAACATGATAATGCCAATCTCAAGAACACTCCAGCTTCTTCCCTCCCTAAATTCTATGGATTGGTGACAAAGGACCCATACACATTTCTGTTTGAGTTTTGACTATACTACAGATGCCCATAGACTCAAAAATTTTCCTGCCACCTTGAAGGAGTCATCCTTGAGATGGTTTATGAGCTTGGGTAGTAGCACAATCAATACATGGGATGAGATGAAACAGTTGTTTCTTGCAAAATACAAATATTATTGTAGAGGCATTGATCGTCATGGGGACGATATCTTTAGAATGACACATAAAGAAGATAAGAGTCTTGAAGATTATCTAGAGAGGTTCTTGTTTAGTGTCAAAAAGACCAAACATAGTACTCTCAATGAAGATTCCCTCAAGTTGATATTTTTGAGGGGAATCAGTGATGAATGCACTGATTCTTTGAATCTTATGGGAGGAGGTGACATTACACAGTCCACTTGGGCTGAAATAGGACAAATTTGTAAGAAGTATTCTAGATCCGCTTCTAAGAAGAATGAGCATTTTAAGCTAGGAGCACCATCATCAACATCTGGTACTGGAGTTTCTAGATTGGAACTTAGCCATTTATTGAAGGACTTTAAGGAGGACATTATAAATTATATGGCTACCCAGTTGGATATACTTTCAGCTAAGAAGAAGCATGAAGAAGCAGATGCATTTCTTGTAGAATTTTACCCTCATCGTAGACAGTGAAAGAAGGATTGTAGATGTAAAATGGTTGCAAATGTGGAAGTTGCTGACTTCACGCCAATACAAGGTGAGGATGAGAAAGTCTTCTATGTTTCTCAAATAAGGACAAATTTCCAAAGACGAGGTATGCCTCTGGATCTACTTTCTTTTTCTAGTTATAGTGGAAATTCTTATGTGCCAAATAATCAATGGCAACCACCTTATGCTCAAAATCTTGGTTATTATCAAAACTGGTATGGTTCTCAAGCCCAAGGGCAGCATTTTGGTAATCAAATGCCACAGTGGCAGCAGCCACAAGGGAATTGGTATCCACCTCAAAGCCAAGGAAGTTAGTTTCAAGGGAATTGGCAACCTACTTCTCAATGGAGGGGGAGTCAGCCATGGAATGCCCAATCTTCTGGTTATCAACAACCTATTTAGAAGCCACAACCTCCTACAATAATGCCTCCTCCTACAGCCATTGCAATCCCACCTAAGCCAATGCAATTGCCTAATCAACCACTTCCAAATCCTAATATTAAATCTCAGCAACAACAACAAGCTTATTCAATAGATCTTAATCAACACCCAACCTATTCTCTATCTCTAAGTGATATTCACCTCTGATTTGGGACAAAACTACCTAATCCATCTCCTCCAGTTATCACCGAGGTACAAGAAGAACAAGAAATCTCTGATCCAACAGATGCAATACCTCGGAAGCAGATATTACTGCCATTTCCCCAGAGTTTGCATGAAAAGGAAGTTCTCATAGAACATGAGAAAGGCTTTGATATTATAGATCAACTGAAGCATGTTTGTGTTAAATACCATTGTTGCAGGAAATAAAAGATATTCCTATATATAGTAAGGCACTGAGAGAAGCATGTCTAAAAAAACATGATAGGAAGAAGAAAGATCCACAAACAGTGCATGTTATGGGTCAACTGGTAGATATTATGTTAGGCAAGGTTGCAGTTCCAAAATATTCTGATCCAGGTAGTCATCTTGTAAATATAGTCATTAATGGCAACCAGATAAGAAATGTTTTAATTGATTTAGGGGAAGCCATTAATGTGATGACAGGAGACATAATGAAATAGCTTGAAATCAATGGTCTAAGGCCTACACCCACAGTTCTACAGCTTGTTGATAGTTCTACAGTGAGACCAGATGGTATGATTGAAGATGTAGTGGTTATTTTGGATTCTTGGGAATACCCTGCAGACTTTATGATTCTATCTCCAAAGGCAACATTGGGAGGATATCCAGTAATTTTGGGAAGACCTTGGCTTGCCACAGCTGATGCATATATTGGATGTAGATCAGGGGATATGACTATTTCATATGGGAACTCTACAAAAACATTAGCCTTGTATTCTCCTGCACAACCCCAGTATGATCAACAACAAGACGTTTGGCCTATTTTGGGAGAAGAATCTAAAGAAGTTGACTCTATTAATCACCTTATGATGATTAATCAAGGGCCATTCATGCAATTACATGATGAAGAATCAATTATTTATAAAATTATGATAAATGAGTTGATACAAGAACAACAATTGCAGGAGTTGCTTTCGAATATTGCAAGTTTGAACTTTCCTACAACCACTGACATATTGCATACTCTATTGCCGTAGGAAGTCTCTTCTTCTCATTTTTCTGATATAAACCAGATTGATCTTACTATCAAGATAGAAGTAGATTTGTTATCCATCTCTTCATTTGTCTGAAGGTATATATGTCTTTACTCATTTTCATAATTTCTTAGAGTCTTACTTCTAAATATATATACATTTATATATTTTTTCTAGGTATGTTTACTCTTCCTCTCCATAGATATATTCATAAGTTTTAGATTTATAACTAGATATTTAGTTTTATTTATTTATTTATATATATACATATATACCTACACACACACACACATATATATAGTTTTTCTCCTTCTTTTATTTATACTTATATATATATATTTACATATATATACTTATATATATATAGCCATATTTATTCTCTTATTCAGATTTATCCATCTTAGATTCAAAAGTTTAAGTATTTCGTCCTTATATTTGATCACTCCTAAATTTAGTCTTTCTACTCTGCTAGGATAAGCTTTAAGACTAGAAGGAGGCAATACCACACATTAATGAGCATAGGTATATAAACGTGCTGACATATCTCACTCCCGAATATATGTGATCATGGATATATTGCCTTCTTTTAGGACTAAAACTTACCTAGCTATCCTCATCTCTATTTTACCTTTTTGGTCCCCTATATTTGGCGAGCCGTAGCAGACGTGTGAGATGTAATGGTCGGACATCTCACGTCAGCTCACTTCTCGATCAATTCATCCTAACGGCTCTTAGCATAGTCAACGTGATGTTGCCTCTTTGATGTGACAGTTGAGGTACCCTTTTTCTGATGGATTTAGGCGGTGGCAATAATGACCTTAATTCTTGAATATTACACTCTTGCATCGCATCAACTCATCATATAGTTGCTCATTTTGATGCATTAAGAGGGTGATTTATATTCAAAATGCCAAGTTGGTCCTCTTTGTCATTTCTTAGTTAAGCTCCGATGGATACCACTCTCAAGCTTCTAGGGCTGAAACGCCAGATGGCTTTCGTAGGCGAGATCAAGGATGAGAGAATGAAAGGCATTCTCATCCAACAAAACCCTCTAATCTCTGGAGTGGTAATGAAATTTTTAGGGAAGGAATTCATTATGAATGAAGACCGAACCAGAGAAAATTCGGACATTGCAGCTATGTTTCTAGCCCTCACAATGCACTTTGAGAAAGATAGGGATATAGTGGTTAAACTATGCAAGAGAGAATTCATTATAGATACCCTCGGTGAATTAGAGAGGGTGGTGATTAACATTGATAAGGAACTCACAGCTCCCAAACCTTGGGACTATGATACCTTTATCAGAATGAATAACCCAGTTCCACGTTTTCCCCTTCTGGAAATTGGCGACCTTGCGGCCTTTGAAACTCTTCGTCCGGTTAGAAGCTGAAATCTCCTTTTCCTCTCTTGGATTCTTCATGTTAAATAACCTCCTCATGAGAAATGGTTGTCTAACTATTTGGAGGTGGAGAATATCAGGTTTATCCCTGATAATGTGCCTATCCCACGCCCCCTTACTGGCTCTGCAGCATCAAAGCCAGAAAGCTCTAGCTCCAAGCCGTCCCACAGGCCAGGCAAGATAGGTTGAAGCTCCTTCGGATCACATGTTTTGAGCTTTCTTTTGGGTTATCAAAGAACTTCTTTTTTGTTGTTAGCAGTAACAGAACTTTTCATATGGACAATTTAACTCAGTTTATAAAACTCTGATAGATATGTCTCATAAATATGTTTATACTCTGCTAATACTTTCTTGGTGATCTTCAGGTGGTATAGCCTTGCTGCCGCTTCTTAAGATTGTTATATTTTGAACATATATAGACATAAAGCCATATATCCATATTTTATATAGATATATGTATATATGCTTATATATATTTAAAAATGTCAATCTTTCAAATTTCTGTTTCAATGGTGTTTCTTCTCTGTTATTTCTAGCTTTTTTGGACTAGGCTAGCTTAGATGGCTCTTTTATCATCTACGCTTTTTTGGGCATGATAGGATCTTTGTTTAATTCAAAATCTATTATGAATGATAGCCTATTGCGCTATCTATGCTAGAAGGACTAAAGATCCCTCTGGAAGGTTAGCAGCTTGGTCTCTGCATTTAGGGATCTTTATGAGTAGTTTTGATCTTTATTGATGTTATGTCTCTTGTTTGTTCTTAAGAAGTTTTCAGGCTATAACGTCTCTAGGATGCTTTAAATTAGCTTCATAATTTTGTTAAATTGTGTTTATGCTTTGCTTCATCCTCTTCCCTATGTATGATCAGTCCCAACCACCTTCAGGCTCTTTAGGCCTACCATATATATATATATATATATATATATGCATATACATTTATATATTAGGATTATATTTAGACATACATCTATATAACCTTATTCATATATAGTTTCCTATTTTCCTGCCTGTTCTCTCAGTTTTAAGTTAAATCAGACTCAGATGCATATGTCAATACTCCTCTTTCTTCCCAGTAATCTCCAGCATTATATTATTAGATTGAGGGATGACCTGATAAAATTTTATCTCACTTAAATCTTTCCCATGACACTCAATTAGAGCCTAGAAGGCTCTCGAATCAAAATCTTTAAGATGGTAGCTCCCCGCAATCTCTTTGCAGGAATATTTATGGAATTTGCCTCGTTAATGTTTATTGATTTTATGATCTTCGATGGGTAATCAATCCTCGCATTATGTTTCTGGAGATTTTTTGAGACTAATATTTTGAGTTGTGTATCCTAACAAGGTGACCATCTAGGCAGGTATGATATATTGTATAAGCTTACCTGTTCGGTTTTCCTTTTCCTAACATTCTGGTGAGAGATTTTTTCAATATTTTGTGCAGCATAGGGAGCAGAGCATGCTTAACCCTTTGGTTTAGGAATAGCAAGAATTGTCACCCACAAGTAGCAGGATCACCCCAAGAGATGGGCAATCTGCTGCTAAACTTTACACAGAGGATTTCTACATACAATCTTCATTATTTTGGACAAGATCCCTTTGTGATCTTGTATCTCCATTTTGTAACTCATTCTTAATTTTTTTTTATCCTTGAGGGATCTGGGCTAGACCGAAGATTTTCTTCCTTCCATTCTTTCCTACCAGTGCCCACACTGAATGGAGGTGTAAATGTAAATCTAACTATTTTTTATATTAATAAAATTCTTTGGCCTCGACCTTTTATCGATTAAAAAAAGAAGATAGAAGTAGATTTGAATAAATGTTTGAATATCAATAAAGATCTTTCAAATACTCAAAAGGGAACTCTTGTGGATTTGCTAAAATGTCTAAAAAAGGCTTTTGCATGGGATTACAAAGATGTGTATGGGATAGATCCAACAGTTTGCACTCACTGTATCTATATAAAAGAAGAATATTGTCCATTTAGACAACCGCAAAGAAGAATCAATCTTGCATTAAAAGTAATAGTTAAAGAAGAATTGCAGAAGTTGTTAAAGGCTGGATTTATCTATCCTAGCTCTGATAGCCAATGGGTATCACCTTTGGTAATAGTCCCTAAGAAAGGAGGAAAATGGAGGGTATGTGTTGATTATAGAATCTTGAACTTAGAAACAAGAAAAGATCATTTTCCATTACCATTTGTGGATCGGGTATTGGATTCTTTAGCTGGTAAAAGATATTTTTTATTTCTTGATGGATTCAGTGGTTACAATCAAATTCAGATAGCCCCGGAGGATCAAGAAAAGACAACATTTACTTGTCCTTGGGGCACGTATGCATATTTTGTTCTTCCTTTTGGGTTGTTTAATGCTCTAGCCACTTTTCAAAGAGCAATGATCAATATCTTTTCAGATATTTCTCAAGACATCATGGAAATCTATATGGATGACTTGACAACTTATGGTTTTGAATTTGAACAAGCATTAGGGAACCTAAAAAAAGTTTTGCAGCGATGTGAGGACTATAGTTTGTCATTAAATAGTGAGAAATGCTTCATCATGATGCAGGAAGGAATAGTCCTTGGTCATCATATCTCTATAAAAGGAATATAGGTGGATCCAACAAAGATTGAAGTCATTCAACATATCAATGCCCCTGTGAAGCAAAAAGATGTAAGAAGTTTCCTTGGTCATGTTGGATACTACAGAAGGTTTATCAAAGATTTTAGCAAAATTGCAAGTCCATTATATTCATTGCTTACCGAAGATATGGAATTTAAATGGACTTCTGCATGCAATGAAGCTTTCTTAAAGCTTAAGCATGCCTTGACTCAAGCACCAGTTCTTAAAGGTCCAAATTGGTCTTTATCATTTCAAATTCATACAGATGCATCTGACTAGGCAATAGGGGCAGTATTAGGACAGAAGATTGATAAATTGGAAAGTGCAATATATTATATTAGCAAGAACTTACAAGGACCTGAGTTAAATTACACAGTCAATGAAAACAAAATGTTAGATGTTATATATGCACTCAACAAACTCAGGCATTATATCACAAGATATCCCATATTTGTGCATACAGATCATACTGCAATCAGATATCTCATGAATAAGCCTTCAATTACTGGTAGATTGGCTCACTGGTTATTGTTGATGCAGGAATTTGAAATCACAATTGTTGATAAACCAGGGAAGTCTAATGTGGTTGGAGACTATCTTTCAAGAGTTCAGTTGCAAGAAGATTCTACAGTGATAGATGATGCTTTTTTCAGATGAACATTTATTCCTTATACAAGCCCACACTCCCTGGTATGCTGATATTGCTAACTATTTAGCTGCTGCTAAAATGCCAATCAATTTCTCCCTTAAAGAAAGAAGATTGCTAGTTGAAAAAAGTTTTAACTTCTCATGGATTTCTGATTGTTTGTTTTATACTGGGCTTGACCAAGTCATGAGAAGATGTGTGAGAGAATATGAAACATATGATATCCTGCATGCATGTCATGATGAGTCATGTGGAGGACATTTTGCTGCCAAAAGAACAACACTCAAAGTACTAAATACAAGATACTATTGGCCCACATTACACAAGGATGCAACACAGTATACAAGGAAATGTGACAAATGCCAGCGTATGGGAAGACCTTAAAAATCTCATGAGATGCCATTATATCCACAAATATCAGTAGCACCATTTGATAAATGGGGTTTAGTTTTTGTTGGCCCAATTGACCCACCTTATAATGGTAAATCCTACATTTTGGTATGTACAGACTATGTAACAAAATGGGTGGAAGCTCATACCATGACACATGCAAGAGATAATAAGGTGGTTGAGTTTCTTAATGAAGAGATATTTACAAGATATGGAGTACCAAGACAGATTGTCTCAGACCAGGGACCTCAATTTACTTCAACATTGATAGCAGCTTTGGTCAATGAATATAATATAAGGCACAAAAAATCTACTCCATATCATCCACAAGGTAATGGACAGGTAGAAGTTACAAATAGGGAGCTTGAGGCTATTCTTACCAAAACAATATCTGTTCATAAAAAATATTGGTCTCATAGGCTTTCAGAAGCAATTTGGGCATACAAAACAACCTGGAAAATACCAATTGGTTTTACACCTTTTGAGATGGTTTATGGAAAAGCAACAATGATGCCTATTGAATTTGAGCATAAAACTCTGAGGAGAGATTTGCAATTAAATATGACATTATCTGAAGCACAAAAAGAATGTATTCAACAATTGAATACTCTAGATGAATGGAGGAAAATGGTTGTCCAATAGACGAAACTGATTCAAAATCAGAGAGAAAAGTGGCATGATAAGCATATCAAAGAGAAGAAGTTCAAAGCAGGTGACTGGGCACTACTGTATGATTCCAGATATAAAGATGCTATGGGGAAGCTGTAAACCAGGTGGTTAGGTCCATATGAGATAGAAAAAAGTTTTCAATAATGGAGCTGTTCGTTTGACCATAATTGATCTTGTTCGGTTTAAGCTTTTGGTGAATGGTCACCGACTGCGTCTGTATCATAAGCCAACCACTAAAGAGGAGTTCCTGTAGCAATTTGACCAAAAGGATGAAACAAAGGTTCTTGCAGCAACTGACAAGGATCCTGCAACAACTGATTAGCTTCCTGCTGCAATTGAGCAAAGTAATAATAGTAAGGTTCCTGCAGCCACTGCAATGAACATGCTTGCTGCTTCATAATTCTTCTCGCATCATTTCACAATAAATATTTTTCATATCTTATGGGAATATTCTTCTCCATAAATAAAATTTCATCCACATCATTCCATCCCACTTTCTTATCTGTCATTTCACTTCATTCCGCCATCAATTTTGTACGACTGCAGGTATGTACATATTGTGTTTTATTTTAATTATGCATATATTGTTTCATTATGATTGAGCCTTTCTAAATCCATGTACACTCCCCAAAATCTCATCAGCTTGTGTGGACACGTGCTAGGTTAACTTGAGGGGGTGCTTTATGGTTCGATTTCCAAAGTTAGTGATTATTCATCCTTTTCAGTACTTAGAATTGATTGTTTGCCATCATTGTTTTAACAAGTTATTATTTCACACAAGGAAATAATAAATTATACTGCCGAAATTGAGATATGTATGGAATTTTCAATTTAGCAAGTCTGTCGGATATTTCGTTCCTCCGTTTCTCAGCTGCAGAGTGTTCTATACTAATAGAGTAAGAAATGGGTGGTGATCCAATCCGCCATGAGCCAACAGTCCATGAAGTATTGCTGCAGGATGCTCTTTGTGAGCATTATTTTAGACACCATGGCTGGATTGATTACTTTTTGAAAATTAGAGACTTTAATGAAGAAATAGCTGCAAAATTTATGCATTCCTTTAATGAAGGAGAAACTATGGTTAAAGTTTTAAGGGTTATTGCTATGGAGTAGCGAATAGCTGAAGTAATGAGGTTGCTGCAGGAAGGAGAATTGTTTCCAGAATCAAAAGATGCAAGGAGCGCAAGGGTAGAATTTATAATTCCCACAGATGGACCTCTAACGGTGGACAAGAAAGGAACTAGAAGAGTTTCCCTACCAACAGAGTGGCCTCAAGTAGCTTTGTATGTCATGAAATACATTACTTGTGAAGGGAGATATTCAAATCTACATTCACCACATTTTAAATTACTTAGTCATTTATGACATGGTTGGTGGGTGAATGTCCCTAATTTTCTATACCTCCTCATTTCTACAAGTGCTAAAGAAAAATGGAAGAATGGGAATCGTTTCATCAGCCATCATGGTTTGGTGAAATTGCTTGTAGAACGTTCTCTTAGAGATGTTTCACAGATGGAATGGGGGGTATTTGAGGATATATCACAGTTTAGGGATGAGGATGCTCCTGTTGCAGAGGATCCACCAGTTGAAAAAGAAAATATGGCAGGACCCTCTTCTCTTGTAATTACTGCAGAGGATGATTTGCTCATTGCTAAAGGAGCTGCGGTTATTATGGATGAAGAAATGGGTGAAGAAAATGTGGAGCAACCCTCCACTTCTCTTCAAAGAGAGTCACCAATTCCTAAGAGAAAAGGGAAGGAACCTATGGCCCAGCCGCATGCAAATCAAATTTCTCTTGCAACCAGGAGACGTGGGACTAAAAGAAAAATTCCTACAACAACTGAAACCATTCTTGCAGTCACTCCAAAAGTTTATGTGAGAAGAACACAGAGTAGGAACCAAAAGGCTCATCCAGCAGGTGATCCGGCATAGGTTATTGCAGTAGAAACATCAGGGGAAGGAAGCCCTGTCGATATTAAAATACAAGAATCAGGAAGCCTCGTAGATGGTGAAATTCAAGAAGAAGTTGATGAAGATAGACTATCAAATATTTCTTTTGTGGCACAACAACTTGAGGAGGTTATTGAAAAAATTCCACAACAACTTGAGGAAATAGTTGGAGATATTTCATAGTAGCCTGAAGAAATAATTGGAGAGATTCTAGAGCAGTTTGAAGAGACTGTTGGAGACACTTCACATCAGTTTGAGGAAAATGTTGGAGAGATGCCAGCACAGATACAAGAATCATTCTTCACTTTGCGAATAGTGTTTTTCGAGCTAAAGAACAAGGCGATCAAAGAGAAAAAGAAATTTGGCAAGCGATTTAGGGCATCCGTCGGTTGGTTAAGGTATTTTTTTTAAGGACATTTTTCTAAGTCTGATTTTTTGGGAATTTGAAATGGCATCTACATCTTCCATTGCTACTCCACTGGTAGTTGAGGTTAAGGACATGACTCGTCCTATATTTAAGAAACAACCCTACAAATCCATGGAAGATGACCCAGTTGGAGATTTTTCTTTCATTTCGCATGGTGTATTGCATGTTGATGATGTTCGAGCCTACATTCACTACGAAATTGAAGCCATTGACTCTAAGGACATCTTGGACTTCTATACTGACAACATCATGGATGAGATCGACAATCCCAAGCCAGGATTTGTGGAGCTACAAAGAAAGGGTTTCACACAATTTATAAACTTGCTAACTTTCGATGAGAAGGAATGGGTAAGGTATGTGTTAAGAAGGATCCATACTGAATTCATGTGGCTTGACCAACCATACAAGATCACTACTGATGCAATTAGGGCAGTTACCTATTTTAATCAAACCAATGAAAAGCCAAGGTTGTGGAAGGTTAAAAACCCTACCGTGAATAAATTAACTGGTGCAAAGTTCGGTAGGCAATCAATGAAAATCAACAAAATAAAAGAGGATGATGTCAAATTTACTACAATGGTGATTGGCTAAAATATATACCAGTCTAACAGACTAAATTCTATATCTAGCATTGCTATCCATGCAGCCTACAAAATATTTAAAGAAGATGGTCATTATGACCAATGCAGTGTGCTATTGGGGGAGTTGTTGATAAATTTGAAGAAAATCAAACAGGACAAAAAGCATGTCTTTAAATTTCAATCTTTGATTATCTGTTTGGTGCTCTACTCCATGAATCAAATCCTTGGAACCGACATGGTACAATGGGCTTTTGACAGACCAATTGCGCAACAAATAAAGAAAGGACTTGACAAACTTGGCAACCAAGACAATTAAAATGTTGCATTATGGGCTTTCTCTAAAACTCTTCAGGATTAAAAAAAACAAAGAGTGAGAATCCCCAAAGAAATTGTTAAGAAATATGAGGGGACAATCTGGTTTATGGTAAACAAGGATGAATGTCTAATGGAAGAAGTTCATCCCCAAACAGTATGGATAATGCATATGGGGTATGAGGTTGATGAAGCTACCTTGGATGCCTATGCACAACACTTGCTAAATGCTCTGATAGACACCAAGGATGAGAGGTTTGGAACATGCAAGGAGAAATCAATGGAGTTGCACTCCAAGTTCTCCAAACCGGAAAGGAAGAGGAAAGTAGAAAAGATTGTGGAAGACATTCTTGTCAAAGAAGGACATCTCCAGAAGAAAGTCAGGGCTGCTAGAGCTGCGAGGGATGTAGTTGAGAAATCTAAGAAACAAAAGAAAGAACCTACTCTTGTTAAAGTGTGTAGTGTCCTAAAATTGTGACACTTGCAATTTCGACTACATTTGGGTCTTCACGATGGCGGCGCAACGTTGAACCTGAATGGAGACCCCGAAACCTGCTTGCGACACCAAAAACTGCATTTTTCAGCACCCTGGCCTGATCCTCCTTGCACCCTGCTGTCCCGGGAGGTGGGACCATGGCGCCCAGTGCCCTGGTCCTTCAGGACTAGGGCACCCAGTGCCCTGGTCCCTGGCCCTATTTTGGGCCCGGTCTCCTTTTGGGCATCGGGTCTTGAAGTTTGCAAATTGGAAAATATTGTTTCTATGTCGGCCTAAGGTCGGAAAAATCAGTCTCTCAACCCTAATTGACAAGTATATAAACTACATTTCCCCTCCCAGAAAGGGTAGGTAGAAAAAAGAAAGGAAATAAGCAAGAGCAATCTGTGGAAGCGATATTCAAATATTCAAACATTCGAACATTCAAGCATTCAAGCATTCCTTCAAGCAATTGAGCATTCTAAGTCTCCATTCAAGGCTAAGTGTTGCATTCAAGACAAGGATTCAACCATTGAAGAGGAGATCACATACAACATACAACATACTACATACATTACACCTTCGCATGTAAGAATACAAACATTCTTACAACAAGGTATCAGTATTTGTTTACATTACAAACATTTACATTTGCAACATTCTCATTTCTTGGTTAATTCCAAAACCGGGGTTTGACCTAAAGGCAAACCCCTAATCCCTAACCCCCCAATCGTCCTCTCTTTTTTGTGTGTAGATTGTAGGTACGTGGCTGTAATTGAAGATTTGGAATCCTTGTGCAGAGACGAACAGATCCCCCTTCGTTTCACGGATTTTTCGGAGGGCCGTGTGCACTCTGAGCGCCATCGTCCCGTCAACTTTCGCTCAAATTTTCAAAACAGCACCGTCTCGACATTTTACTACTAATTCTAGGTCCGCAGCTTCATCCCGTATCCCTATCTCTGTTTATAAGTGAATCTTTCTTACTTTACATGCATTCCTAGTTCAATCATTCTATCTGCATTCTTTACAAAAGAGGGTATCCTTGATGTCTTAACCCTTGAAATTCATTTAGAATCCAATCCTGCATTGTGTGGGATTGGATCTTGTGGGTTTCAACCCCTCTTTTGAATGTAAAGTCTCTCCTAAGTGAAAACCATCAACCCTAGTGACCTCCCTTCTCTCTCCTTGGAGTTAGGGGGGGGGAGAACAACTAGGGTTTGATTTTTCCGCTTTACAAAGTAAAGGTGACAGGACCTTCTCTTTCTTTCTCTAGTGAAGACGCCTCCTGTTGGAACAGAACCCTCTGGTGCATCCAAGGGGAAAAGTGTTCTGAGGAAGAAACAAAAGACTCAAAGAGAATATGTGGCAATCTCTCAGGTGGAATCTGAGACATAATCATATACAGGCATTCCGAAGGAACCAAAGAAAGGAGAATTTGTTAGAGTCATTGATGAGTTGATACTTTGTCATATTTTTATCCTCAGAACTCTTGAGTTTTCGTTATCTTTTGGTTTGCATAGTAGTAGTGATGTATTGGAAGTTGACTATATGTATTCCATATGTTAAGCCTAAACTTATTAAATCATGTTTTATCTTTGTCAGTCTATTCTTGTAGACATGCCAGTTATTCCTGCAGCCATGTGATTAATTCATGTTGCCATGCGGATTATTTAGGGCAAGATCATGTGTGAAATTAATAGATGTGTCGATTAAGTAAAATGTGTATGTATGTTCTTGTATGTTATTTCTTTTGTAGTGCATGTAATAAATAATGCTACGGTGGATATTCACCTATCGCGCTTATTGAAGGGAAGGATACGTAAGTGATAACTGAAGATCAAACCGTAGAAGAGCTGAGCAAGTGTAAGGGACAACATAAGGGGAGCAATCAAGTGATGCTACCAATGTCTAACTTAAGTGGGCATTGAAGTTGTAAATACCGCCACAGTATGTTACAACTGTGGTTCAGTTTAGATCCATGTCTCCTGCATCATAACTCCAGTCATCCCTTCTATCGGTCAATCATCCGCCTCTTCTTTTGGGCATGATTTGTGTTGTCTATTGTAATTAATTTATTTTTAATAAGAAGCTCTTCTTCTTCTCAGGGTTATTTAGATAGAGAAGGGAGAAGAATAGAGTAGAGAATTTTCATAAGCATTTTAGAGTTTATATTGAAACATGTAATGATTTTCAAGAATGATGAATACAATTATGTTATTTTGATCTGTTAGAGTTGTTTTCTAGGAAGCCTGGTATCACTCATCCAAGGGGGCCCACTTGGTGAGTGTTCCTATGCATTTGTTAAAATTTGTTTTCTTTCCTTAGCCTTAGTAGAAGCTCTTGCATTGACTGTTCCTACAGCCAATGGAAGCAGATCCACTGATTGTTCCTGCAGCCACTAGAAATAGATCCACTGACTGTTCCTACAACCAAGCCATAATAGAGTAACTTCTATTTATCAACATTGAATTTATCTAGTATTTCTTTTATGAGTTTATGCAGAAGTCTTCATGTAGCCTTTTCATAGTTTCCAATCTTATTTATCTTTTCCGCATAATGTTAGTTGTTGTAGTAATGCAGAATAGCTGTTGCAGGAACTTAGTGCATATATAGTGTAGACCCATTTCAAGTATTACGTCCCTGGGTTGACAATCAAATGAACACTAGCTATGGAAATAGTTACTTTACCAAATGAATGTCCCTTCGGGTTGAGGTTTCAACTAGAGTTATTATTCTTATTGTTGGATTGAAAATTCATCCATAAACCCCAATCTGGTGGTGAGAAGAAAGGGGAAAAGGAGAAGAAGACTAAATCAGACCCTACTGGGAGGCATGATAGAGCAAAGCAAGTTAAGACTCAGTCAGAGTCTGATAATCAAAAATATAAATCTGAATTTGTTATCTCATTGACAACAAATCAATTAATAGATGAAATAATTGTAGATAAAAATTTGAAGAATGTTGAAGCTTGTTATGCAAATTTTGATGATGGTGAGAAGAGAAAAGTAGAGGAAGCAATTGTACTTTATTTACACAATTTTAGTAAAACATTGATTGGATTAGAAAAGTCCATTCCAAAGGACCTGTATAGTCTCATTGATGCTAGAAGAATGCATGCAAGCAAAATTGACAGAGAAATGAAAGAAAGAGAGCTTGCAAATATATGTACATGTATTACTCATAGTGAAGCTAATAGGATAATTCAAGAAGCAAATAAAAAGGAATTTAGTAGTAAGAACCAGATCAATAGATTAGTGATAGGGAATGTAGAAGAGGTGAGGAAAGAGATAAAATAAATATGGAGAAAAATTATTCAAGATGATCCTCTCTACAAAGATGCACTTAAGCCTTCTCAGTCTGAAAATCCTCTGGCAGATGATGTAAATAAAGAGGAAGATACACAAGATGTTGCAGAGCAACAATTTTTGGATACTACTGAGGTTGAGCCAGCAAAAGAAAATAATAAATCAGCAGAGGCAGAGGATGGTGCACCAAGTGGTGACACCGGTGCACGGGAGACACCTAAAGAAGTCAAATCC